>NC_090933.1:442854383-443157414 GCF_040938575.1 Ambystoma mexicanum | reverse complement strand
CCCTCCCTGCTCACGCTACAGAAATTCATGACCTTCTAACCAACCTCGACCTGGACATCCTCGCCATCACCGAAACCTGGCTACACAATGCCGCCGGCCCTGCCATCTCCCTAGCTATCCCATCAGGATACTCCATCCTTAGACAGGACAGAACACTGTCGACAGGTCGGGGAGTAGCCCTCATAGTCAAAGATCACCTAGAAATAAGACAGCTTTCCTCCAAATTAGAGGAGAACGTAGATTCTCTATCGCCCAAGATTGCACTTTCTCCCAACACCACCATCACCTTTAATCTAGTATATCGCCCACCAGGCCCGATACTGGACTTTTAGGACAACCTCTCACATCTACTAGGTGAAAACCTTAAAACAACTACTAAAACTATTCTTCTAGGAGACCTTAACCTGGGACTCCACGACCAGAAAGATAGACCCTCCACAACACTAGCACAAGCTCTCCAAGAAATGGGCTTTGAACAAAAAGTACTCCATCCTACCCACAGCTATGGACGTACTCTTGACTGGATAGCTGACCACAACTGTGGCATCGACATCAGCTCCATCACACCTACCCCATGGTCCAACCACTTTCTCATTCACTTCCTCATCCCTACACCCAATAACTTGGTAAAAAAAACTCAAGCCAGCACCTCCAGCCTTGGCCAGAAGCGCCAAGAACCTCACCAAAGAAAGTATTTCCCCCTACCTAGACACCCTCACTACCAACCTCCCTGCCACATCAGACCCAGCTGCACTGGCGGATATCTACAAATCCACCATTAGCTCTGCCATAGACATCATCGCCCCTCTCCAAAAGAAAAAATCCAAAAATACCAAATACTCCAATTCCTGGTTCTCAGCAGAACTAAAAGAACTACAAACCAAAAAACACAAAGCCCTAAACATATGGCAAAGTGCGCCCAACACCTCCTCACTAACTTCCTACAAATCACTAGCCACCCAATACAAAAAAAGCTTCATAGCAGCCAAATCCGCGTCCTACAATGAAAAAATCTCTAACGCTACCTCAGAATCCAAAGAGCTCTTCGCCATCTTCAAGGAACTATCCACACCGGCCACTAAGTCTCAAGAGATTGTCAAGGACCAAGCCTGGTGTAACACCATACAGCCCGCCCTCTTAAATAAAATTGTACTCCTCCCAGCAAAAATCCTAGACCATCACAAAAATCTCACTCAGCACATCTTATCAGTATCCCATACTGAAAGAGTGACTGAGAACAAAAAGACAAATCACATTACACCATTCAAATTTAGAGAAGTCTCAGAAAAAGAGGTAGTCGATATCGTTAACAGAATCAAACCCTCCAATTGTAAAGGCGACGCCTGTGCCGCTAAACTAGTTAAAGACTGCGTAGAAACATTAGCACCATTTCTTAAAACCTTCATCAATGCATCCTTCAACACAAACTCAGTCCCAACCAGCTTAAAAGATGCCTGGGTGCGCCCTCTTCTCAAAAAATCCACTCTAGATCCCGAAAACGCCAACAACTATAGACCCATCACAACCGTTCCCTTCCTGCTCAAGATCCTCGACAAAGTTGCCTACACACAAATCCAGCAATACCTGGAAGAACATTGCATTTTAGGAAAAAGGCAATTGGGTTTCCGCCCGGGACATGGGACTGAATCAGCCCTTCTAGATCTCAAAATCCAACTCAATGACATCATGGACAAAGGCAAACCAGCACTCCTGCTCCTGCTAGACCTATCTGCCGCCTTTGACCTGGTCAACCATGACATTCTAGGCACGCAACTCAAGAATTAAGCACACTTCTCACCCGAAGCCATCTCTTGGTTGGGTCAAATCTTTCCTCGAGGGTCTACTTATGAAAGTCTTTTCTGACTCTGCTAACGCTACCCCCAACACTATCCACTGTGGTGTCCCACAAGGGTCTTACACTGCCCCCACCTTATACAACATCTTCAACCTCCCACTGTTCAATGACTTGGACCGTCGTCACATAGCCTACAGCAACTATGCTTACAATACGCAAGTCATGCTCCCTCTCACAGGGGTCTATGAAGAAGACGGCGTGGCATTAACCAAGATCTATACAGCCATCCAAACCAGGATGGCAGCCAACGGCCTCTGCTTAAATGGGGACAAAACAGAGATCCTACTAGTTGGAACCAAAGAAACACTAAACAAACTCCCGCAGCAGTACAAATCATTTAACAAAGATAACTCCACCATCACAGTCTCCACTGTAGTAAAAACGCAAGGAGTATACCTTGACTCCACTCTCTCCATGACACGGCAGGTCAATGACATAGCCTCCTCTGCTATACTTACCACTAAGGTAATTAATGTCGTTAAACCCTTCCTATCCACTAAAAACTGCCTGGCCGTAGCCAGAACCACAGTAGGTACCAAATTGGACTACTGCAATGCCCTCTTCTTGGGTACGTCTACACAAAACCTAAAAAAAATGCAAGTTACACAAGACAATGCTCTGAGAGCAGCTCTAAGCATCCCAAAAAGGGAGCACATCTCCCAAGCCAGAAAAGAAGCCCACTGGTTACCAATAAAAGAACGTATATTATTCAAATCCATGGCCATCACCCACAGATGCCTCTCCACCAATGCTCCACCCTATCTTTCTGAAAGAATCACCCTTAATACATCCACTAGACCCACCAGGTCACACATGACTAACCAGACCTATGTACCCACATTCAAAAGAAGTAAAGCCGGAGGATCCAGCTTTCAACACTTAGCACCCAAAAACTGGAACGCACTCCCACCGCTTTAAGGAACGAAAAATCATACCATGCCTTCCGTAGACTACTCAAAACCACGTTGTTCAACTAACCCGCCCCACACCACCCCCCCTATCTATCCTACTGTATTTCACAACTGTATGTAAATAAACACAACTGTATGTAAATATGCAAATATGCTCTGCATTGTATCTAGATATACACCATGTATGCCTGTAACAAGTAAGACTGCTTTCAGCGCCACGATGTCCCCGGGCAGATGTGCGCTATACAAATCCAAATAAATAAATAAATATGTGTACATGGATTATTGTAGTGTATTTTCGTTTTGTTCAATGTTTTTCTGTTTCTGTTTGTCATGCCCTGATGCCTGCGGGTGTTGGCGCAATGTAAACATATAAATAAATAAATAGAAATTGGCTAGGGACTGTGATTGGCTGGGGTCCACAGATTCACCTGGGCTCGCTATTTGGCTGAGAAGACTTTACCAGGTCTTTAAATGATTGATCCACCATATTGGATTTTATGTAGGTGTTTCCTATGGGCTAAAGGGAGACACAGGTATGCCGCTTTACTGCGGCTGGTATTCAAAATTGCTGGTTATCATGGGGTAAGTTCTTTCACATTTCCCGCTTCCCACATGTGTAGTATTGGTGACTTTTTCACTGCAGCCATTTGAAATGTAAATATACATATATATATAGCAGTGCAGTCATGCAGCCTCGGCTAGTCTTACCTATGTAGCTGGCAAAGCATAGTTCCTGGAACGATGGAATGTTCAAACCAGAGGAGGGAGAGAGGAAACTTGAAACAACCTTGGGAAATTAAGGTAACTTCATAAACAAAGAGAAAATGGTGCTGGTGTGAAATACATACATGCTGTGAATGAAAGGTGTGTGGAAGAGTTTGAATGAATGATTGTGCAAAGGTTCTTGTGTGTAATGTATGCATGTAGTACATTAAATGTGTGTACATGTGTGTGGATAGTTTGGGTGAGTCTGAATTAGAGTGTGGTTGCAACAATTTGAATGGGTGTATGTGAGTGAGTGGGTGCAAGTGAGCATATGTTTGTGTGTGTGTCAACACCAGGATGCATGTGTGCATTTGGGGGTGGGATCCACATTGGCAGCATGATTGTGCTATAGAGCTTCATGGTCACATATACTCTGGACACCACCATGAAAGAGTTTTATATTGGCTGCACAGACATATAATCAATCAAAGGTAGTACACAAAAGGGTTCTGGGAAGCAATGCTGAGTTATTCTGCAAAACAAAAGATACAAATGAATAGGTCCAAGGATGCTAGGCTCAGAACAACACCTCCACATGTATTATCAAACTCTGCATTGCTAAGGAAGGAATCACTCTTCAATAGTATGTTGTAGAGATAAATCTCATTTTTTTATATTAGAGTTGTGTACAAAAAGACATAAATCCAACATTTAGAGAAATTAAGACATCAAAATGGTTTGCTAAAACAGAACAATCAGACAAAAAAACAGAAAGATATTTACAACACACAGCGCCAAAAAAACATTTTTTGGGACAATCTCCAAATTGTGTGTGTGCAACAAACCCGACTCCTATTAGGATTTGCCAAGAAATTCACATATTACAGTGTACATATTCAAGTCAACATTTGTGGAAAACACATAGAACAATGGTGGGTACACAAAATTATTTTTCTTGCGTAAACAGCATTAATGTGTTGTAGTTTTGGGGGGAGTAGTGCGTCTACACCAGGTGTTTCAGCCGTTTCTAGGTGGGCTAGGTGTGCCTCATCTTTAACACGGCCTTCATCAGGACGGAGTTCTGTGTAGATTGACGTCTGTGCTGCAGGGGAAGGAGACTACAGTCAGGGGGGTGTCTGAGCCAAAATTATTTAGTTTGAGTGAATCACGTGTGGTTGATGTAAAATCAAAAAGCACATAGCTTACCTATGGGTTAATAGATTTCACAGGCGCTAAATTTGAGATCTGCTAGCCGCACGGGCTGGTCTCTGTATGATCCTGTTGCAAATAACAGAGAACGAGAGAAGCAAAGGGAGGTTGAAGCTAAACATGTCCCCGTTTAAAAAGGCATGAAAAAAAGTTCAGGGAAAAAAGTCTTACCTCTCGCTGGAGGTCGAAAAATGCTGATCCAGGGTGGTATCAGTGGGAAACAGACACGGCTTGCACAGCTAAAAAATATATATGGCTCAAGGTGAGTGTGGTTACCTAGTAACAACTGTCTCATATATATAGCAGTAAGTGCAGGGTTTATTTTAAAGTACCTGTGAGGGTTGCAGCATGGGCAGCCTGTATGCAAAAAAGTACGAGCTGGAGCTCCTAAGGCTGCTGAGTCACAGATGAGACTGCAGGGGCCTGACTGCAAAGCTTTGGTAACGCTGTTGCTAGGTCCCTGTAGGTATTTATATGTCGGCCATCTTGGAATGGCCCTAGGATCGAGTGGGAAACAAAATGATGGATTCTGCTCAATCCGGGGGGCACAAAAAAAGCTCAATCAATTTTGGGTGTGATTAGTGTCAACGCGTGTCTAAAAAGTTAATTTAGACAATATTGTTGATAAACGGTTGTCATGGCAACCGTAAACATTGCGGAGTGGCATTGGTTTTTTATACTCTGAAACAACATAGCTAATGGCCCCATGAGGTTGTGATTACCGAAAATACTTCATTTAATATGTTGTGGCATGGATCACAAAATGTGTATGTGTCTCAGGAATCTCAGCAGAGAAAAACCATAATTAAGTAAGTGGACAGTTTGTATTGTATTACTAACAGCCCGAGAGGGTAAGAATTAGGGCGTGTCGCCTGGAAACTTAATACATAGTTTCATAATGACAGAAAACATTTGGAATTAACAAAGAAAGTATAGTTTTTCATGTAGGTGATTTCATACATTGACCAAAAAAACACACACAGTGCCATAATGTCTACTGACTTCTGCATTTCATGAAATGAAAAATGATCATAGTGTTAAGAAGTTCATAGCTCATACTCAATCATTGGGCACATGTCATTACAGGAAAGACTTCCATTCAACTGACACATTTAGACCAGTCTGAACGGAGTTAAGTCTGTGGACCCACCGTTGTTCTAATTGGGTCAGCGTTTTGTTCAGATCCCCCCCACGCTTTGCTGGTTTCACTTTTTGGAGGACAAACCATCTTATATCAGTATCACTATGGTTCTTACTGATAAAATGCTCTACTAGGGGCTTGTCTGCTACCTTGTTCCTGATACAGGAACGATGTTCAGAGATGCGCATTTTGATGGCACGTGTGGTTTTTCCTATGTAGAGGAGTTTGCAAGGGCATTGTATTACATATATGACACCCTTCGTGTTACAGTTTGTAAAATCTTTCATTATCCATTTAACTTGTGCATGTTCGAAAGATTTCTTTTGTAGGGTCAAAGGGCATGCCACACATTGACCACATTTGTGATGTCCAACTATCGGAGGTAAATCCCATAGTGTGTTCTGTGTTTGTGGGGGTGGCTCTATGAAGGTGTGTACTAGAGCGTCTCTTAGATTTCTGTTTTTCTTGAAAGCAAAACATGGCACATTGTGCAGAGTGCCGGGGTGTTTCACCAAATGCCAGTTCTTCTTGATGGTTTTCTGGATCAATAGGCTCAAGGGTCCAAAAGTGGTGACACATACCACTCTTCCCAAATCTTTTTTCGGTTTGTTTTCCAAACAGATTTCTCTAGGTGTATGTTTGGCTCTCTGTTTGGCTTGGTTGATGGCCTTTTTTGGATAGCCTAGTCTGCAAGTCGTTGGGTTAGTCCTTCCGCATGTTGTTGGAATTTTGCCAGGTCTGAACAATTTCTTCGTATACGCAAAAATTGTCCGTAAGGTAAATTGTACTTTAATCCCATCGGATGATAACTTTGGAAGTGCAACAAAGTGTTGCGGTCCGTGGGTTTTCGAAACAACTCAGTTTTTAGTCGATCCCCGGTCTTGTAGATATGCAGATCCAAGAAATCTATTTGGTGGTGGTCCCAATGCATGGTAAAATGAATGTGAGTATTTCTTAAGTTGATCCAACTGTGGAACTGTTGTAGTTCCAAAGGTGTCCCCTGCCATATAATAATCACGTCGTCAATGTATCTCTTCCATAATGAGATGTTTCCCAGGAAGGGGTTGTCTGGCGTGAAGACATGGTTCTTTTCGTAGCGGGCCATATATAGATTGGCAATGTCCGGGGCGAAAGTAGCGCCCATACTCACACCTTTAGTTTGTTTGTAGATTTGGTTCTGAAACAGGAAGACATTTTCAGACATTGCCAATCTAGTGCACTCAAGGATGAAATTTGTGGGGGTAGAATCTAAGTCTTCTCTGGTGTTCAGGATGTCACGAATGGCTTCTAGACCTTCTTGTTGTGGTATCGATGTATATAGAGCCTCGACATCCATTGTGACAAGGAGGCTATCGGTAGTGAGGATGATGTCGTCAAGTAAGTTAATAGTGTTTGTGGTATCCTTTAGGTAGGAGGGCATTTTGATTACAAAAGGTTTTAGAAAATAGTCTGTGTAAAGGGACAAAGGTTCCAGGAGGGATTCGCACGCCGATACAATCGTTCTACCGGGCGGTTTTTCTGGATTTTTATGCATCTTTGGGATGATATAGAAGGCTGGGATGTGTGGGTTGGTTTTGTTCAAGAACATCTTCTCATCTTCACATATCCAACCTTGCGTGAGGGTGTGTTGAGTGAGGCTTGCAATTTCGTCTTGGAGGACCTTGGTAGGGTTGTATTCCAAAGGTAGGTAAGCTTCTCGATCGCCCAGTAGTCGTAGGCACTCAATGTTGTAATCAGAGGTATCCCAAACGACTATGCCGCCCCCTTTGTCTGCGGGCTTGATTGTGATTGATCTGTCGGTTTCCAAATTTCTCATAGCAATCCTTTCTTCTTTGTCAAGGTTATCGCTGTAGAAGTTGTCTTTTTTAAAACCAGCTAGTATGATCTTGGTGACTATCTTCTCAAAAGTTATGATCTCGACGGGAGTCGAGCCAGGTGGAGGATAGAACTTGGATTGTTCTTTTAAACCTGTGGTGTTGTCTGACTTATTCTGTGGTTGTTCTTGTCCAGTGTCTCTGCACGAAGGTAAGAAAACTTCAAAAAAATGTTTCAAACGTACATTTCTGAAGAATTTCCGCAGTTCTAATTCAATCTCAAAAGGTCGTGCCTTTTGGGCAGGGACGAAGAATAAACCCTTGGCGAGGAGCCTTAATTCTGGTGGGGTCATAAAGTGGGTGGATAAGATGAAGACTGGTATCCCTGGTTCTGTCCTTGGTTTTGGTACCATTGGCGCGTTCTCATTCACTGTCCTGGTTGCGTCGGTCGTCTCCTGGGTCTTCCTCTTTATCCGCTCCTGGGAAAAAAAGGTTGCGGTTGCTATTGCGCTGTAGATCCCGGTAGGCTTGAGGTACTTCCACTCCCACTGGAGGAGGTCACTGCGAAATTGACTGATCTATTTCTCTGATTGTAGTTTTGGCTTGCTTGTAAATCTGTGTAGTATGTAGGTCTGAGAAAAGGATAGGTTTTTTCTTCTGAATAGTTCGCTAGGTCTTTTTTTAACTTGTCCACCTTCCTGTCCAGTGTCAGATTTTTGAACTTGGTGATTTCCAACTCCAATTTATCCAGCTTATCCTTAGCATCCTGAATGGATTTGTCTTCGAGAAACTTTTTTTCCAAATCGATTAATTCAGCGCCTTGTTTTTCACATTCCTCTTTAGCCGTGTCTATAACCAGAATCAACCAATCGCGGCTGCATTTATTTCCAACCCCACTAAAGTTTTTCATGAATTTAGGGTTATCTGTAAATACCCTGGGGATGTTCCATACCTGGAGGCCTTCGGGTATTATGCCGGCCCTCAAGTATTCGAGCATGAACTTGCCATGTAGCTCTGTTTGAATTATTCTTTTTTTCTTTTGATTGAGTATTTCTAGTTGGTCCTCAGTCAAACCTCTAGTGACGCACACCCTCCTCATTTCGTAGTGTGGAGGTGGTCCCTAGAAGTTGTTTAAAATAGTCATCGGTATACGAGACTACGTTGACGTTATCCATAGATGACAGATGGAAATTTATTTTACTATAGCTAGATTTTGACCTTGTTATGGGTCGGTCGATGCCCAAAACAGCAACCACAACCTTTTTTTCCCAGGGGTGGACAAAGAGGAAGACCCAGGAGACGACCGACGCAACCAGGACAGCGAATGAGAACGCGCCAGTGGTACCAAAACCAAGGACTGAACCAAGGATACCAGTCTTCATCTTATCCACCCGCTTCATGACCCCACCAGAATTAAGGCTCCTCGCCAAGGGTTTATCCTTCGTCCTTGCCCAAAAGGCACAACCTTTTGAGATTGAATTAGAACTGCGGAAATTCTTCAGAAATGTACGTTTGAAACATTTTTTTGAAGTTTACTTACCTTCGTGCAGAGACACTGGACAAGAACAACCACAGAATAAGTCAGACAACACCACAGGTTTAAAAGAACAATCCAAGTTCTATCCTCCACCTGGCTCGACTCCCGTCAAGATCATAACTTTTGAGAAGATAGTCACCAAGACCATACTAGCTGGTTTTGAAAAAGACAACTTCTACAGCGATAACCTTGACAAAGAAGAAAGGATTGCTATGAGAAATTTGGAAACCGACAGATCAATCACAATCAAGCCCGCAGACAAAGGGGGCGGCATAGTCGTTTGGGATACCTCTGATTACAACATTGAGTGCCTACGACTACTGGGCGATCGAGAAGCTTACCTACCTTTGGAATACAACCCTACCAAGGTCCTCCAAGACGAAATTGCAAGCCTCACTCAACACACCCTCACGCAAGGTTGGATATGTGAAGATGAGAAGATGTTCTTGAACAAAACCAACCCACACATCCCAGCCTTCTATATCATCCCAAAGATGCATAAAAATCCAGAAAAACCGCCCGGTAGAACGATTGTATCGGCGTGCGAATCCCTCCTGGAACCTTTGTCCCTTTACACAGACTATTTTCTAAAACCTTTTGTAATCAAAATGCCCTCCTACCTAAAGGATACCACAAACACTATTAACTTACTTGACGACATCATCCTCACTACCGATAGCCTCCTTGTCACAATGGATGTCGAGGCTCTATATACATCGATACCACAACAAGAAGGTCTAGAAGCCATTTGTGACATCCTGAACACCAGAGAAGACTTACATTCTACCCCCACAAATTTCATCCTTGAGTGCACTAGATTGGCAATGTCTGAAAATGTCTTCCTGTTTCAGAACCAAATCTACAAACAAACTAAAGGTGTGTGTATGGGCGCTACTTTCGCCCCGGACATTGCCAATCTATATATGGCCCGCTACGAAAAGAACCATGTCTTCACGCCAGACAACCCCTTCCTAGGAAACATCTCATTATGGAAGAGATACATTGACGACGTGATTATTATATGGCAGGGGACACCTTTGGAACTACAACAGTTCCACAGTTGGATCAACTTAAGAAAAACTCACATTAATTTTACCATGCATTGGGACCACCACCAAATAGATTTCTTGGATCTGCATATCTACAAGACCGGGGATCGACTAAAAACTGAGTTGTTTCGAAAACCCACGGACCGCAACACTTTGTTGCACTTCCAAAGTTATCATCCGATGGGATTAAAGTACAATTTACCTTACGGACAATTTTTGCGTATACGAAGAAATTGTTCAGACCTGGAAAAATTCCAACAACATGCGGAAGGACTAACCCAACGACTTGCAGAGAGAGGCTATCCAAAAAAGGCCAACAACCAAGCCAAAAAGAGAGCCAAACATACACCTAGAGAAATCTGTTTGGAAAACAAACCGAAAAAAGATTTCGGAAGACTGGTATGTGTCACCACTTTTGGACCCTTGAGCCTATTGATCCAGAAAACCATCAAGAAGAACTGGCATTTGGTGAAACACCCCGGCACTCTGCACAATGTGCCATGTTTTGCTTTCAAGAAAAACAGAAATCTAAGAGAAGCTCTAGTACACACCTTCCTAGAGCCACCCCCACAAAAACAGAACACACTATGGGATTTACCTCCGATAGTTGGACATCACAAATGTGGTCAATGTGTGGCATGCCCTTTGACCCTACAAAAGAAATCTTTCGAACATGCACAAGTTAAATGGATAATGAAAGATTTTACAAACTGTAACACGAAGGGTGTCATATATGTAATACAATGCCCTTGTAAACTCCTCTACATAGGAAAAACCACACGTGGCATCAAAATGCGCATCTCTGAACATTGTTCCTGTATCAGGAACAAGGTAGCAGACAAGCCCCTAGTAGAGCATTTTATCAGTAAGAACCATAGTGATACTGATATAAGATGGTTTGTCCTCCAAAAAGTGAGACCAGCAAAGCGTGGGGGGGATCTGAACAAAACGCTGACCCAATTAGAACAACGGTGGGTCAACAGACTTAACTCGGTTCAGGCTGGTCTAAATGTGTCAGTTGAATGGAAGTCTTTCCTGTAATGACATGTGCCCAATGATTGACTATGAGCTATGAACTTCTTAACACTATGATCATTTTTCATTTCATGAAATGCAGAAGTCAGTAGACATTATGGCACTGTGTGTGTTTTTTTGGTCAATGTATGAAATCACCTACATGAAAAACTATACTTTCTTTGTTAATTCCAAATGTTTTCTGTCATTATGAAACTATGTATTAAGTTTCCAGGCGACACGCCCTAATTCTCACCCTCTCGGGCTGTTAGTAATACAATACAAACTGTCCACTTACTTAATTATGGTTTTTCTCTGCTGAGATTCCTGAGACACATACACATTTTGTGATCCATGCCACAACATATTGAAATGAAGTATTTTCGGTAATCACAACCTCATGGGGCCATTAGCTATGTTGTTTCAGAGTATAAAAAACCAATGCCACTCCGCAATGCTTACGGTTACCATGACAACTGTTTGTCAACAATATTATCTAAATTAACTTTTTAGACACACGTTGACACTAATCACACCCAAAATTGATTGAGCTTTTTTTGTGCCCCCCGGATGGAGCAGAATCCATCATTTTGTTTCCCACTCAATCCTAGGGCCATTCCAAGATGGCCGACATATAAATACCTACAGGGACCTAGCAACAGCGTTACCAACGCTTTGCAGTCAGGCCCCTGCAGTCTCATCTGTGACTCAGCAGCCTCAGGAGCTCCAGCTCGTACTTTTTTGCAGACAGGCTGCCCATGCAGCAACCTTCACAGGTACTTTAAAATAAACCCTGCACTTACGGCTATATATATGAGACAGTTGTTACTAGGTAACCACACTCACCTTGAGCCATATATATTTTTTAGCTGTGCAAGCCGTGTCTGTTTCCCACTGATACCACCCTGGATCAGCATTTTTCGAACTCCAGCGAGAGGTAAGACTTTTTTCCCTGAACTTTTTTTCATGCCTTTTTAAACGGGGACATGTTTAGCTTCAACCTCCCTTTGCTTCTCTCGTTCTCTGTTATTTGCAACAGGATCATACAGAGACCAGCCCATGCGGCTAGCAGATCTCAAATTTAGCACCTGTGAAATCTATTAACCCATAGGTAAGTTATGTGCTTTTTGATTTTACATCAACCACACGTGATTCACTCAAACTAAATAATTTTGGCTCAGACACCCCCCTGACTGTAGTCTCCTTCCCCTGCAGCACAGACGTCAATCTACACAGAACTCCGTCCTGATGAAGGCCGTGTTAAAGATGAGGCACACCTAGCCCACCTAGAAAGGCTGAAACACCTGGTGTAGACGCACTACTCCCCCCAAAACTACAACACATTAATGCTGTTTACGCAAGAAAAATAATTTTGTGTACCCACCATTGTTCTATGTGTTTTCCACAAATGTTGACTTGAATATGTACACTGTAATATGTGAATTTCTTGGCAAATCCTAATAGGAGTCGGGTTTGTTGCACACACACAATTTGGAGATTGTCCCAAAAAATGTTTTTTTGGCACTGTGTGTTGTAAATATCTTTCTGTTTTTTTGTCTGATTGTTCTGTTTTAGCAAACCATTTTGATGTCTTAATTTCTCTAAATGTTGGATTTATGTCTT
This sequence comes from Ambystoma mexicanum, assembly GCF_040938575.1. NCBI lineage: Eukaryota > Metazoa > Chordata > Amphibia > Caudata > Ambystomatidae > Ambystoma > Ambystoma mexicanum. The sequence goes on along the minus strand of NC_090933.1, from coordinate 443,144,553 downwards.
TTTGCACACAACTCTAATATAAAAAAATGAGATTTATCTCTACAACATACTATTGAAGAGTGATTCCTTCCTTAGCAATGCAGAGTTTGATAATACATGTGGAGGTGTTGTTCTGAGCCTAGCATCCTTGGACCTATTCATTTGTATCTTTTGTTTTCCTAGTTAACCCTCCTGGGTAGAATAGGTTCCACACCAGGAGCCCTATTTTTTGATTCTTTGAGTTATTCTGCAGACACAGAAATCACAAATCTGTGCTTTACAGTGGAAGTGCTGGCATATAGTGTGGGCACCATCATGTGCATCTTTCACAGTGGCGATGGTGCCATATATTTGGAAACTGGTTCGGGAAGATATCTCGCGCTCACACCTGTATTTTAACACAAATCCTCTACAGTTTGTGATCAGAACAACATCAATTCAAAAAAATCTCAATATAATGAATCCAAAAATTAGAACTGCGGAAATTCTTCAGAAATGTACGTTTGAAACATTTTTTTGAAGTTTACTTACCTTCGTGCAGAGACACTGGACAAGAACAACCACAGAATAAGTCAGACAACACCACAGGTTTAAAAGAACAATCCAAGTTCTATCCTCCACCTGGCTCGACTCCCGTCAAGATCATAACTTTTGAGAAGATAGTCACCAAGACCATACTAGCTGGTTTTGAAAAAGACAACTTCTACAGCGATAACCTTGACAAAGAAGAAAGGATTGCTATGAGAAATTTGGAAACCGACAGATCAATCACAATCAAGCCCGCAGACAAAGGGGGCGGCATAGTCGTTTGGGATACCTCTGATTACAACATTGAGTGCCTACGACTACTGGGCGATCGAGAAGCTTACCTACCTTTGGAATACAACCCTACCAAGGTCCTCCAAGACGAAATTGCAAGCCTCACTCAACACACCCTCACGCAAGGTTGGATATGTGAAGATGAGAAGATGTTCTTGAACAAAACCAACCCACACATCCCAGCCTTCTATATCATCCCAAAGATGCATAAAAATCCAGAAAAACCGCCCGGTAGAACGATTGTATCGGCGTGCGAATCCCTCCTGGAACCTTTGTCCCTTTACACAGACTATTTTCTAAAACCTTTTGTAATCAAAATGCCCTCCTACCTAAAGGATACCACAAACACTATTAACTTACTTGACGACATCATCCTCACTACCGATAGCCTCCTTGTCACAATGGATGTCGAGGCTCTATATACATCGATACCACAACAAGAAGGTCTAGAAGCCATTTGTGACATCCTGAACACCAGAGAAGACTTACATTCTACCCCCACAAATTTCATCCTTGAGTGCACTAGATTGGCAATGTCTGAAAATTTCTTCCTGTTTCAGAACCAAATCTACAAACAAACTAAAGGTGTGTGTATGGGCGCTACTTTCGCCCCGGACATTGCCAATCTATATATGGCCCGCTACGAAAAGAACCATGTCTTCACGCCAGACAACCCCTTCCTAGGAAACATCTCATTATGGAAGAGATACATTGACGACGTGATTATTATATGGCAGGGGACACCTTTGGAACTACAACAGTTCCACAGTTGGATCAACTTAAGAAAAACTCACATTAATTTTACCATGCATTGGGACCACCACCAAATAGATTTCTTGGATCTGCATATCTACAAGACCGGGGATCGACTAAAAACTGAGTTGTTTCGAAAACCCACGGACCGCAACACTTTGTTGCACTTCCAAAGTTATCATCCGATGGGATTAAAGTACAATTTACCTTACGGACAATTTTTGCGTATACGAAGAAATTGTTCAGACCTGGAAAAATTCCAACAACATGCGGAAGGACTAACCCAACGACTTGCAGAGAGAGGCTATCCAAAAAAGGCCAACAACCAAGCCAAAAAGAGAGCCAAACATACACCTAGAGAAATCTGTTTGGAAAACAAACCGAAAAAAGATTTCGGAAGACTGGTATGTGTCACCACTTTTGGACCCTTGAGCCTATTGATCCAGAAAACCATCAAGAAGAACTGGCATTTGGTGAAACACCCCGGCACTCTGCACAATGTGCCATGTTTTGCTTTCAAGAAAAACAGAAATCTAAGAGAAGCTCTAGTACACACCTTCCTAGAGCCACCCCCACAAAAACAGAACACACTATGGGATTTACCTCCGATAGTTGGACATCACAAATGTGGTCAATGTGTGGCATGCCCTTTGACCCTACAAAAGAAATCTTTCGAACATGCACAAGTTAAATGGATAATGAAAGATTTTACAAACTGTAACACGAAGGGTGTCATATATGTAATACAATGCCCTTGTAAACTCCTCTACATAGGAAAAACCACACGTGGCATCAAAATGCGCATCTCTGAACATTGTTCCTGTATCAGGAACAAGGTAGCAGACAAGCCCCTAGTAGAGCATTTTATCAGTAAGAACCATAGTGATACTGATATAAGATGGTTTGTCCTCCAAAAAGTGAGACCAGCAAAGCGTGGGGGGGATCTGAACAAAACGCTGACCCAATTAGAACAACGGTGGGTCAACAGACTTAACTCGGTTCAGGCTGGTCTAAATGTGTCAGTTGAATGGAAGTCTTTCCTGTAATGACATGTGCCCAATGATTGACTATGAGCTATGAACTTCTTAACACTATGATCATTTTTCATTTCATGAAATGCAGAAGTCAGTAGACATTATGGCACTGTGTGTGTTTTTTTGGTCAATGTATGAAATCACCTACATGAAAAACTATACTTTCTTTGTTAATTCCAAATGTTTTCTGTCATTATGAAACTATGTATTAAGTTTCCAGGCGACACGCCCTAATTCTCGCCCTCTCGGGCTGTTAGTAATACAATACAAACTGTCCACTTACTTAATTATGGTTTTTCTCTGCTGAGATTCCTGAGACACATACACATTTTGTGATCCATGCCACAACATATTGAAATGAAGTATTTTCGGTAATCACAACCTCATGGGGCCATTAGCTATGTTGTTTCAGAGTATAAAAAACCAATGCCACTCCGCAATGCTTACGGTTACCATGACAACTGTTTGTCAACAATATTATCTAAATTAACTTTTTAGACACACGTTGACACTAATCACACCCAAAATTGATTGAGCTTTTTTTGTGCCCTCCGGATGGAGCAGAATCCATCATTTTGTTTCCCACTCAATCCTAGGGCCATTCCAAGATGGCCGACATATAAATACCTACAGGGACCTAGCAACAGCGTTACCAACGCTTTGCAGTCAGGCCCCTGCAGTCTCATCTGTGACTCAGCAGCCTCAGGAGCTCCAGCTCGTACTTTTTTGCAGACAGGCTGCCCATGCAGCAACCTTCACAGGTACTTTAAAATAAACCCTGCACTTACGGCTATATATATGAGACAGTTGTTACTAGGTAACCACACTCACCTTGAGCCATATATATTTTTTAGCTGTGCAAGCCGTGTCTGTTTCCCACTGATACCACCCTGGATCAGCATTTTTCGAACTCCAGCGAGAGGTAAGACTTTTTTCCCTGAACTTTTTTTCATGCCTTTTTAAACGGGGACATGTTTAGCTTCAACCTCCCTTTGCTTCTCTCGTTCTCTGTTATTTGCAACAGGATCATACAGAGACCAGCCCATGCGGCTAGCAGATCTCAAATTTAGCACCTGTGAAATCTATTAACCCATAGGTAAGTTATGTGCTTTTTGATTTTACATCAACCACACGTGATTCACTCAAACTAAATAATTTTGGCTCAGACACCCCCCTGACTGTAGTCTCCTTCCCCTGCAGCACAGACGTCAATCTACACAGAACTCCGTCCTGATGAAGGCCGTGTTAAAGATGAGGCACACCTAGCCCACCTAGAAAGGCTGAAACACCTGGTGTAGACGCACTACTCCCCCCAAAACTACAACACATTAATGCTGTTTACGCAAGAAAAATAATTTTGTGTACCCACCATTGTTCTATGTGTTTTCCACAAATGTTGACTTGAATATGTACACTGTAATATGTGAATTTCTTGGCAAATCCTAATAGGAGTCGGGTTTGTTGCACACACACAATTTGGAGATTGTCCCAAAAAATGTTTTTTTGGCACTGTGTGTTGTAAATATCTTTCTGTTTTTTTGTCTGATTGTTCTGTTTTAGCAAACCATTTTGATGTCTTAATTTCTCTAAATGTTGGATTTATGTCTTTTTGCACACAACTCTAATATAAAAAAATGAGATTTATCTCTACAACATACTATTGAAGAGTGATTCCTTCCTTAGCAATGCAGAGTTTGATAATACATGTGGAGGTGTTGTTCTGAGCCTAGCATCCTTGGACCTATTCATTTGTATCTTTTGTTTTCCTAGTTAACCCTCCTGGGTAGAATAGGTTCCACACCAGGAGCCCTATTTTTTGATTCTTTGAGTTATTCTGCAGACACAGAAATCACAAATCTGTGCTTTACAGTGGAAGTGCTGGCATATAGTGTGGGCACCATCATGTGCATCTTTCACAGTGGCGATGGTGCCATATATTTGGAAACTGGTTCGGGAAGATATCTCGCGCTCACACCTGTATTTTAACACAAATCCTCTACAGTTTGTGATCAGAACAACATCAATTCAAAAAAATCTCAATATAATGAATCCAAAACAATGTTTTATGATTTGTCAAAGAAAAAAACGACTTTTAATTTGTCAAAGAAAGAACTGCCGAACAGCCGACACGTGTTTCGACCCTAGGTCGTCATCAAGGCCCATTTGCAAATCTCTATAATTCTCCTATGTGGAAGTATAACAGATCACTCGATTATTCCTGGTCCTGAGTTATCAGTTCAATTATTCCAATCAGCTTTTAACGATTTAAACTTCTTGAAAGAATTCTTATTATATAGCTCAATGCTATCACCAAACTTTTTAACACATAAATGTGTATTTCATAAACAAAGTTCACCATTCAAGGGGTTCGAGTTGCAAAATATTTCTTTAATTTCAACTTTCTTATGAATTTGAAAATATCAATTTGAAAATTCACAAAATCTGTTTTAACACTCGGTGCAAAAGACAAACCTTTATTCAACACGGCAATTTCCACCTCTGTGAGGTGTTTGTCCGATAAATTAATAACCAAATTACATTTCATTGGTTCCCCTGTCGTTTCTTGGTGCTGGACCTGGTCAGAATTCCAGGACGACCCTGATCTTCGTCGGAGCTTCCACTCCCGCTTCCGCTTACCCCCTCTCCTGCCCCTTGTGTGGAACCTGGTATTGGTATAAATGCTGCTGGAGGTGTTGTGAATCTGACTTGTTTTTGATTTATGAATCTGATATTTCCCTTTTTGTGTCTCCGTATTTGCTCTAAAAAACCTTTGCCTCCATTAGCCACAGTATCAGTGACTTCTTTAGTGTTGTCTGAGAGTTCCATATTGTCTAAAACATCTTCCTCTGAATCTGGATCTGAGCTGGCAGGTGTAGAATTAAATGCACTAGCTCTCAATTGTGGTGTTATATTGTCATACTTAGGTTGAAAAGTATATACCCGTTGTAATCTATAATCTTTATCATCTCTGAAAAACTTTCTAAATTTTCTTAATTTAATGTCATCTTGATATTCTCGCAGGATTTCATTCATTTTCTCATAATTATTTCTTTTGTACTTTCTGCATTAGGCATACCTGTAATTTCTTCTTTAACTTTATTGATTTGTTCTATAACCCTCTTATGCTCTCTTGTAGCATGTGTTATTAATAATTCTAACATAGTCCTAGAACTTTGGTTAAGATTCTTTTCCCAATTTTCTGCCAGATCAGCATCTTCATCCTTGTCGAAGTTTGGGAATATCAAGATTCTCAGACCTCGGGGAATGATGTTATTTTCTAAATAATTTACTAAGGATGCATTCTCCCAATATTTATTAATTTCCTTTTTTGACAATCTTTCCAATTTAACAAATTTCTGTCTGAGTGTTTCTGTTGCAGTATAACTACTCCTAAAAGGATTGGATGTACTTCCCCTAGGTGCAAATAGTGCAGCTCTATCCTCATCCCTATTACTCATATAACTCGCCATCTCTGGTGGTGGATCTCAGCAAGCACAGAAGCGAAAATAACAAATTTCCAAACACTTGTGGGATCGCTATTAAGTCATGTGCGCTATTTACCACCAAAATTTTTGAAAAAACGGGTCGGCAGCAAGTGATATCTTACCCTCAAACTTCCCACAAAGTTTGTAGCAATAATAGAAATTGAAAAAACTGGTTCGGGAAGATATCTCGCGCTCACACCTGTATTTTAACACAAATCCTCTACAGTTTGTGATCAGAACAACATCAATTCAAAAAAATCTCAATATAATGAATCCAAAACAATGTTTTATGATTTGTCAAAGAAAAAAACGACTTTTAATTTGTCAAAGAAAGAACTGCCGAACAGCCGACACGTGTTTCGACCCTAGGTCGTCATCAAGGCCCATTTGCAAATCTCTATAATTCTCCTATGTGGAAGTATAACAGATCACTCGATTATTCCTGGTCCTGAGTTATCAGTTCAATTATTCCAATCAGCTTTTAACGATTTAAACTTCTTGAAAGAATTCTTATTATATAGCTCAATGCTATCACCAAACTTTTTAACACATAAATGTGTATTTCATAAACAAAGTTCACCATTCAAGGGGTTCGAGTTGCAAAATATTTCTTTAATTTCAACTTTCTTATGAATTTGAAAATATCAATTTGAAAATTCACAAAATCTGTTTTAACACTCGGTGCAAAAGACAAACCTTTATTCAACACGGCAATTTCCACCTCTGTGAGGTGTTTGTCCGATAAATTAATAACCAAATTACATTTCATTGGTTCCCCTGTCGTTTCTTGGTGCTGGACCTGGTCAGAATTCCAGGACGACCCTGATCTTCGTCGGAGCTTCCACTCCCGCTTCCGCTTACCCCCTCTCCTGCCCCTTGTGTGGAACCTGGTATTGGTATAAATGCTGCTGGAGGTGTTGTGAATCTGACTTGTTTTTGATTTATGAATCTGATATTTCCCTTTTTGTGTCTCCGTATTTGCTCTAAAAAACCTTTGCCTCCATTAGCCACAGTATCAGTGACTTCTTTAGTGTTGTCTGAGAGTTCCATATTGTCTAAAACATCTTCCTCTGAATCTGGATCTGAGCTGGCAGGTGTAGAATTAAATGAACTAGCTCTCAATTGTGGTGTTATATTGTCATACTTAGGTTGAAAAGTATATACCCGTTGTAATCTATAATCTTTATCATCTCTGAAAAACTTTCTAAATTTTCTTAATTTAATGTCATCTTGATATTCTCGCAGGATTTCATTCATTTTCTCATAATTTTTTCCTTTTGTACTTTCTGCATTAGGCATACCTGTAATTTCTTCTTTAACTTTATTGATTTGTTCTATAACCCTCTTATGCTCTCTTGTAGCATGTGTTATTAATAATTCTAACATAGGCCTAATGCAGAAAGTACAAAAGGAAAAAATTATGAGAAAATGAATGAAATCCTGCGAGAATATCAAGATGACATTAAATTAAGAAAATTTAGAAAGTTTTTCAGAGATGATAAAGATTATAGATTACAACGGGTATATACTTTTCAACCTAAGTATGACAATATAACACCACAATTGAGAGCTAGTTCATTTAATTCTACACCTGCCAGCTCAGATCCAGATTCAGAGGAAGATGTTTTAGACAATATGGAACTCTCAGACAACACTAAAGAAGTCACTGATACTGTGGCTAATGGAGGCAAAGGTTTTTTAGAGCAAATACGGAGACACAAAAAGGGAAATATCAGATTCATAAATCAAAAACAAGTCAGATTCACAACACCTCCAGCAGCATTTATACCAATACCAGGTTCCACACAAGGGGCAGGAGAGGGGGTAAGCGGAAGCGGGAGTGGAAGCTCCGACGAAGATCAGGGTCGTCCTGGAATTCTGACCAGGTCCAGCACCAAGAAACGACAGGGGAACCAATGAAATGTAATTTGGTTATTAATTTATCGGACAAACACCTCACAGAGGTGGAAATTGCCGTGTTGAATAAAGGTTTGTCTTTTGCACCGAGTGTTAAAACAGATTTTGTGAATTTTCAAATTGATATTTTCAAATTCATAAGAAAGTTGAAATTAAAGAAATATTTTGCAACTCGAACCCCTTGAATGGTGAACTTTGTTTATGAAATACACATTTATGTGTTAAAAAGTTTGGTGATAGCATTGAGCTATATAATAAGAATTCTTTCAAGAAGTTTAAATCGTTAAAAGCTGATTGGAATAATTGAACTGATAACTCAGGACCAGGAATAATCGAGTGATCTGTTATACTTCCACATAGGAGAATTATAGAGATTTGCAAATGGGCCTTGATGACGACCTAGGGTCGAAACACGTGTCGGCTGTTCGGCAGTTCTTTCTTTGACAAATTAAAAGTCGTTTTTTTCTTTGACAAATCATAAAACATTGTTTTGGATTCATTATATTGAGATTTTTTTGAATTGATGTTGTTCTGATCACAAACTGTAGAGGATTTGTGTTAAAATACAGGTGTGAGCGCGAGATATCTTCCCGAACCAGTTTTTTCAATTTCTATTATTGCTACAAACTTTGTGGGAAGTTTGAGGGTAAGATATCACTTGCTGCCGACCCGTTTTTTCAAAAATTTTGGTGGTAAATAGCGCACATGACTTAATAGCGATCCCACAAGTGTTTGGAAATTTGTTATTTTAGCTTCTGTGCTTGCTGAGATCCACCACCAGAGATGGCGAGTTATATGAGTAATAGGGATGAGGATAGAGCTGCACTATTTGCACCTAGGGGAAGTACATCCAATCCTTTTAGGAGTAGTTATACTGCAACAGAAACACTCAGACAGAAATTTGTTAAATTGGAAAGATTGTCAAAAAAGGAAATTAATAAATATTGGGAGAATGCATCCTTAGTAAATTATTTAGAAAATAACATCATTCCCCGAGGTCTGAGAATCTTGATATTCCCAAACTTCGACAAGGATGAAGATGCTGATCTGGCAGAAAATTGGGAAAAGAATCTTAACCAAAGTTCTAGGACTATGTTAGAATTATTAATAACACATGCTACAAGAGAGCATAAGAGGGTTATAGAACAAATCAATAAAGTTAAAGAAGAAATTACAGGTATGCCTAATGCAGAAAGTACAAAAGGAAAAAATTATGAGAAAATGAATGAAATCCTGCGAGAATATCAAGATGACATTAAATTAAGAAAATTTAGAAAGTTTTTCAGAGATGATAAAGATTATAGATTACAACGGGTATATACTTTTCAACCTAAGTATGACAATATAACACCACAATTGAGAGCTAGTTCATTTAATTCTACACCTGCCAGCTCAGATCCAGATTCAGAGGAAGATGTTTTAGACAATATGGAACTCTCAGACAACACTAAAGAAGTCACTGATACTGTGGCTAATGGAGGCAAAGGTTTTTTAGAGCAAATACGGAGACACAAAAAGGGAAATATCAGATTCATAAATCAAAAACAAGTCAGATTCACAACACCTCCAGCAGCATTTATACCAATACCAGGTTCCACACAAGGGGCAGGAGAGGGGGTAAGCGGAAGCGGGAGTGGAAGCTCCGACGAAGATCAGGGTCGTCCTGGAATTCTGACCAGGTCCAGCACCAAGAAACGACAGGGGAACCAATGAAATGTAATTTGGTTATTAATTTATCGGACAAACACCTCACAGAGGTGGAAATTGCCGTGTTGAATAAAGGTTTGTCTTTTGCACCGAGTGTTAAAACAGATTTTGTGAATTTTCAAATTGATATTTTCAAATTCATAAGAAAGTTGAAATTAAAGAAATATTTTGCAACTTGAACCCCTTGAATGGTGAACTTTGTTTATGAAATACACATTTATGTGTTAAAAAGTTTGGTGATAGCATTGAGCTATATAATAAGAATTCTTTCAAGAAGTTTAAATCGTTAAAAGCTGATTGGAATAATTGAACTGATAACTCAGGACCAGGAATAATCGAGTGATCTGTTATACTTCCACATAGGAGAATTATAGAGATTTGCAAATGGGCCTTGATGACGACCTAGGGTCGAAACACGTGTCGGCTGTTCGGCAGTTCTTTCTTTGACAAATTAAAAGTCGTTTTTTTCTTTGACAAATCATAAAACATTGTTTTGGATTCATTATATTGAGATTTTTTTGAATTGATGTTGTTCTGATCACAAACTGTAGAGGATTTGTGTTAAAATACAGGTGTGAGCGCGAGATATCTTCCCGAACCAGTTTTTTCAATTTCTATTATTGCTACAAACTTTGTGGGAAGTTTGAGGGTAAGATATCACTTGCTGCCGACCCGTTTTTTCAAAAATTTTGGTGGTAAATAGCGCACATGACTTAATAGCGATCCCACAAGTGTTTGGAAATTTGTTATTTTCGCTTCTGTGCTTGCTGAGATCCACCACCAGAGATGGCGAGTTATATGAGTAATAGGGATGAGGATAGAGCTGCACTATTTGCACCTAGGGGAAGTACATCCAATCCTTTTAGGAGTAGTTATACTGCAACAGAAACACTCAGACAGAAATTTGTTAAATTGGAAAGATTGTCAAAAAAGGAAATTAATAAATATTGGGAGAATGCATCCTTAGTAAATTATTTAGAAAATAACATCATTCCCCGAGGTCTGAGAATCTTGATATTCCCAAACTTCGACAAGGATGAAGATGCTGATCTGGCAGAAAATTGGGAAAAGAATCTTAACCAAAGTTCTAGGACTATGTTAGAATTATTAATAACACATGCTACAAGAGAGCATAAGAGGGTTATAGAACAAATCAATAAAGTTAAAGAAGAAATTACAGGTATGCCTAATGCAGAAAGTACAAAAGGAAAAAATTATGAGAAAATGAATGAAATCCTGCGAGAATATCAAGATGACATTAAATTAAGAAAATTTAGAAAGTTTTTCAGAGATGATAAAGATTATAGATTACAACGGGTATATACTTTTCAACCTAAGTATGACAATATAACACCACAATTGAGAGCTAGTTCATTTAATTCTACACCTGCCAGCTCAGATCCAGATTCAGAGGAAGATGTTTTAGACAATATGGAACTCTCAGACAACACTAAAGAAGTCACTGATACTGTGGCTAATGGAGGCAAAGGTTTTTTAGAGCAAATACGGAGACACAAAAAGGGAAATATCAGATTCATAAATCAAAAACAAGTCAGATTCACAACACCTCCAGCAGCATTTATACCAATACCAGGTTCCACACAAGGGGCAGGAGAGGGGGTAAGCGGAAGCGGGAGTGGAAGCTCCGACGAAGATCAGGGTCGTCCTGGAATTCTGACCAGGTCCAGCACCAAGAAACGACAGGGGAACCAATGAAATGTAATTTGGTTATTAATTTATCGGACAAACACCTCACAGAGGTGGAAATTGCCGTGTTGAATAAAGGTTTGTCTTTTGCACCGAGTGTTAAAACAGATTTTGTGAATTTTCAAATTGATATTTTCAAATTCATAAGAAAGTTGAAATTAAAGAAATATTTTGCAACTTGAACCCCTTGAATGGTGAACTTTGTTTATGAAATACACATTTATGTGTTAAAAAGTTTGGTGATAGCATTGAGCTATATAATAAGAATTCTTTCAAGAAGTTTAAATCGTTAAAAGCTGATTGGAATAATTGAACTGATAACTCAGGACCAGGAATAATCGAGTGATCTGTTATACTTCCACATAGGAGAATTATAGAGATTTGCAAATGGGCCTTGATGACGACCTAGGGTCGAAACACGTGTCGGCTGTTCGGCAGTTCTTTCTTTGACAAATTAAAAGTCGTTTTTTTCTTTGACAAATCATAAAACATTGTTTTGGATTCATTATATTGAGATTTTTTTGAATTGATGTTGTTCTGATCACAAACTGTAGAGGATTTGTGTTAAAATACAGGTGTGAGCGCGAGATATCTTCCCGAACCAGTTTTTTCAATTTCTATTATTGCTACAAACTTTGTGGGAAGTTTGAGGGTAAGATATCACTTGCTGCCGACCCGTTTTTTCAAAAATTTTGGTGGTAAATAGCGCACATGACTTAATAGCGATCCCACAAGTGTTTGGAAATTTGTTATTTTCGCTTCTGTGCTTGCTGAGATCCACCACCAGAGATGGCGAGTTATATGAGTAATAGGGATGAGGATAGAGCTGCACTATTTGCACCTAGGGGAAGTACATCCAATCCTTTTAGGAGTAGTTATACTGCAACAGAAACACTCAGACAGAAATTTGTTAAATTGGAAAGATTGTCAAAAAAGGAAATTAATAAATATTGGGAGAATGCATCCTTAGTAAATTATTTAGAAAATAACATCATTCCCCGAGGTCTGAGAATCTTGATATTCCCAAACTTCGACAAGGATGAAGATGCTGATCTGGCAGAAAATTGGGAAAAGAATCTTAACCAAAGTTCTAGGACTATGTTAGAATTATTAATAACACATGCTACAAGAGAACATAAGAGGGTTATAGAACAAATCAATAAAGTTAAAGAAGAAATTACAGGTATGCCTAATGCAGAAAGTACAAAAGGAAAAAATTATGAGAAAATGAATGAAATCCTGCGAGAATATCAAGATGACATTAAATTAAGAAAATTTAGAAAGTTTTTCAGAGATGATAAAGATTATAGATTACAACGGGTATATACTTTTCAACCTAAGTATGACAATATAACACCACAATTGAGAGCTAGTTCATTTAATTCTACACCTGCCAGCTCAGATCCAGATTCAGAGGAAGATGTTTTAGACAATATGGAACTCTCAGACAACACTAAAGAAGTCACTGATACTGTGGCTAATGGAGGCAAAGGTTTTTTAGAGCAAATACGGAGACACAAAAAGGGAAATATCAGATTCATAAATCAAAAACAAGTCAGATTCACAACACCTCCAGCAGCATTTATACCAATACCAGGTTCCACACAAGGGGCAGGAGAGGGGGTAAGCGGAAGCGGGAGTGGAAGCTCCGACGAAGATCAGGGTCGTCCTGGAATTCTGACCAGGTCCAGCACCAAGAAACGACAGGGGAACCAATGAAATGTAATTTGGTTATTAATTTATCGGACAAACACCTCACAGAGGTGGAAATTGCCGTGTTGAATAAAGGTTTGTCTTTTGCACCGAGTGTTAAAACAGATTTTGTGAATTTTCAAATTGATATTTTCAAATTCATAAGAAAGTTGAAATTAAAGAAATATTTTGCAACTCGAACCCCTTGAATGGTGAACTTTGTTTATGAAATACACATTTATGTGTTAAAAAGTTTGGTGATAGCATTGAGCTATATAATAAGAATTCTTTCAAGAAGTTTAAATCGTTAAAAGCTGATTGGAATAATTGAACTGATAACTCAGGACCAGGAATAATCGAGTGATCTGTTATACTTCCACATAGGAGAATTATAGAGATTTGCAAATGGGCCTTGATGACGACCTAGGGTCGAAACACGTGTCGGCTGTTCGGCAGTTCTTTCTTTGACAAATTAAAAGTCGTTTTTTTCTTTGACAAATCATAAAACATTGTTTTGGATTCATTATATTGAGATTTTTTTGAATTGATGTTGTTCTGATCACAAACTGTAGAGGATTTGTGTTAAAATACAGGTGTGAGCGCGAGATATCTTCCCGAACCAGTTTTTTCAATTTCTATTATTGCTACAAACTTTGTGGGAAGTTTGAGGGTAAGATATCACTTGCTGCCGACCCGTTTTTTCAAAAATTTTGGTGGTAAATAGCGCACATGACTTGATAGCGATCCCACAAGTGTTTGGAAATATATTTGGAAACAGCCAGCTACAAAAAAGTGCTATACAGGGCATGCGGACATACACTGTGAACCAAAGCATCATGATGAACGCATGCTTTTCAATGGCCATGCTGGCATATATTGCTGGCACAATCATAAAAGTGTTTTATAGTGGCAATGCTGGCATATGTTTGAGCACATTTAGCATGAAAAGGCTTTACAGGACCACCATCACATATATTGTGGACCAAAGCATCAAAAATATGTTTAATAAGGGCAAATCTTGAATACATTGTGGGAACTGTCATGAAAGTGTTTATAGTAGCAATGCTAGGATGTATTTGGGCACAGGCAGTATGGAAACCTTTTACAGTGACATGATGGCCTATAATAGTGATCAAAATATCATGAATATTTTATTTATGGTGGCCGCACTGGCATATGCTGTGGTCCCGTCATGAATGTGTTTTACAGTGGCCATACTAGCGTATGTTATTATTGGGGGCACAGACATAATGAAAATGTTTTACAATGAATACATCTATTGCATTCTTTCATGTTACTATGGCCCTCATTACGACCCTGGCGGAAATCGAAAATCTACGGTGCGATTATGACCCGTCACCGTAAAGTACGATGCCATTAGCGACACCGTAGTGAACGCCAACGCTAACTGCACCAAGTACGCGCACGCGCGCCATGCCAAACCGTAATTACCACCATGGCGCAACGGTACACGAATTCTGACCCTAGCGGACATGTACCTAACGCCATCAAGCATGGCGGAAAGTACCATTCCGCCATGGTGAGAAGTACGGCATCGCGAACCAACCGTAAACGGCCCTACTGAGTGCCTGTACACCACTCCCTGGCCACATTGCACAACTCCTCGTAGGTGCAATGAAGTCACACAATGCAACCAGTGAAATGTACAAGTCACCCATGCATGCCAACGAACAAATGAATCTAGGGGCTCTAAGTGCCTTGTGAGTGGCCATCCATATTTGCCATGGCACCATTGCCGCACTGATGCAGCACAGGCATGTGAAGGTTCAAGTACAGCAACATGAACTGAAATATGAGACAAACAAAAACAGCCCCCCCCATCGACTGACACCAGTGTAAGGCAACATTCAAAGCAGTATCCTGAGTGAGACTGCACCAGCCCTGTACTCCTGCCAGTAAACAAACCAACCATCAGCATAAGCATGTACCACACAAGTTGGCAGAGTGACTGAGCAGCCAGGCTCATCTCAAGAGGGGCCAATGGGAGCTGCAGGGCACAGATGGCACGAATACAGAAGCTATTCCAATGGACATGACCTCAGTCTCCCTCCAAGAAACGCACGCAAACACAGGCACCTGTGACCAGCCATATTCTGATAATCACATCATTCCACCAATCCACCTGGCTGACCGGCATCTGTTACACAAAAGCTAATCCCCCGCCCCTGAGCATGACATCATTAAAACAGTCATAATGGTAGCCCCTATCCCTGACCACACTGGGCTTCGTAGGCAAACGCGGCCAGTACCGTACCACGCAACTATACTCAGAAGCCGGAACCCAATGCAGATCTTCTCACAATACATCGCTCCACAAATAGGAATATGCTACATTACTTGCAAAGAAGAACGCTACACGGTTAATATCAGAATAGAAATTTAATGCACAACAAAATCACCAAGCCCATACAGCCATTAGGACATGAACTCCAAAATATATTTCATTATTGTGGGCTGCATCCGCAATAAATGACCAGCTTCTTCTTGTGTGACGCCCTGTTCCTTCATGGTACACAGGGGCTACATTCACGTTCAAAAAGGCAACATGGAAGCGCCTAGAACAACAGGGCCGTCCCATTAGGTAGGCACTAGTCCAGCTGAAAGGTCCATATGTTGCTCCTAGCCACTAGTACTGCGTAAGGGCATGTGGCCCATTGGCGATCGTCCCATAAGATCGTAATGGTGCTCCACTGATTAACACAAAGCAGCAGGTGTCGGGAGTAAAAGCCATCTGCAGGAGTGGCATACAGATGGCAGCGGCAAAAGGGGAGGAGATACCTGTCACCCAAATGAAATGAAAAAGAATAGTATGGGCATTTGAATTACTCACTTCAATGATCACACTAAATCCACAGCCATATGCATGCTAGCCCACTCAAAAGGATTATTCCCACCCAAAAATCACTTGCGAATCATAACTATAAAAATCGAGGTGAAAACACTATTACAAACGAGTGTTTGTGTGCATGCGTCTGTCAAAACAGAATCCATTAGATGGGATTAGTAACGTGCATAGACACAAGTGTTTGAAGGCGTGTCGAGACAGGGAGGGTTCAACAAGGGCAGATAGACGATGGTCCCACTATGGCAGCTCTGCATCACATAGCGCAGGGGAGGTGGATAGATTCCAAAAAGCCCTGTACATGGCAAACTCTCCATTAAATCATCTGTCCATGCATCCATACATCATTCCCTCATCCCGGAATGAAAGCGCCTGATTATTTACTCACATAACATGTGAAATTTCCATTGAGTCTGTGCGTTATGCAGTCTGCAAAATCCACTGTGCTCCAGCCCGGAATTCCAGTGTTGTGAAGTAACATGTATTTGGGAACGTCCTGCCTTATCGTCCACTACGCTATTGCGCATCCCATACTATTCATATCAATCATTGCATTCTCGCCATGGCCCCTGTCCCAAGGACATTAAACAATAGAACGTTATATTTGCAGTCAGACCTGTGGGCGTCTCCTCGCCGCTAGCTGAAAACCGAAAGCGCTGTCCTTCGAATTCCTCATTTGCAACATCACGTCGAAAAGGCATCTGTGACCGCTTGAAATCACAAATTCATCCATGTAGTGCGG
This sequence comes from Ambystoma mexicanum, assembly GCF_040938575.1. Classification (NCBI taxonomy): domain Eukaryota; kingdom Metazoa; phylum Chordata; class Amphibia; order Caudata; family Ambystomatidae; genus Ambystoma; species Ambystoma mexicanum. Next base: position 443,127,855 of record NC_090933.1, on the reverse strand, counting down.
CAGTGTGTGAAAATGGCAACTGGCTTCACTCACAAATGGGACGCCCCGCCCGTCGGTGAACCTCGGTACAGTGCTGCATGAGGGTCCAGCGTTAATCGAGTACTACATTCCACTGACCCTTCACAAGTTTGTTCGCGACTGCAAAGATAGTATGTGAAACAATGGGACCATAGCAGAATGAACATATGAACCAATATTTCACTGCCATCGGGATCAAATACATGATTGTAATAGCAAGATGCCATGCGTCGAATTGCAGCGTTGTGTGCGGGACGTGCTCGCCCAAAGGGGATTGCAGCTTGCACAGGTGGAATGAATCACCACAGGTGGAGGCTATACAGCCTGAAAACACATAAATTGCACACCCAACCCCCTCCCACAACCACACCCACTCCAAAATGCTACCGGCAGGACTAGCGATGTTGGCCCTGGGGGACCTGATAGCACTGCAAGTACTCCAACTTCAAGAATAAGACGAACACCAACTACTACAACAACCGGCCGCACAGAGGAGACGGAGGAGGAGGAGGAGGGCAAGGCAGGGCCAGCAAGGCCCACCAGCACAGCCACTACCACCACGCAGGCAGCCCGCAATCCCACACCTCCGAGCTCATCCGTTCAACTTCACTGCTGAGCAGATCCACACCCTCTACCGTTTGGACCGGGACACCATAACCGCCATTGTGGACATGACACACGCTGACCTTGTCAGCATGATAGATAGCCCAACCGCCATCCCACCCCTACTGAAGGTGGTGTCTGTACTCCACTTCCTGGCCACAGGCACCTACCAGCACACAGTCGGACAGTTGCATGGCATTTCACAGCCAGTGTTCTCACGGACACTATTGCAAGTGCTCGATGCCCTCCTGAAGCACGCAGACGACTACATCTCTCTACCACGCTCGGAGCAGGAAATTACGAACACAAAAGTGGGATTCCATGCACTTGGCGGCATACCGGGTTGCATTGGTGCCATCGACTGCACCCATGTGGAATTGGTCGTCCCACATGCCATGGAGGCCCAGTACCGCAACCGAAAACAATTTCATTCTCTTAATGTACAAATGGTGTGTGACTCCAACAGGATCATTACACATTGTTGTGCCCGATTTCCTGGATCAACCCATGATTCTATGGTCTTGAGGAACTCTACAATACCACGCTACATGGAGCGACACGCAGGGAACAGATCCTGGCTACTCGGTGAGTCTCATTTCATGCATGATAATGTGGGGTATGTGATGCGGCAATGACCTGGCAGGAAGGGGGGGGGTGCGTACGTAGCAATGTCATTCCACAAACATCCTTTATTGTCCACATACAGGTGATGCCGGGTATCCACTGAAGAGATGGCTCCTTACACCACTCCGGAACCCACAGAACCAGCATGAGGAGGACTACAACCATGCCCACTCACGTACCCGTGTAGTCATAGAACAGGCATTCGGCCTACTGAAGACTCGTTTCCGCTGCCTCAGCAGGTCTGGCGGGGCACTCCTGTACCGCCATGAGAAGGTTGCAAAGATGGTCATGGCATGTGTCATGCTACACAACATGTGCGTACGTAGAAATGTGCCCATGCCCCCTGACGCAGAACTGCAAGCACCTGAAGATGGTCATGATGAGGGTGGGGATGTGGCAGCACCTCAAGGAGTCCGCGAGGCACAGGAGGGCCGTGACATTCGTCAGATTCTCATAGATTCATGCTTCTAGCACTCACGCCTGGTGGCTGATACATGGACACGGGACTTGTGGCACTGTGTGTGTCTGGAACATGCACAATATGGACTGTACGCCTATAAAGGCCTCGTACACAAAGATCAATGTCCACACATCTCATTGGATGATCGTGCATTGTTTATCGCATATGTGAAATTATGTTACACACCCCATCGACCCGCCACCCAAGTGAGCCCAACACACCCCCTCCACCCTCCTACCTCCCCCCCGAACACCAGTGTCCAAAGATGCTCATTGTCAGTGGGCAGACGCTATTGCAAGCCCCCTCTCCGGGTATCAGGGGCACCCCTGCCTGTGGAGCGCAGGTTCCTCCCAGATCTACGTTGGGGGCTGCCCTGGACGGAACTTGCAACGGATGATGTCTCTGCCTGCTCACGTCCATGCATGTCCCTAAGGGTTTGTGAGAGCTCAGTGAGCACACGGCGCACAGCGGCAAGTTCAGCACATACGTCTTTGGACGTCGCATGCAGTTCCCCCCTCAGGCTCTCGGTGCTTCTCTCCATTTGTACTCTCAGGCTCTCGGTGCTTCTCTCCATTTGTGCCCTTAGTGTCTCTGTACTTCTCTCCATTTCTGCCCTAAGTGTCTCAGTTGATGTTTCTATGGCTGCCTTAGTACCCCCACATTCATCAGCATGGTCCTTGAGGAGCGTGGCCAGTTGCTGCTGTTGCACGATCACCTGGTCGAGGGACTGTTGCCTCTGCTGTGCCATGGCCATTTGCGGTGGTGTCACAGAGGGGCTAGTCACCTCATGTTGCCTTGCCACAGGGCTTGTGGGGGATGGCCAGTCGTCGTCTTGTGGGTGCCCCTGCGTGGTATCCTCATGGTGTACGCGATGAAACAAACCGGGGGATTGAGACAGGTCATGGATGGATCCTACATCGACATCCCCGTTTTCTGTGTCGGAGCATGCTGCCATTAATGCAGTGTCACCTATGGTGCTGCTGCCACCAGAAGCAGTTCCTTCTGTGGCATCCATTGGGGGGACCTGTGGTGGTGCTGTTGTGGGCATGCTGGCTGCTGGGGTGCCTGTTGATGTTCCCTCCTGTGTGCTGCCACTTGATTTGTGCTGCTGCCGTGTCTTGATCCGTGCAGCTGAGGTGGAGGGTCTTTGGCCGTTGGTCTTGGCCCTCTTTGCAGGTGTGCTGGTAGGGGTGTCCTGGAGCTCGTCATTTGAATCGGACCCTGTGGTGGAGTAAAGGAGGGCGAGCGTTATTAATGGGTCTGTGGAAATTGGAATGGCAATGTATCACATGCATTGGGGTGGTACCTGAGGGTGATTTGGGTCAGGGCCTTGGAGGTGGTTTCATTTTTGTGTGGATTGAGGATGCAGTTGTTTTGCAGCCTGCAGTTAGGGTGTGCCTGCTGCACGTGTAGAGGGTGTTTTCAGGATTTTTAATTATTTATGTATTTAATGTGAGTTTTAAAGTGCGCTATAAGGCCAATGTATGTGGACGTTCTCCTGGACATGTGTTTCTGTTGCACTATGTGGACACATGGTACTTCACATGATTGGACATTGTGGATTTAGCATTGTTTTATTTGGGCCACCTACCTGATTCTTAGGATGTATGCACTCCTTTCTCCATCCCACCGACTCCGTCTATACTCTCCATTCCAATGGTGGAGGCACAGATTTCTTCCCAGGGGGTCAACTTGATGGGTGATTCCGATCCTCCCCCGGTAGCTGTGGCAATGTTACGGTTGGCGGATAGTATGCTCCGTAAGCGTATCCGCAAGTCGTCCCATCGCTTTCTGCATTGCTGTGGGTTGCGGGGTGCGGTCCCCACCGCACTTACCCGCTGTGCCACCAGGGCCCATATGGCCTTCTTGTTCGCAAGTGCCGTCCTGGTCATTTGCGTCGAGAAGACGACGGCAGCATTCTCCTGGAGGGTCTCTGTGAGCACGGTGAGTTCCTCACGGGAGAAGTGGACCTGCCGCTTGCGGTCGCACGCTTTTTTCGCTACTTTTCCCATTTTTATTGTTTTCACTAGGGTGGATGACGGGTTGGGATGTGTCTCAGGGTAGTATTTTTTATGGTTGTGTGGGAATTCTGATTTTATAGGTGTACGGCGTGCTGTTTCCCGTTCCGGGACCATGTTTTTACTTCCGTTTCCGTATATTTACGGTCACCGTACTTTCCGATTGCCGCTCATTACGGTGACCGCTAAGATGGGTGGCGGAATTGCACCTAGGGCGCCGTACGACGGCGGTGAGGGGCGTTTTGGGGACATTTCCGCCATCGCGGACTTTGCACTTCCGCCATGGCGTAGTGCTCGTGCCCGATGGGTCGGAATTAGCCGCACTTTGCTCCGTCGTGCAATGGCGGAAACGCTATGGCGGTCAGGTCAGTCACTTTCCGCCAGGGTCGTAATGAGGGCCTATGACTTTTTACCAACATTTTCTGAAAAATTGTGATTTAAACCCCTTATTAGAAAACTTTCCTTAAGGGAGAATCGCCTAACCAGAGTAACTTTGTACGCGCTCCCATGCTATCCTCAGTCACTTATGCTAATTGAGAGTACATATTAATGCACTCTATAAAAGAAATAACTGGACGTTCTGACCCAGAAACATTTATAATGGAAGTGCCCCCTCATGACCTCCCAACACCCTCCACCAGAAGCTATGCCAGCCACATCCAAAGCAGGAATGCTGATTGAAAAGCTCCTATTTGCACTGTCTAGATATATATGTACAGCAATGAACAGTTAATACCAATAACACAAGTTCAACACATATTTTTTAATATTCATGTTTCGTTTTCGCTATTAGGTGGACCACCTTTATATGAAAATTATTTCATTCGAGTAAAAGATGTGTGATATGTGAGAAGGGACACAGATCTTAGTTTTGTTGTTTGATTATTGACTGCCCAAGACCATACTAATCCCTATGGCAATTCCCACCAACTACCTGTCCCCCGGCACCCCCCACCAAAAGCACACCTTCTGGTGCTCCTTTGGGATAGCTCTATCAATACATAGCAGCAGTCTGCTGAGTGTTAATAGCTTAATTGCAGCAATCGTCTTTTGCATCTAATACATATGCACAAGTTAAAACTGTTGGCTTTGTCAATGTTTGTTTTTAACAGGACTTCAGTGAAAGGAGCAGAGATAACTCAAGTGGCTGAAGGCACAGTTGGTTACAACATTTTTATTACACCAGCAAGAAACATTACTTTCCACAATGAAATAGCTTTTGAGCAAAAATAAATGACGATTGGAATCTTAACTCATATATTTACACCCTAATTGGCACATAAATAATTTGAACATGTATTATTATTATTATTATTATTATTATTATTATTATTATTAGTATTATTATTATTATTCCCATAATGAGAGTTATATTATTAATAGCAAATACGTTGCTATATGACCTTGTTTTCATATAGTGCTTACAGACGGGGTTTTTGCGTTTCCTATCCATGCAAATTGCTGTTGTTAATAATTATACAGAGTTTTAATGTCCCAATATGTACATACATGCACATTCATACAAGGCACGTATTCTTGATAGTGTCTTTTCTCAGAGAGAAAAAAAACACAATACTGTTACACCACCAGAAAGTGTAAAGAATGAATAAGAAAAGTACTACATTTACAAATCAAAAACAATAGTGTCACCTAAGTACCCAAGGGCTGGTTTCTAACCTTATAATGGCATTTCTAGCCTTATAGAATGACTGAACATCTTGCCCGCGGAGATAAACTGCTATGTTGCTGCATAACAGCGGGGACTCCATCTCTGTCGCACTTATCTATTTTCTGTGGAATGAGCGCTGCGTAGTAGGGAGCAGTTTATGCACGTTCAGCAATAATGGCCTCTTGTTTCCATGCTGTATCTTTCTACTTTCCAGGCGGTCCGAGTGGGTGCAAATAAATGGAACGGATTTTTGAAAAACAATTGATATGGCTTTCTCACACACTTACTAAATGTATAAAAAGGCAAATTATGACAAAAAACGGGGAAAAGCAGTGCACCTTATCATTGAAATCCATTGTTGATACAGTCAGGTTAGTGACTATTTTCAAAAGATTTGCCGTTATATTTGTTGTCATAAAAGGTTTGAAAAAACAGCAGTGCATTGTTGACTAAAGCGCCGTCAACGGTCGCTGGGGACGCAGCTACCAGTCGAGCAAACCACAGCAAGTCGCCACAATGGCAAGGCTGACACTCCTGTCGCTTTCTTGCTAGCACACTGTAGCAATATTTCATGTTTTTTATTTTATCATATTATAACCAGAATCTAAAATGTGGAGATTTAACAAAAAGCAAGACTGTACAACCGTGAAGGGGAGCAACCAGACTTGAAATGTTTGGAGGCGGGATGGAGGGAGGTAGGGAATGGAGGATGTGGGGGTCACAGAGGTAGTTTAGGTTTCCAATGAAATGGGAAGAGGCCTCTGTTTTTGCCACAGCTCTGATGAAATAGCGGAACTGAACATTGGTAAGTTACCAATAAAACCTAATTCAGAATAAGGATTCAAATTAGTGGCGGCTGGTAAATTCTTTTAAGTGCAGGGGCGGAAATATGTCCTCCAAATGTCACCTACGAGGGAGCCTGAACCAATCAACGGTAGTTCAGGGGGGGGAAGAGGAGGGTGTGTGGGTGCAAGAGCTTCCGGTCCTATGACACAGTACCTAACTTCGCACTCCTTCAATGTTCTTGAAGCAAACATCGCCATATTTTCTTTAATCTTTGATTCTATGATTGTAAAGTGCTCCATTGCTTCCCGAAGCTAGGTCCATGCTCAATAATAACCCTAATAATAATGTAATCCCATCACTTTGCCTCAAATCCGCCCCTGGACCTGATTCACTGGCATCTGTATTAACTATTTTCATGGTGGCTGTGCCCATACATTTCCATGCTGGCTGCATCAATACACGCCAGTATTCCTATATATCCACATACTCATGTTTTCTGTGTGCATAATGCCAGTAATGATACTACAAGAAAACATGTCCACTCTTGTTCTGCCAATATATGGCAGTATCCTCATGTAAGAATATACTCCAGTTGGCTTTAACATTCCACAGTATGAAAACATGCCCAAAATGGCTGCACCAAAACGCCAGTCCAGCTACATAATAACACTTATCATGCTTGCTTTATCAAAGATGCCCAATACAAAATGTCATGCCACATCAAGAAATGGCTAGACTAGCTGTACCAAAATACCAGTCTAGCCACGTAATAACACTTACATGCTTGCTTTATCGTACATGCCTGACAAAAACACCATGCCTGCCCCCTAATACACCAGCACCTCACACTCAAACATAATCACATTCATTATGATTACGTCTGCGTGCGAGATGCTGGGGGTCCCTTAGGGCCAATTATTTGTGTAGGCGCTGACTGGGGTCCCAGGGGACAGCCATGGCATTTTTTACTGGGCATACCTGCCCAGTTAAAACTGCCACCCCTTCTCCCTGGGACCTGCAGCACCTCACATGCACACATAATAAATTGTGTGCATGCAAGGCACTGGCGGAGCCAGGCATGGCATTTGTTACTGGGCATCTAGAAAAGATGCCCAGTATAAAATGGCATGCCTTGCGAAGCACTGGGGGATCAGAGATCATGCATGGCATTCCGTACGAGGAACTGGGAATCCCAGAAGATTGGCACAGCATTCATTATTTGGCATACCCAGTAGAAAATTCCATGCCTGCTGCCTGGGCCCTCAGCACCTCACATGCATACAATCAATATGATTATGTGTGTAGGTGAGGTACTGGGGGCCAGTGTGCAGGCACAGTAGTTTCTTTACTAGGCAGCTATAATAGATGCCAATTAAAAACATAAATTGCCATGCCTGACCCCCTGGGCCTCACACATGCACAATCAATGTGATTATATGTGTATGAAAGACACTGAGGTGTTCAGGGGATAGATATGTTATTTTTTACTAGGCATCTATCATATCTTCGGGCATTACTAGCCTATGACCTCTACAAACATATTCACTCTGAACCCCTAACTCTTCCTTAACTCGTCTGAACTCTTTTAACTGATAATCATCAAATTCCAACTACCACAGACCATTGAAGCATTCATTAAGCTTTTGATATCTCTCAGCTCCTGGCATGACTTACCCCACAATGCCTTACTAATGCTTTCTTCCATCAAAAAAAGTCTCTAATATCCTCACCAACCGGTAAGAACTCTCTCTCAATATCCTCCTTAACAGGATGTCTTGACAATCCGCTAGCCACCACATTTTTCCTGCTTGCTATATGCTGCACCTCGAACTCCAATATTTGCAAACCAGCAATCCATATTCTTCGCACTACTCCATCCATCCACCACTGATTAAACATTGCCACAAATGGTTTGTGACATGATCTAATCAAGAAGGAGCTTATCCCAAAAATAAGATTTGGAATTAGAAATGGTCCATGAACAAGCAAGAGGTTCCTGTTCTATGATACAGTACCTCATTTTGGACTCCTTCAATGCCCTCGAAGCAAACAGCACCTTATTTCCTTTCATCTTTGATTCTATGATTGTAAAGTACTCCATTGCTTCTCGAAGCTAGGTCTGTGCTCAATAAATACCCTAATCATAATGTAATCCTATCACTTTACCTCAAATCCACCTCTGGACCTGATTCACTGGCATCTGTATTAACTATGATTTGTAATCCTTCTATGAAACCCTTCAACACAGGTACATTGCCACCTTATTTTTTATTCTGTGGAATTCCCAATCACATTCTTGTGACCAACCAAATTGTACACCCTTCCTCATAGGTTCCCTTATATTCTTGGTATTACTTGACATATTCCGGACAAACTTAGAGCAATACTCAATCGGACCTAAGAACAACACAAGATCAGATTTATCGGTTGTAGTGGACATATCAACTATTGCTTTAACTGTACTTAACTTTGACAATTCATATCCCAACAAATCCACCTTTGTATAAACGTACACTTTTCCAAAGGCACATTGAACCTAGTACTTCCCAGTCTTTCCAATACATCTCCTGGCCTGCTACCATGTTCTTTGACAGCTCCACCCCAAACCAATATGTTATGCTGGTAATGTTTCACCCCATATAATCCATCAAATACCTTATGCATAATCTTTTGAAATACACTGGTGGCATACAGCAATCCAAATGACATCCTCCCACAGCTGCAAAATCCCTAAAGTGCTACAAAAGTAGTCAATTATGAATATAGCTTGACCTGATGATGATATGCCGATTTAAGATGCAACAATGAAAATAACTTCACTGCTGAAATTTCCAACACCAATTCATCTATCTTAGATAGCGAAAACCTTTCCACCACAATTATTCTGTTAAGCTCTCTCAGGTCTATACATATTCAAACAGAGCCACTGAACGCTCTCACTATTACTATGTGGTCGACCCACTCTGATACATCAGTTGGTACCATGCTCCCTACAGTTTGCAATTTCATTATCTCCTCTTCTACTTCCTTCCTTAACATTAATGGCACTGTTCTCATGTTTGCTACAACAGGTATTGTATTATTTTACAAACTGATTTTATGTATGAATCCCTTGAAATATCCTATTTTGCTGCCGAATGGCACCCCATGTGCTATTTCTATTGTTTCACACTCTTGACTTGTTCAGAGACTCTTCAGTTGCTGTGTATACTTGTTGAGCAGCATTAGTATCTAATGTGATTCCTAGTTTTGCCTGATAATTTCCTGAGGGTAAATTTTCCCTATAACTAGTCACTTGAATCATCACTTTGGTGCTCCTGTCTTGAAATTCTAGTCTTGCTTCCAGCTCACTAATTATTGTAATTCTTATTTTACCACATGACCCTAAACTCCTTTAACATAATAAAATGTGAGAGCAGATGCCAAGTCTTACTGCTTACAAGTGTGCAACCAGCACCACTGTCAAGTAACCGCAATCTGTGTGCCATTCACTTGGGTAATCGTATGTGGTTTCCATTTAGTTTAGTCATTAACAACATTGATAAGGTTAATTTATTCCACTCCTTCACATATACTCTCATCATCGCAGTCTAAATTTCCAACCTCATCCACCATGCCAACTCTTCCCTAATTCAATAATTTAATGGTGCCGGTGCAATCACGAGTTCTGCTCGCGGGTGCCGCACAGCCTGGCTGTCAGGAACCCGCGAGCAGAACTCGTAATGCGGCAGGACGATATGAACGGTGCCTGTGCCTTACTGGCACCATTCATACCGTCACCACAACCCTTATAATGAGGCCCTATGTTCGTAATGGAAAAAGGTACAAAAGGGAATTAACCAGTCTCTAGGGGCCCAAAAGGTGGACCAAGGGGACAGGATCACTCGGGGACGTCATTTCACCAAAATGCTAGGGGTAGCCGAAGTGACATCACATGCCCCTTGACCTCTAATGACACTACAGGAAGTGGTGTCATTTGACCCCGTCCCCAAAGTGACATCACAGGAAGTGATGGCATATGAACTTCAGATGCGTCGAACACCCGTGTTTCCAGATGCTCTAATTTCAGCAAGATATAAGAACTGAGGCTCAGAGGGAGGTGTGATTTGCCCACGATCACACAATTGTGGAATGTCATTTTCCAGATTCGACGTGGGGTCTATTTGTAAAACATACATAATGAAGTACTTGTAGCCGGGTAACCAACATCTTTAATGCAGGAAATAGTGTATGAAACATCTATAGATCAGTGGACACATAAGACGTCATTTATGTGTTAAACATGCCAAAAAAGCACTAACCTTGGAGGCGTGCACTCTCTGTTTACCCAAGAGCAAAATGCTGCACCAGCAAAGCTTGAAAATTAAATCATTGACTTAGGATTTAGTATCAACAAAATTCCCTGGTTATAAATACATCTATGAGTCAGCTACCACCTATTGTGCGGGTGTAAACTGAGGCCATCTGTATCCATATGCATCTATCTTTAAGTTATGTGATAAGCAACCACACGTTGTCCCCCATAAACGAGAGCCGAACATAACACCTTAATGTCCTAGGCTTTGATACATGACTCCTCTTCAATCTTTTTTAACGGGTTGAGGTGTGGGGAGGGAGGGGCTGCACTTCCCTCAAGAGTGGGGATCAATGAATCTATGATTTTCAGAGCTATATGTGCGAGGTGCACTAGTCAATGACCACCCCACCCCCCATGACTAGCCTATGAACGAAGTTTCCACAAAGCTGTTTCCAAAAAGGAGTTTGAGTGGGGAGGTTTGGGCCACGCCATGGCACCCATCATAGGTGCCAAAGCAGCACTCAAGCACTTCTCTCCCTGGTCTAACTCCTTATGTTCTCTCTTCCGTTCTCTCTCTCATTTACAGCCTTTACTTTAGCCTCTAGTCTCCGCTATATGCTGGAGTAACTTGGTGTAAATTGCTTTGCTATGTCACTAGTTGTATCACTGTAAGTTACATTGCTTTTTCTCTGTAAGACTGCTCCCCGAGGGGAACATGTTATTCCTGCCTGTAACCACCTTCTTGTAACTACGCGCCCAGATGCCTCAGGGCAAGGATGCACTTTACAAATAAAATAAATACAAATACAAATACTCTCACTTCTGAAACTCCATGTCCATCGCTAATTTTCTTAAAACAGTGTTGCACCCGAGCAGTGTTCTGGTCAAGTTTGCAGCCCTCTCAACCATTCACATCACACTTGAATGCATTCAAGGTGAGCAGAGCCCAATGTGAGAAACTCATGGTGACAACAAGTAGGACAGGCACAAGTGATCACAGTTCAAGGATGTTTATTGAACAATGAAAGTGGTATGTGGGTTGTAAAAATGCTTAATCTGAGCCTAAATCTAAGATGGGACAAGTGTCGACCATCAAATGAAAAATAAGGCAGTCCTAGTGCCGTCAAAGTCAAAGAAAAGGGCCCATACTAAGAAAACCTATTGCCAATTCCTTACGCTAAATACAAAGGGTGTGGGGTTAAGCTCTCAAGAAAAGAAAGAAGTGTTCTCAAATGATAAGTGAGGAGGCAGTAGCCTGGGTCTCCCTTTCTCATGTTTTCAGCACGGTGTAAGGTTGGAGCTTGGAACTCGTAGCACAGTATGATCTTGGGCTTCTACAGCACAAGACAACAGTTCCAAATGGCAGTTCTCAGAACTGTCGATGGGCAAGTCATGTTTCCTCTGAAAGTCTCTTGCCTTCCGGCCTGATGTGTTTAATCAATAAAACAAAAGTTCCTTTAACAAATGAAAGTTTGTTTCCAAAGTTCAAAAGAGGGTCATACTTTCACCCCTCGGATCCCTCTTCTGGGCTGACCCTTATATATCGTATTTTATAATTTCCGATAGGGTGACGGCTTCACCCCTGGGTCCCCCTCTTCTGGGCTGACCCTTTCTCAAATGGTAATCCACAGTACAAATAGGGTGATGGCTTCACCTCTTGGTCCCCCTCTTCTGGGCTGACCCTTTCTCCATTAGTATTTCTTTGCGTCTCTTATTCTTTTCTTCTTAAACTTTGGGTGATAGCTTAACTTCTTGAACCTCCCTTGTTCTGGCTCGGACCTCTCTTGACTGCTAGCCCTTGAGTGACGGCTTCAACCCTGGATCTCCCTCATTCGGGCTTGGACCTCTCTCGACTGTCAGTGTTAAGTTTAGCTTCACCCCAGATCTCCCTCCTCCCAGCCTGAACCCTTCTTAGTTCTCAGCTTCCCCTCTCCGGGTTCACTAAAGCCGTTTCAATTCCTTCTCATTTTTTCAAATGTTCACGAGATTCACATCCTTTTCTTTTACTCACAATGCAGGCACTTTCCTTGTTTTCAGCCAACTTGCATATGAAAGTCTTTCGATTGTATGGGCCTTTTGCTCGATTTTCACGTAAGACCACTTTGAGTTCCTTTGGTGGCCTTCCTTTGGCCTTCTGGTACATATAGTTTTTCTCATATGGGGCTCGACCAGAGTCTCTTGGATTAGCACCCACATGGTGCCGCTTTCCCTCTGCAGCTGGTCTCCCCTTCACAATCGTAACAGTTAATTCAAAGCTCAATAGCTATTGTTACCAATAACATTTCTGTGGATAAACAGACTCTATCGAGGGAGGAAACCAAACTCATTTTTTTGAGTAAAAGCCATGTGATTGGTTTAAACAAGCAATAGATTGGAATTTTTAATCGCTGTGTCTTCACGTCTTAGGCCACTCGAAATGTAGAACTGTTAAATGGCCTTTTGAATATGTTGCGAAGCAGTATCACTATATTGCGCCTTTTTGTATGTGGACATTTGACCCTTGTACTTACTATCACATTCCTCTATTGAAGTTTGTTTATCTCAATAATGCAGCTGTAAATGATGTACTGTGATGCTCCGGAGATCTGCCGAGTTCGAGCGTTAACTGAGGGGTGTGTATTTTCTTACGCTCTAATACTCACATCACGTGACCGCCACGTGATCAGGCGAGCATGTATATTATCCGACAGTACGGTGCCTGAGCGGTGGACGTGTTGATTCACAGGACCACCACGGCGTCCATCGGAGCACACTCTAGAGTAATTGAGGTAAGCGGGGCTACTACTAGTGCTTCTGTTAATGACGCGGTTGGTATCGGGACAGTACGTGATGATTCGTTCCAGTTTAACTACTCCGGCTTGCTTTCTCGTATTAACTGGTGTTCATGTCCCAGTTGGGGCAGGGAAGCTGCCTTTGGTCTTACGAGTGGCATTTCCGTGTTGATATGTGATTCGCCACTTATATGGAGAGTTATGTTGACCAGTTGAATTGAGCTTTTTTTCGGCGGTGATTAGACCCCCGCATGTGTTTGTATTTATCTTCTCATCTTTGTTTCCGTAGTAACGCCTACAAGCTTTGGTTTGAATGACACGGACCACAGTCCCGTTGTCGTCCGATGGGGCGATATCTGCTAGAATGCAGTTTCAATTTATTCACACACCGGGGAGTGTTATACCTTGAAGATTGAGGTAAGCCTAAGTAATACGTGCACGATTTTAGGGTGGATACCTTCCATTAAGGATGTTTTTTACCCTGTTTATATTCTATTCATTGAGGTTAAGATATCACCTTCATAGGTGGTAATTAAGATGTCTTCATTTGACCATCTCGTTACGGTTACAGATTGATTATATTCCGACCCTTTTGTTCACAGGTGGTCTATAATTGACCTCGGGGTATGCACTGATTCAACGGAATTGTGTCCATTTTCCCCTTCTTTTACGAGTGTGTGACACGACTAGCGCTATCAGCGTTTGCGTACTATGTGTGGGTGATTCTCACCGGTGGTACGGATTGAGATACCCATAGAAGATCCATTGTAAGTGTCTTTATTTGTGGCGTTCCAGCCCTGAGATCTCCCTCTCTCTCTTTTTTGTGCATGATACACTACTTGGTAATGGTTGGTGGCACCTCCAACTGGGGGAGCTACCCTATAAATCCTGGAAGTCCTGACATGTCACGTGGTGTTGGTGACGGTGGTATTATTTCGGATACACCAATTAATATAGTGTTTCCTGTAGGGTTCCGTATTCCGGTTCTCATTATCTTTGTAGTGGTAGAGGTAAATGTGGGGTATTCATAACCCTTTCCTACACCCCGTTTATTTATTTTTTGGTGCGGTGGTTGTAAAGATCGATCTAGAAACTCAAGCAATTAGCCTGATTTTTGTTGTGTTTTTATGTTTATATTCAGGTGAGCCCTGCTGGTGTAGTCTACATGTTCTCCTATTCTCCATTTATATTCCACCTGACCACGTGGGACCATAGTGCCCCTGAAGAATTTCTGTTAAACAAGATTTATACAGAAAGAAACATGTCGGGTTGGGGAGTGTACTGTTAATTGTAAACAGCTTTAAAGGAAACCAGCTTGAGTCAGAAGACAGTGTATTATTAAAGACTGACTCAGCAGTGAAAAATCTATGGTTCATATTAACAATGGACCTAATTTGTAATGTTGTATTTTAGTATGACCGTTTTTATAGTGATGAAATATCTGTTATAATCGAATGATTTGTTGAATGGTTTGTGTATGAATGCGGTATGGTTGATGTGTAGTTTATTGTGGTTTTAGATGGGAATGTTATATCGTACCAGTCCATAGATGAATTTGGTGGAGTGGCTGACAAATTTATTGACAATGACATTGATGACTATGTATATTTTTTATCATTATTTTTTTCAAACCTGTTAATAAACAATATTGAATCGTGTTTGAGTGTCGACTGGGTTGAATTTAATTTGCTCCATCCCAGCACATGGTATTTGGAAGACACTCTGTTTTACAGCTGTTTCTTTGTGCTGCCTAGACAGTGGTATTATGTAGACAGATAGATTGCACCGGCACTCACCACATAAACACAACAGTACTCTGACCTTCTATGTGAAGTATTTTGTGTTCTATCCAGGTCAGGTCACAGTACTTAGATATCTCTGTTATCCCCTGTCACTTCTGTATTTTGGTGTTTTTGCACGCCCTCGGTCCGTGGGATTTTTTCCTTCTTTACTTTCTCCACACTGGATAAATACCGCCGGTACTCGGCACTACGTTTGCATGTTTTGGACATTCCAGGTTGAATTTGTGACCATTTGTGGGTTACAGTGTTTATAGGTTCTGGTACATCATGGCAGCAGATAAAACCCACAGCTATGATGACAGATATGTGGCTGAATTACTGGCCAAGTCCTCATTATTTTCCAATGACGGGGAAAGTTCACCTCTGACTAACATTAGCAATTGGGATGAGCTTTTTCAACTTCGTAAGAGATCCATCCGCACAGAACTCCACGGTACAATTATGTTGGAGTATTTACGCAATGGTGTCTTACCACAAGGTCTAGTGGTGAGGAACGAGCCGCGATTATTCCTGGATAATAAAGAATTCATCATTAGGTGGAGTTATATTGCGAATAAGTGCAGACGGGATTGGTTAATTCTAATAATTTACACCGCAAAAGAGATGTCAGTTAAACAACTGGAAGAGTTAACTAAACTAGAAGAGGCCATTAAAAAACTGGTGCCATTGGAAGTATATACTAAGAGGCTGGATGAGATCATTCGTGAAATGAATGATTTCAAAGAATCCACTGTACGGGATCGTATTAGACGACTCAAGACCGATATCACTGATTTCTCACATGAAAAAGCCTTCCGTTACATTCAAGAGGGGTACGTGCCTGATCAACACTATGATGGGGCACCTAGATCACAACATCAAAAAAATGCGAGGTTTACCAACACCTCGTTCAGCTCACATAGTTCGGACGAAGACCCCTTCGCCCGTGGAACAGGTGGGAGACAGCAGAGACGTGGTAACAATCGTGGGCGAGGGAATACAAACAGACGCAGGTCTCTTAATACCCGCCCATTCCCAAGGCGGAGAGGACCCTCTGTCGGTTTTTTAGATCAGGACCTACAGAATTGGGATTACGAACCACCAGTGACGAGGAGCAACAAAGCCTATTAATTAACCTGTCGGCATATATTCCCACACCAGTTGAGATATCAGTCTTGGAAAAAGGGTTTGGGTTCGTTCCTACTATTGCCTACGACCGATTTGTCTCGAGGGTTGAAATTGAGGAATTATTTAGGAAAATACATTTAAAACTGTTTTTTCATGAGAATCCATTTGAGGATGAAGAAAGGAATAGTGGTTTGCATAACCGATCCTCTTTCTGCCCTCCCACTACGAGTCACAGTCCAGAATCGGTGGTATTTGAGAGAAGGGTTTTGACTGATCTGGAAACATTGGAACGCACACACTCTCCGTATGCTTTCCAAAATTGTTCATCGGCACAGAAAAAAGCTTTTGATTCCCTCAAAAATAATACATTAATAGTAATACGTAGTGCTGATAAGGGCAGCGCGATTGTATTGCTGAATCAAGAAGGTTATGTTACAGAATGTTTAAGGCAGATTTCGGACATTTGCTTTTACAAACCAGTTGAACAAGATCCAACGGGACGCCTGATGAACCTTATCACCCACAAAGTTGAGAAAGCTAAAGAAAGACATTGGATAACCCGGAAGGAAGCCGAGTATTTAGTGAAGAAGGATCCCAGTGTTCCTCTGTTTTATATCTTGCCCAAAATTCATAAGACACTATCAAACCCCCCTGGGAGACCGATAGTGTCAGGCACCAATACAGTGCTGGAACCTTTGGCTAAATTTGCCGACTCTTTCTTAAAAGGGTTTGTTAGAAAAATGACTTCTTATGTTCAAGATTCCATGGCAGTGATTAAACTGATTGAGAATTTACATTTCAATCCACATGAGGATATCCTTGTCACTATGGATAAAGTCTCATTGTATACGAAAATCCCTCAAGTTTCCACACTGGAAGTTATTGAAGAGTTGCTACTATTTAAACGCAACTCCAGTACGACACCAAATTCTTTTATATTATGGTGTACGGAGTTGGCTCTTACTGAAAATTACTTTCAGTTTGATGGTCACTTTTACCAACAGATCCATGGTACTGCCATGGGTTCCGCTGTGGCACCTTCTTTGGCGAATCTTTATGTGGACTATGTGGAACACTTGAGTGTCTATAGTGAAAATAATATTTTCAGAGACCATATCTCGTTGTGGCGAAGGTACATTGATGATGTACTTTTGATTTGGCATGGTGATCAAACTACTCTACTGGCTTTTTTTCAATGGCTGAATGGGATCAATCCCTTTTTGAAGTTCACTATGATTTTTCATAAGGAACAGATAGATTTCTTGGACTTAACCATCTTTTCCGATTCATCTACTAATCTGTTGGGATTAAAACCTTTCCATAAAACCACTGATAGGAACTCTCTTCTCCGATATGACAGTTTTCACCCAAAGGCTTTGAGGGATAATTTACCGTTCGGGCAATTTTTGCGACTCAAACGGAATAGCAGTAAGAAGGACAGGTTTGAGTGTGAAGCTTCCATTTTGAGTCACAACTTGATCCAGCGAGGG
Source organism: Ambystoma mexicanum (assembly GCF_040938575.1). NCBI lineage: Eukaryota > Metazoa > Chordata > Amphibia > Caudata > Ambystomatidae > Ambystoma > Ambystoma mexicanum. The sequence continues at coordinate 443,110,210 of NC_090933.1, read as the reverse complement.
TATCCTAACAAGATTTCTAGAAGATCATTTAAGAGAGCATCAAATAACCATCGAGAGGCCTTGCTGGAATATAGACCTAAACCCAGTCCCTCTGAATCTGGTCCACTGGTCTTTGTCAGCACCTTTAACCATTTGTCTAATCATGTGGTCAAGATTATTAAGAAACATTGGCACCTTTTAGCACAAGCCAAAATACCTGTGGCCAGTCCACGATATGCTTTCAAAAGGGGACGTAATATTAAGGAGATGATGAGTAGGAATGACATTAGCAACAAAATTGATAAACAAATCACAATTACCCAACAGTGGGGGCTACCGAAATTACGAGGACATGCTCCTTGTGGAATGTGTGTATGTTGCCCCCTTACAAAACGGACCACTGAGGTTGACATTGGGCTTGCAAGACCTTGGACCCAAAGAAGGTTCTCTAACTGTAACTCTAGCTATGTTATATATGCGATCTGGTGTCCTTGCCACAAAATTTACATCAGTAAAACAGAACGCAAAATCAAAATCCGCATCAGTGAACACAGGAGTTGTATCAGATTAAGGAATTTGACAGCCACCATGGTAGGGCATTTTGTAATGCGGAACCAAGGTTGTGATGAGCTGAGGTGGACAGTATTGAAGAACTTTATTGTTACCAATAACATTTCTGTGGATAAACAGACTATCGAGGGAGGAAACCAAACTCATTTTTTTGAGTAAAAGCCATGTGATTGGTTTAAACGAGGCAATAGATTGGAATTTTTAATCGCTGTGGCTTCACGTCTTAGGCCACTCGAAATGTAGAACTGCTAAATGGCCTTTTGAATATGTTGCGAAGCAGTATCACTGTATTGCGCCTTTTTGTATGTGGACATTTGATCCTTGTACTTACTATCACATTCCTCTATTGAAGTTTGTTTATCTCAATAATGCAGCTGTAAATGATGTACTGTGACGCTCCGGAGATCTGCCGAGTTCGAGCGTTAACTGAGGGGCGTGTATTTTCTTACGCTCTAATACACACGTCATGTGACCGCCACGTGATCAGGCGAGCACGTATATTATCCGACAGTACGGTGCCTGAGTGGTGGACGTGTTGATTCACAGGACCATCACGGCGTCCATCGGAGCACACTCTAGAGTAATTGAGGTGAGCGGGGCTACTACTAGTGCTTCTGTTAATGACGCGGTTGGTATCGGGACAGTACGTGTTGATTCTTTCCGGTTTAACTACTCCGGCTCGCTTTCTCGTATTAACTGGTGTTCATGTCCCAGTTGGGGCAGGGAAGCCACCTTTGGTCTTACGAGTGGCATTTCCGTGTTGATATGTGATTCACCACTTATATGGAGAGTTATGTTGACCAGTTGAATTGAACTTTTTTTCGGCGGTGATTAGACCCCCGCATGTGTTTGTATTTATCTTCTCATCTTTGTTTCCGTAGTAACGCCTACGAGCTTTGGTTTGAATGACACGGACCACGCTCCCGTTGTCGTCTGATGGGGCGATATCTGCTAGAATGCAGTTTCAATTTATTCATACAGTGGGGAGTGTTATACCTTGAAGATTGAGGTAAGCCTAAGTAATACGTGCACGATTTTAGGGTGGATACCTTCCATTAAGGATGCTTTTTACCCTGTTTATATTCTATTCATTGAGGTTAAGATATCACCTGCATAGGTGGTAATTAAGATGTCTTCACTTGACCATCTCGTTACGGTTACAGATTGATTATATTCCGCCCTTTTGTTCACAGGTGGTCTATAATTGACCTCGGGGTATGCACTGATTCAACGAAATTGTGTCCATTTTCCCATTCTTGTACGAGTGTGTGACACGACTAGCGCTATCAGCGTTTTCGTACTATGTGTGGGTGATTCTCACCGGTGGTACGGATTGAGATACCCATAGAAGATCCATTGTAAGTGTCTTTATTTGTGGCGTTCCAGCCCTGAGATATCCCTCTCTCTCTTTTTTGTGCATGATACACTACTTGTTAATGGTTGGTGGCACCTCTATCTGGGGGAGCTACCCTATAAGTCCTGGAAGTCCTGACTTGTCACGTGGTGTTGGTGATGGTGGTATTATTTATGATACACCAATTAATATGGTGTTTCCTGTATGGTTCCGTATTCCGGTTCTCATTATCTTTGTAGTGGTAGAGGTAAATGTGGGGTATTCATAACCCTTTCCTACACCCCGTTTATTTTTTGGTGCGGTGGTTGTTAAGATCAATCTAGAAACTCACGCAATTAGCCTGATTGATGTTGTGTTTTTATGTTTATATTCGGGTGAGCCCTGCTGGTGTAGTCTACATGTTCTCCTATTCTCCATTTATATTCCACCTGACCACGTGGGACCATAGTGCCCCTGAAGAATTTCTGTTAAACAAGATTTATACAGAAAGAAACATGTCAGGTTGGGGAGTGTACTGTTAATTGTAAACAGCTTTAAATGAATCCAGCTTGAGCCAGAACACAGTGTATTATTAAAGACTGACTCAGCAGTGAAAAATCTATGGTTCATATTAACAATGGACCTAATTTGTAATGTTGTATTTTAGTATGACCGTTTTTATAGTGATGAAATATCTGTTATAATCGAATGATTTGTTGAATGGTTTGTGTATGAATGCGGTATGGTTGATGTGTGGTTTATTATGGTTTTAGATGGGAATGTTATATCGTACCAGTCCATAGATGAATTTGGTGGAGTGGTTGACAAATTTATTGACAATGACATTGATGACTATGTATATTTTTTATCATTATTTTTTCAAACGTGTTAACAAACAATATTGAATCGTGTTTGAGTGTCGACTGGGTTGAATTTAATTTGCTCCATCCCAGCATATGGTTTTTGGAAGACACTCTCTTTTACAGCTGTTTCTTTGTGCTGACTAGACAGTGGTATTATGTAGACAGATAGATTGCACCGGCACTCACCACATAAAAACAACATTACTCTGACCTTCTATGTGAAGTATTTTGTGTTCTATCCAGGTCAGGTCACAGTACTTAGATATCCCTGGTATCCTCTGTCACTTCTGTATTGTGGTGACAAAGCTTGCCACTCCTGCTATTGTCACTCAACACAACCTGGTTCTTATCAGCTCTCCCTTGACTCACCAGTTGTGATGAACCGCTTGGCTTTTGGCTTCTCTGGAGTCAAGGCTGCCACCACGGGCCTGGGAGTTTCCTCTGCTCTGCCTTATCAACATAGGCTGCTCCTTCTTACCATTGACATCTGCAGCATAACACTGGGGCAATTGTACATTTGTGATGTCATCTTTGATGTCCTGGGTGTTAGTCTTAGCAATGCACGGTGGTGGCGCGAGTTATGGTTGCTTAGCTTACCATAACTGGTGAATTTCAGGGTTTTTTCAGTTTTACTTGGAACCACAGCGTCCATTTAACAAAGTTTTTTTACTGAATTTCATAGGTTTTTAGTAGCGCAACTTAACCATAATGTCCCTTTAACAACATTTCTTTACTGAATTTCATAGGTTTTTAGTAATGCAACTAAACCATAATGTCCCTCTATCAACGTTTTTTTTACTGAATATACATATACATGAAGAGGGAAAATGGGACGTTCCCTTCCCCCGGTTCTCAGCCAGACCATGGCCTAGATCGTCACGGCCTAAGCACCCACCACGAGAGGAATTCGACCCACTCACAGATGCCCCAGACGTCAACATCTACCGTGGCCACGCCCCACAAATTGTCAGGGAAACTGCCCGTCAATCAAGCCACATGCTGGAACCTCTGGCGAAGCTGACATAGACCATATGGATCAACTCGACTGACCCAACAACAAGGAAATCCTCCATCGTTAGAGATGCCATGACGACATAGCCGACGGACGGTAACACATGTGCCACCATGCACACTGGTCATACCCACACCAATCTCACACAAAGAACTTACTCAATACCATGACGTAACGGACAGTTTACACACACTGATGCATCGTTGTTATTTTTCACGGAGGCTAAGCTACAGTTCCGCAGAAACGCAAGTCGCAAGAATGAGCTTGTGTACATGCTTTCAAATGCTCCATCGCTACTAAAACCACAGCAACACAAGGCACTTATGTATAAGGACCCCTGTCACCCACCGCGACCCCTGTATTGTTAATCAAATGCCGCCACCCATGGACCAGACCAGAGTAGGCCTTAGCATCAGAGTAGGCCGCAAACTCACAAGCCAAAGGCCCAGGGCAGCTTGGACAGAGCTGCACGGTGCTGATCATGCAGAATAAACCCCGACGAGGGCCTCATAGCCAAGGCCAAGAAGTTGCAACTTACACGCAGCGCGCCCCGAGCCAAGGTTACACCTGCTGCGGCTAACCGCCCCTCAGAGCTGAAATACAAATCAAATGCTCGTAATTCTGCTCCAGCTATGGTCTCACCACACGTGACCAGGCCGACCTGATGCGGTGCCAAATACCAAGGACCAGGAAAACTCTGGGGTCGCACGTTTGGGACACGACTGCAACAATGAAGTGACAAATTGGACACTGGCGGCGGTGAGAAAGAAGCGCTCCTGCAGCAAATGGCAGACCTGTCCATTGTCCACCACTGACACTTAGTTCCACATTGTTTCTAACATCAGGTACACTGTGAGCTGGGAACGACGATGGTCCCAGGCTTGGGGGCTCACAGATGAACCAATCAGGACACGGGAGGCTAACCACTGACGGCATCACAACCTAGCCAATCACCAACCTTCTCCATGTAGCCATTATAATGTAACAATTTCTAGGGACGACCCAAGCGTACCACCTGACCTCTTCTCTACCAACCACTAACTCATCTATATGTATCTATACTAACCCTATCACTTGGGGAGCCAACCCGAGGTGGCGTAAGATTTTGGGGGAAGTTTTCCCAGGTGACGCACAATGAGACGTCACACATGTAGAAAAAGGGCCTGCAAGCCCACTCTTGCTGAGAAGTGTTCAGATGATGTGTGATCTCAGAACCTATCCCTGACGTTTTGCCTAATAAACAGCAGTGACGCCTTGCTCTTGCTTGTGTCTCATACTCATTGGGGTCTGCGGGAGGAGTTGGGGCCTCCCTACCCGTGGTGGTCCGCGGACGTCCCTGCCGACCCCCGGGATATCACCCCAACAAGTTGGAGGCACTACTGAGATCTGTTGAGATCTAAACACTGAGGGAGAGGCAAGAGGGAAGTGCAGCCTGCGCCAAGGGCACCCGGCACAGTGGCCCCCTCCACCGTTGCCCCCTTTTGAGGACTACAGGACCATCGCGGAACTGCAAGACTACCGGACAGCGCAATCCGGAGAGTGGCTGTCGGGAGCCGACTTGAGAAGTATCCCGCCCATGGTTGTCGAGTGTCCAGACGTGGTCCAGACGAGGGGAGGTGGCAAGCAGATTAGGAGGGGTACCCGCAGCCAAGCGGCACCGGCAGGCGAGAGCCGATGTGAGTTTGGCACACGCAACCAGCAATGCAAAATTGTGCGTGTGGCTGGAGGAACTGTAACAAGGGTGGCGGGTGGCTTTAAAAGGTGCTCAGGAAGATTTTAACAATTGAGCGGCGGTTGATGTGAAAAGTATTGCGGGGCAGGCATGAGGGCCGCCTCGTATAGTATTGCAGAGTGAGTAGGGTGGGGCTTAAGGCACCCGCATGGGACTGGTGACTCATGCTGATTGGGTTTTGATCGTGGTCACCTGTTCAAAAGGGGTGTGTGGCATTCCTATGAGTTGACATTTTTGATCGATGAGTAGATGAGGATTCCTGTTGGTCGAGTGTGAATAGATGACGTATTCCTGGCTGAGATAGCTTGATTGTTTCTCGGTGCAGAAGATAGTGGGCTGGTTAAGTTCCTCGGCGTGGGAGCGTATCGCACGTGAGGCGGCGGCGCGTGTGCAGTCTACTATAATAAGTGAATAATGAATACTCCACTCCAGACGTGGTGGGAAAGACAGCTGTGGGGATTGTGGGGAGAAACATTGTAAAAAAAGCGTGCATATTACTTTCTTGTGTATTTGTACGTACCTGTATCCAACTGTCTTAGGCCTGGTGATGTCACCAATAGAGATGCATAGGATTGCGCGGTGCTTTCTGAATCACGGTGAAGGGAGGGGCGAAAGGGAGAGGCGGCCGCGCACAGAGAACGCAGGCCTGCCGCGATCCAGGGGAGACTACGGGAGGTGTTTAGAAGGAAATGGTGGGAGGGAGAACGGAAGAGTAGGGAAATTGTTGGTGGTGGAACGAGAAGGAACAAGGGGGAGGAGCTGACACATCGATTGAAGGCACGCTGAGTAGCGACAACGATGGAAAGGGCGGGATGGCTCAAACGCATGCTGCGCGGGTCACAAAGTCGCAAGGGGCTTCGCGTACAGTGGGCCAGAGGGGGCCCTAGCATTAGGAAGTGCAGACAAGGAAGGGACACAATAGAAAGGAAGGGAAGGCCGTGACGCCCAGCAAACAGTATTGTAATACTATTGCTTCCTTTGCAGCGGAAAATCGTAAAACCCCAACATATGGGGCCAGGTAACGGTGTTGGTGACAAAGTGAACATTTTAACAATGTCTGTGTATTATGGAGTAGGGGCTGGGCATAGGGTCAGCACACTAACAACACTGCTTCAACACATATGCGCAACGCTAACACTGCATAGAGATAAAATAGTTAAATATAGTATCAAATGGACACAAGGAACAGACAATAAGATAAGAATACCATGGCCGACCAATGGCAGCTTTGATATGTACACCCAACACTCGCTCTTAGTGTATCTACATAACACATATAAAGGAAAAAAGCTAACAAATCACCTAGAAGTTTTCAATCTCTGGAAGCTGTTCCAGGGATACGCACCTGGGGTGACGGGAATGTTGACAATGAAGGGGGTGAAGGAGGAGAAGGCGAAAGAAGAGGGCGGGTGTAGCGCGCCTCCAGCACATCCCAGCGAGGAGGAAAGTGAAGAAGAATCGGAAGGGTCATACCCAGTAGCAGTAGGGTCATGCCCATAACTAAAGGGGTAAAGAAGGAAATAGAAGGACTGTACCCAGTAAAAGAACTTAGAGAGGCGGCGCAATCCCAGTTGACAGCTGCAGAGGGGTATTCAAACCCTATGTTCAGCCCGCCGCCCTACGCACCAACGGATAGTTACCAAAAGGGGAGGGGCGCGGGGAGCGCTGTGGACGCGCACCAGGTACAGATGAACGCGGGAAGTGCACAAAAAACACATGTAGAATTTGCAAATGTAGGACCAGACAAATGGATAGCCGCCCAAGTGTTACTAAAACTATGGGGGAAACTAACAGAAGAAGAGGAAGAAGCGGTTATCAGGGCAGGAAAGGAGGAGGACCGAGGAGCACAAGGAGGGTGCGAGGCAAGTACAACCGAAGAGGGGAGGATGACAAGGGCAGAGGAGGCGATGTTGGAGGAAAAGCTGGCAGAATTGAGGGAGGCACGGAGTGTACTGATCAGGCAACTGGAGTAGGAGGAACGGGAGAAACAGAGGAAGAGGACAGGAGGTAAGACAGATAAAACAGAGTTAAACAAGCAAGAGCTAGAAAAGAAGAAGAAGGAGGAGGACCGCCTAAAGGGGATGGCGGAAAGGGTAGCACGCATGGAGCAGCGCAAACTTAGGAGGAAAGAAGAGGAACGAGAAGAAAACGACAAGGAAATGACTTCCTTTTCCTGTGGAAGAGGAAGATTATAGCAGAAAGCGCACGTAAGTATGAGGAAGAGAGGATACTAGAGAGTTTATCAGAAAAGGAAGGTGGAACATGGTATGAAAAGGATAGAGATATTAGGGCGCTTAAAGAGGTAAGTGACACGATACTGAGCGAATTTAGCAGGACAAGAGCGGGGGTAAGGGGCGAGGGGAACAAACAAGGGAACACGGAAATAGGAGGATCAAGCAAGGCACACGGGAGTAAGATGCATGCGAGGAACACAGAGGAAGCGCAGATGGCACAAACGCAGGGAGACGCGGGAAAGACAGGTGAGTACACTGAAATAGATCTAGAATCAGTAACAGTGGGGGGGGAAAGCATAACAACACGGTTGGCCTTCTCTCATGGATTTTGTAGTGAAGAAGAAGGGTCTTGCGAAGGACAAAGCGAGAGGAGCGGGGAAGGGCTGATTAAACTTTACATAACACGTACAGATTGTGGGTCATCATGGGAATGCAAGACAGAGGGAGGGGGAGAGGAAGAAAGGGTGAGCAAGGGACAACAAGGAGGCAGAGCACAGCGACCACTAACACCACAAGCGCAACACACGCCATATGTTAATAGGCTCAGAGACCTCCAAGGACGTAGAACGGAGGAGTTGACAATACCATATAACAAAGACCAGGTAAGTAAGCGGAAGGGACTTGGGGCCAGAAGAGAAAATAGGCTTACACAACACATTACTGACTTCATGGAGGAACTTTCTGACATGGAAGAGGATAGCGAATACGCACATATAACACCACGCAGACGCACACAAGGAGAAGTGAGAGAATACACACAAATGCCATTATTAGAGAGAGGGGGAGCAAGGCCGCAATACATTCCATGGAAACATGCGGATAAGGAAAACATTAAATGTAGATTGCCATCGTTGAGCGGAGGGGCTGGGAAATGGATATACAAAATGGAGAAACAAACTGCTGGACTAAAGTTAGCAGTGGGCGATGTAAAGGCGTTAATTTCTATATTGGGTGACGCAGCAGATGACATCTGGAAAAGGGCGGGATTCCCAGGGGTAACCATCAACAACACATCACATGATGGAGCACCATTTGCAAACTCCATACACGCATTATGGCAAGCATTGAGAATACAATACCCAGACACGTCAGACATAGGAGCAATAACATCATGTAAGATGCGTGAGAATGAGGACCCTGTCAATTAGATCCAAGAAATTCAAGAGAAGTGGCGCCTGGAAACACGGGAACTGTGGGACAAAACGCTAGCAATTCTTTACCATATACTGATACAGGGCCTCCCAGAGCCAGTACAAAGACAATTAAAGAAATTAGTGGGAATGGAAGCAAAGGCATGGCCAGAAATACAGCTAACAATAGTACACCATTGTAGGTTGTGGCAGGAGAAGGGAGAAGATGAAGCAGAAGGAAGAGGATAGGAAAGCAGAGGAGGCGAAATTAGTACAAAAGAAACCATCATAATATGCAATGGAGGGTGCACTAATAACATGTCCCACCCAAACAGTACAAGCACCAGACACGACACAACAGCACTCCATAGCACAAATTCAGCCAGCACAGGTAACAACACAACAAATGCCACTGTCACCACCATATACAGCACAACACTCCTATGCTCCTCAGGTGGGGGGCGGATACTCACAAATGGGGAACGGCCAAGTAAACAACTATAGTGGAAGAGGTGGGGCAATAAGAGGAGGAGGATTTGGGCCAACAGCACAACAACAAGGGGGAGGGTTCCGAGGGTACAACACATAGGGACATCAGAGGTACTCAGACAGCACTGGGGGTACCCATGGCAAGCACGAGAACCTCCAACATGCTGGACGTGTGGAGTGGTAGGGCACGTGTCATGCACATGCAGGGCAAGACAGGCACAAGATAGATGAGGAGAGCAGGGACAACAAGGATACAATGGGGGACAGCAGTATTACCAACAGACACAACAACAGATGGCACAAAATCAAATGCAACAGCAACCAATGCCGCCACAACTTCAATACAAACAGCAACAAATGACAATGGCACAACAACAACACGTTCAGACAGTACAACAACTAACACAGATACAAGACAGTAACTCACAACCTGCAGAGGAACCAATGCAACAAACACATTTGGGAAGAGTGACAATACTGGGTCACAACCCATACACAGGGAACGGACAATCACTCTGCCTCCAATAGGACAGCCCACAGACGTCCTTGCTGTGTCTCATCCTGTCGGTAACACCTAACCCTGCGGAGGAACCACGCATAAAGGCTTTTTAGTAGACACAGATGCAACTAGGTCTTGCATCAGGGAAGGGAAGTTTAATTTGCCAGGCGATGCCATGCACACTCAAGGATTCTCTGGGGCTAAAGGGCTGGATCCTTTTACTGATAACATCTCCTTAGCTGTTGGGGAGCACGACTTATCTCTACCATTGTTATACTCAAAGCAATCACCAGTAAATATTTTTGGAAGAGACATAATGAGCAGGTTGAACATGACTATCTATTTTACTGACAATGGAATAGTGTGCTCCACACCAGGCATAAACATGCTCACAGCCAGACACATACTACAGGCTTATTGTGGAAAGAAGGTGATAAGGGCAGAGCTAGTGTAGGGGGACCTCTTCCAATACGGGACAGACATGGCAATAGCGTGGCTACCAGGAATAAAGGGCAAGACATGGAGGAGACCAGCAGCATACCTCTTCAGGCCAGAAACACCCACTGACGAAGAGGAAGGGGAAATAATATCAGTGGACGTGGAGGGTATAGTTGCAAAAAGTGACTACATCGAAGTACACGCCCAGGATGGGGGAGGGAAGGCATGGAGAGCAGTGATAGCATTGGTAGAAGGATGCAGATTTACACAGGTATCAGATGAGGAACTATTTTCTGATGAGGAAGGAGATGGGGAACTGGCTTTTGACTTGAGTGTTTCCATTTGGCTGAAAGTAACACTCAAAGACGTAGCTAAAAAAATGGCAATGGCACTGGAAGCACCCTGCCCTACCATGGTACCATTTTATGAGGAACACTTAGCTGCAGTACCTGCATCGTTATGGACTACTAGTCCCTATGAAGTGGGTTGCATCAAAAGCATCGGAGGAGTGAAAATAAAGCTAAAGAAAGGGGAAATGCTGCCCAGAGTAAAACAATACCCACTATCAAAAGAAGCTAATGAGGGGATATATGAGACAATATCAGCCCTTGTAGAGAGAGGAATACTAGTACCATCATAGTCACCGTGCAACACGGCAGTGTACCCAGTGCGTAAGGTAAAAGGGGGGTCATGACATTTCATCCAAGACTTAAGGCCTCTCAACCACATTGTGGAAGCAGAGTACCCTGTTGCAGCCAACCCAGCAACAATACTTTGTGGGATTCCAGCAGAGGCATCACTATACACCGTGATCGACCTCAAAAACGCCTTTTTCTCCATTCCATTGCACTCTGATTCTCAAGACTTAACAAGTTTCATGTACCGCAACACAACGTGGAAACAAACTAGGCGGCCCCAGGGGTACTGTTTGTTTGTTTGTTTGTTTATTCATTTGTTATGCGCACCAGACTCGTAAGTAAAAGGGCGCTGCAGTATGGAGATGCAAAGCTTACAGGTTGCGAAATATGCACAGGATACAGTATTTATATGTTTACACAATATACAAATGTACAAATAGTACTGTGACTGTGAGTCACCATCCATCTTTAATAGAGTAATACAAATGGATTTGGGCAACATTGAGATGGAAAGCACGGTGCTGCAATATGTTGATGATATCAGCATATGCAGCACCACCGAGGAAAAGTGTAGGAGGGACTCAGTTAAAATGCTCACAGTACCAGCTGAGAAAGGATATAAGGTGGACAAGGAGAAACTGCAGTACTGCCAAGAACAAGTACTTTACATTGGACAGATCATTTCACAAAAAGGAATGAACATTGCACCACAAAGAGCACTAGCAACACAAAACACACCACAGCCGCAAACATTGAGAGAACTGCAGCAGTTCCTCGGCCTATGCAACTACTGCAGGGCGTGGGTCTTTGATTACAGCTCATACATAGGACCACTGCTCGAAGCACTCAGAGAGGCTCAGAGGGGGCAGAGGAAATTGGAATGGACACGGGAAATGACAGATGCGTTCAATGAATTGAAAAATGCTTTTTCAACTGCACCAGTACTAACTACCCCCAATTACCAAAGGGAATTCTACATCTTTTCACATTGTCAATCAGCAGTAATGAAAGCTGTACTGACTCAAAAGACTAGCATGGGACACAAGCCAGTGGCCTTTTACAGTGGCCACTTAGATCCTGTAATGATGGGACATTTCCCGTGCGAACAAATCCTAGCAGCCACAGCATTTGCTGTGAAAATATCATCTTCCATCACCATGGGATGCCAAACTATTTTGTATGTAGAACATGCCCTCTTTGCAATATTGACAAAACCAAAATCAACACTAACAACACAAAGAGCATCAGGGTATGAGATACGTTTATCGAGGCCAGAATTGACAGCAGTGAGATGCACTAATGTAAACCCAGCGCAATTTATAGCAGAGGAAGCAGTACATGGAGAATACTCACATGACTGCCCGGAAGCTATTGAGAATTACTCAGGAGCAAGGAAAGTAGAGGAAAATGTACTGGAGGGGGGTGAGGTTATGTACATAGATGGGTCATCAACTATTGACCAAAGTGATGGAATAAGACGAACAGGAGCAGCTGTAGTGCGACTCAGCGAACACTGGACCTTCGTTCCAGTAAGAGGTGTAAAACTTCCCCAACAGTACTCAGCACAGGCAGCAGAACTGGTAGCACTTATCTTGGCCCTAGAAGAAGGAAGGGACAAAAGAATAACAATATACTCAGATAGTGCATATGTAACATCAACAGTACACTCAGGATTAATAAAATGGGACAGGAGAGGATTTGGAGAGCTGGTGGTACTCCAGTACAGCATGCTCTCCTATTGGCCAGGTTAATTGAAGTAATTAATTACCCTGAAGAAATAGCACTTGTGAAGTGTCAGGCTCACTCCAATGGTGATGACCCAATATCAAGAGGTAATGAAACAGCTGATGCACATGCTAAATATGCTGCATATTTCGGTGAAATATGGATCTTCCCAGAAAAAGAAAAAGAAAAGGGGGTCAGACAAATGCTGATGAAGGATGGGTATACACACATCCCGGAGACACAAGTCATGGAACTGCAGGCAGCAGCACCTATGGTAGAAAAGGACCTTTGGGTAAAAAGAGGATGGACCATGTCTCCCACAGATGCACTATGGTGCCAGAAAAACACAGGAAAAGTAGTGGTGCCCCTAGCACTGCTAAATATAGCCCTGACCCAATTGCACCATCCCACGCATACAGGGAAAGAGGTAATTGCAGCATGAAAAAAAGAAAACTGGTTCTGCTCTGAGTTAAACTCACATGTTACTAATTTCATCAGTAACTGTCTTACATGCCAGCAATTTATGGCCGGTCACACGCTGCAAGTGATCAAAGGTACCATACCCCGGCCTGAAGGATCCTTCCTGCACCTCCACGTTGACATGATCAATATATGTCAAGGTTACAGATACATGATTGTAGTGGTGTGCCCATTTTCACGATGGATCGAGGCTGGTCCATGCTCTCATGCTGATGCATTCAGAGCAGCAAAATTTCTGGTAAGGGAGGTCTTCCCGAGGTAGGGGGTATGCAAAGTGTTACGGTCAGACAATGGCCCCCACTTCGCTAACAAACTGTTCCAACATGTAACTACTCTCTTAGGGATCAAGCATAAGTTTGCATGTGCGCACCACCCTCAAGCAAATGGTATATGCGAACCCCTCTACGGCCTCCTAAAAGAAGAAATAGCGAAAATTAAGCAAACAACCAAGAAGAGTTGGCTGTACTGCCTTCCTTTGGCTCTGTTTGAATTAAGGAACAGACAAGGATCAGATCACCACCTCACACCCCATGAGGTGGTGACTGGACATCAAATGCACCTCCCACTCACACCACCATCAAGGGCCACAACTGATTGTCAATCAACTAGTATTGTTTTTGGTAATGAAATGCACAAATATGTCTCTTCCTTGGTTACTAGTGCTGCTTTTATCTCTCAACAGCTTAAACAGACACAGAGCGGGTCGAAGAACGATCAACAAGGAGAAGCCATCGACGAGGAACAAGAACAGACAACACAGTGGACAGTGAAAGAAGGGGATGAAGTGTTACTAAGAAACTTTTGACGAATGTGGAGCAGTCCATGGTTCACAGGCCCCTACCTGGTTGAAAAAGTAGCACCCAGGGTGGTGAAGCTCAGGGGCAAAGAGGTCTGGACACACCTACACAACATCAAGCCCTGCAAAGCACTGACCCCCCTCTCCTCAGCGAAAGGGCCAACGCTTCAGCAACAACACCAGAAATAGCCACAGCTCAAGATCAAAACGCCCCAAAAGACACAAGTGACAAACGCCCCATAGGCCACCCCATGATTAGAAGGTCCCAACAAAGCAAATCGATTTAGCATTAAATAAACACTCCCCAGCCACCAGCCATTAAAGGACATTGACAAAGTGTATGTAATATGCACCACACTGTGTATACACGTGCATGCTCTCTTCTTTTTTGTCTCGCACATGCAGGAATTGCATATTGTTATTGTGATTGTAATAAAAAAGCAAAGGTACATGACAAAGAGAAACAGAGTCACTGCCCTGGGGTAAATGCTGCCCGCAGACGATGGCACCCCAGAAGCACTATCACACCAGTTTGTGTATGTTATAAAAGACCAAACTATCTAAAATTAAGAAGGATTTGTGTATATTATAATACATTCCTTATGGTAATTACTCAACCATTTCCACACCTCCATGAAGCATTACCAGCCCTACGAGATAGGAAGGTAAGGAAAGCGTGGGAAGAGCTTTTTGCCTGGGCATTTAACGACTACCTAATACGCAGGGCTTAACTAAAAAACACTAACAATAATAACGCATATTTTCAGAAATTTTCAGGCGGGCACCTATATCATCTAAAGTAACGCAGCTGCAGGACCGCAGCAAAGGTAAGAGTGGGAATGCCAGTGGTACTAGCAACTGTAATTAAAATGTCGCTATATTTTTCACCACTGGCCTGATTACTGCCGCTATTGTCTGGCAGGCATACTACGCTTTCAATGTGGCTGCAGTTCCCACTACTCATTTTTCACCCCAAATGCCCGCAAAGAGCACTGTGTCAGGTGGTACAACTAGCACGGGGCAAAACATTAAGAGGAACAAGCGTAGCATGTCTAGTGATGTAAATGGGGTGGACACATATCTCACAGAATCTGCACACGTCTCTAACAACATGTGGTATAAACACATGTCGAAAATTGGTAAGGATACGACAAAGGACAACTGCTATGTGTGTTCACTGATTCCCTACGCCATGAGCGCTTCCAGAACTTTTGTTGCCACAGAGGTACCTGCAAAAACTGCTGAATGCTTGTTATACCTAGCATTATTCCATACGAGAGGAAGATTCAAAGAAAAAGGGGCGACACTCCAGTGGAAATCAAGATCGACATACCCATATGAGAATGACTTTATCAAAACACTCCCCATGTATGATGACTCACGGCAGCAGACGAAAGGACTTAAGTACACAGCAGAAGCACCAGAAAAAGGAGAAACACAAGAGGTCACATTGGATTATCTACCATGCGAGTGGTATGCGAAAGAGGTTGCCGGTGAACCAGGATGCTGGGAAAGACCACTGATACTAATATATGGAAAGGTGTTCACAAAGGACGGATGGGTGGACGGAGTTGTGGGAAGCAAGATGCTGACATTGGCAAAGTCACCCATGATGAGAGTGCAAGAAGAAAATGGCAAGTGCTATAAAGAATGGACAGAGAGTGCTGCACTGGTGACGTGGTTAGATAAAGAAAAGGAACCAATAACAATACTCCCACTGACAGCACCAACACTGTGTTACCAGCACGATGGAGAAATAGACATTGGAACAAATGAAGGATGCAAGAGAGTAGTGAAGCTTCCTGAGGGAGGTGCAGGAACAGCTGTACTAATGGATCATTACTGGGCTTGTGGAGCAAGAGCATTGTGGGATGGAGTATGTACCATAGTACACATCAATGTACCATCACTAGTGGTGCCACAAAAGCATGTTAAATTGGAGAATTTCCCGAAAATGGACGAAGGAAATAAAAGAAGTAAAAGATCACTGAGGATGGTAGAAAGGAAACAAGGAAACAACACAGTACACTTGTTGAGAGTGAAGAGACAGGAGAACCATTGACAGGGAACTACCTGTGGGGGAAATCGGAGACAGCCCTGAGTGACATCCCACCAGCGCACAGATTATTCAGCAGATCAGCAATGTTCTTCTCCTCCATCATACATCCAGGAGTGCAAGCCTACGCAAATGCAAAATGGTTGCAGACCACCAGGGGGGAGCTCATGCTGACGATGAACTCCACTGTGAACAGATTTAATGCAATAAATGAAGAATTAAGATCAATCTGGATGGTAGCACTACAAAATAGATATGTACTGTACCTACTAACAGCAATGGAAGGAGGTGTTTGCACATTAATTTGAAGTTCGTGTTGTACATTTATCCCTGCCAACGATGAAGATAACGGTACACTATCGAAAGCAGTATCACAGCTTGCCCAGATGCATGCCAAAATGGAAGATGAAGCAAAGGGAGTGACGAAGGACGGCAGCTGGTTTTCCTACATATGCTTGTGAATGCCATCCTGGCTATAAGACGGCCTCAAAGTGATAGCAGGTTGTGTGATTTTAGGAATGGCGGCTATTATGGGGATGAAGGTGTGGAAGACAAAATCTAAGCGCACTGTTGAAGAAATGATAGGGATGCACGTTCTAATGCCAGCTGAAGACGACAAGAACGCAGACATTAACGTCAAGGAATGAGAACGACTGCGCCAACAAATAGTGAAAGCAGACTTGTACCCCCCATCAGTTAAAGTTGAAAATCCAAGAAACCCGAAGAGTTACGTTGGGAATTGGGTTTACTGCAAACCCGGTGGTGGATGTGTTTATATGTATTGGTCTTTTGAAGATCACATGGACAGATATGGACACTTGGCGGGAATAACAAAGGTATGGTGAGTAAGAGGACACAAGAGAGTGGATAATTTTGTGGTCAACAAGTCAACCAAAGGGGGGGGAAGAGGAAAAATGGGACATTCCCTTCCCCCGGTTCTCAGCCAGACCATGGCCTAGATCGACACGGCCTAAGCACCCACCACGAGAGGAATTCGACCCACTCACAGATGCCCCAGACGTCAACCTCTACAGTAGCCAAGCCCCACACGGTCAGGGAAACTGCCCGTCAATCAAGCCACATGCTGGAACCTCTGGCGAAGCTGACATAGACCATATGGATCAACTCGACTGACACAACAACAAGGAAAGCCTCCATCGCTAGAGATGCCATGACGACATAGCCGACGGACGGTAACACATGTGCCACAATGCACACTGGTCATACCCACACCAATCTCACACAAAGAACATACTCAATACCATGACGTAACGGACAGTTTACACACACTGATGCATCGTTGTTATTTTTTACATAGGCTAAGCTACAGTTCCACAGAAACGCAAGTCGCAAGAAGAGCTTGTGTACATGCTTTCAAATGCTCCATCGCTATTAAAACCATGGCAACACAAGGCACTTATGTATAAGGACCCCTGGCGGCGGTGAGAAAGAAGCGCTCCTGCAGCAAATTGAAGACCTGTCCATTGTCCACCACTGACACTTAGTCACACATTGTTTCTAACATCAGGTACACTGCGAGCTGGGAACGACAATGGTTTCAGGCTTGGGGGCTCGCTGATGAACCAATTAGGGCACGGAGGGCTAACCACTGATGGCATCACAACCTAGCCAATCACCAACCTTCTCCATGTAGCCGTTCTAGTGTAACAATTTCTAGGGACGACCCAAGCGTACTACCTGACCTCTTCTCTACCAACCACTAACTCATCTATATGTATCTACACTAACCCTATCACTCGGGGAGCCAACCCGAGGTGGCGTTAGCTTTTGGGGGAAGTTTTCCCAGGTGACGCACAATGAGGTGTCACACATGTAGAAAAATGGCCTACGAGCCCACTCTTGCTGAGAAGTGTTCGGATTACCTGTGATCCCAGAACCCATCCCTGACATTTTGCCTAATAAACAGCAGTGACGCCTTGCTCTTGCGTGTGTCTCATACTCATTGGGGACTGCGGGAGGAGTTGGGGCCTCCCTACCCCTGGAGGTCCGCGGACGGCCCTCCCGACCCCCGGGATATCACCCCGACATACATACTATGAATTTGATGGATCTTTACTACGATTCCCTTACTTTATATACATATAACCTGCTGAACCCCCTGTTAGTGATTTTGATGTCCGCGGACTGTGCGCATCTCCGTGGATGGACGCGGACAACATCAACACTACCCAAAAACTCAGGGGGTATCTTAGATTGTTCTATCATGCTATATGAACACTGAACAAGTTCAAAAAGCAGCACATAAACACATTGGACCTCATTACGATACTGGCGCTAAACCATGGCGCTATTAGCACCATGGTTGGTGCCGGTATCGTAACGAGTCCGCCAATGTTCAATGGGGAATCACCACCCCATTCCAAGGTTGGCGGGGCGGTAATTCCCCATTGAACATTGGCCCTTCCCCATTGGTCTAGTCCAGCCATTCAGGTCGGGTCCCGCAAAGGGACCTTGTAGTAAGGTGCTAATGGGTTAACGGCGCTGCAGCCTTTTACAGCGCTGTTAACCCATTAGCGCCAGGGTCGTAATGAGCCCCATCATTTGTAACAATAAGTAAGAAGTGCAACCTATATATGTAACACATCAACCATCCATTTAAATACCATGGGCCTCATTACGAAAATGGAGGTAATGAAAAAAGGAAAGCGGAATGGTAATAGTGGCATCGTTAATGGGTCAGGGCATTACGACCCGACAACCCGCCAATACCGGCACCGCCTGTACCATGCCCCCTCATACCGGCATGGCCGCATACACGCGCCCCTTCGGGGAGCAAATACCGGCATGCCGGTAATAGGAGGACATCACAACCCACACGGGCATGCAAATACCGACATCCCGAAGGCGGTAATCAGGAGCTGCACGATGGCGGCCATACAGGCATTGTGAACCACCCATAAACAGCAATCAGCAATCAAGCCAACTGCCACAGGTGCACACAATCACCACAGGTGGACTCAATGGAATCTGGCCCCGTATAAAAGGAGTACACCCACACACCACACCCCTTCCTACACCAAAATGCTACCACTAGCTGTTGCAATCATGGCGCTGGAGGACATGCCTATACTGCTACAACTACAGCAATTACAACTACAGCAGCAACAACAAGCAGCACAGAGGAGACGCAGGAGGAGAAGGAGGGTGAGACAGGCCCAGCAATTACCACCAGTGCAGCCAGTAGTACCTCGTAGGCAGCCAACAATCCCTTGCATCAGACCCAGTCCATTCAATCTAACCCCTGAGCAGATGCACACCCTGTACCGGTTGGACCGGGACACCATCACCACCATAGTGGACATGATACACAATGACATTATCAGCCTCATAGAAATACGCACTGCCATCCCCCCGCTAAAGGTGGTGTCTGTGCTCCACTTCCTGGCCACAGGCACCTACCAGTACACAGTGGGCCAGCTGCATGGCATTTCACAACCACTATTTTCACGCATGCTGACCCAAGTGCTGGATGCCCTCCTGAAGCACGCTAGCACCCACATATCCATACCACAGACTGCCCAGGAGATAGCCGACACCAAAGTAGGCTTCCATGCACTGGCAGGCATGCCCAATTGTGTTGGTGCCCTGGACTGCACCCATGTAGAAATGGTAGTCCCACATGACGTAGAGGCGGTGTACCTCAGTCGCAAGCTATACCACTCCATCAATGTGCAGATGGTATGTGACTCCAGCAAGATCATCACACATTGCTGCGCCGATTTCTCAGATCAACACATGATGCCAGGGTGCTGTGTAACTCCACGCTACCCCGTCACATGGAGTGACATGCTGGACCACGTGCCTGGCTGCTTGGTGAGTTGCCTAACTGGCCCATGGCAGTGCATCGGGGTAGTGATGTGTTGGGATGCGTACTCCACCTGGGTGGGAATGGGGGGATGCATACTCCACCTGGGTGGGAATGGGGGGATGCATACTTCACCTGGGTGGGAATGGGGGGGATGCATACTCCACCTGAGGGGAATGGGGGGATGCATACTCCACCTGGGTGGGAATGGGGGGGATGCATACTCCACCTGGATGGGAATGGGGGGATGCATACTCCACCTGTATGGGAATGGGGGGGATGCATACTCCACCTGGGTGGGAATGGGGGGATGCACACTCCACCTAGGTGGAATGGGGGGATGCATACTCCACCTGGGTGGGAATGGGGGGGTGCATACTCCACCTGGGTGGGAATGGGGGGGATGCATACTCCATCTGGGTGGGAATGGGGGGATGCATACTTCACCTGGATGGGAATGGGGGGATGCATACTCCACCTGGATGGGAATGGACAGTGATTGGAGAATGCACGCAGAGCTAATGACTCCTGACCTGAACCTCCCAACCCCAACATGACACATCATTGGCACACATCTGACCATTTACGTATATCAATGACCACATGTAAGACGCACAACCTGGCCATGTGTATGTCAAGCAATGCATGACTACACAGGATCCCAACTGTGCCAATGTGGCTAGTGTGACCATGCACAGTGTAGTATTCACAGCAAAAATGGGAGGCAGACATAGTCCTACAACCACAGTACATCCGCCTCAGCATGCATTATTTCACCCTGCATCATCTATCCAACGCCATCCAGACTACCTCACCATATGGGAGTATCAAATGCATCATAACAATATTGGTGCATACATACAGGGACATGTGCAGGTCCACAGAAAATAGCTGGGACCATGACTGTGTATCCTGAAGGTGGCAGCTCAGAGTGACTCACATAGACCTATATGTATTCTCTCGTAGGTGATGGAGGATATCCCTTGAAGCCGTGGCTACTTACCCCTGTGCGGAACCCGCGTAACAGCCATGAAGAAGAGTACAAACAGGTACATACCCGTACCCATGTTGTGATTGAGCAGACTTTCGGCCTGTTGAAGGCGCGGTTCCGCTGCCTAAGCAGGTCTGGTGGAGCACTCCTTTATGGCCCTGAGAAGGTGGCAAAGATAACCATGGCCTGTGTCATGCTGCACAACATGTGCGTCCAGAGAAATGTACTACTGCCACCTGACATTGACACGCATGCACCGGGTGAGGATGATGAGGATGAAGATGGAGGAGAAGCAGCACCCATGCAAGTACGTGATGCACAGGTTGGCCGTGCAATATGCCTATCACTGATTCACGAATACTAATGACACACAGGGACCTTGATAGATATGTGTCAGTGACACATTGTACACTGTGTCCATGTGGACATGCACACAGGGAATGTGGGGAGTTGGCCACTGTACACCATCAGACATTAAAGTGATACACATGAAAAGATGAATGTGCAGCCATTGAATTTTTTAACACAACAGGTGTATTTATATTAACTGAAGAAAGTGCAACCCCCATCCCCAACCCCCCAGTGAACTCCCAAAACCCCCCAGTGAACTCCCCCAAACCCCCAGTGAACTCCCCCAACCCTCCAGTAAACTCCAAAAAACCCCCAATGTACTCCCAAAACACCCCAATGTACTACCCCTAATACTCCCAATCACTGCCAACACCATTGCACCCACTCCCATAGTTCTCCCACACTATTTGCGGGACTTCTTGCTGTCCGGGGGCGGCATTTCAGTATGCCCCGCACTCCGCCGTGTTTGATGCACAGGGCTGGAGGGTCCAGAGGAAGTTGGGGGCAGAGGAAGCGGGTGTGGTAGATGGGGGGAAGCTGTGGTCATTTGCACGCCTGGTGCGGGTTGTGGCTGCTGCATGTGGAGCAGGATGGATGTGAGGACCTGCGTGATGGCCCCCAGACAGTCTCTCATCAACAATGCTGAGCTGTTCACGGCAGCTGTGTTGGCAGCTATGGCGGCTGTGTTGACGGCTATGGTGGCTGTGGTCCCCGCTATGGCCTGGGCTATCCCACCCCTCGTGTCCACCCCATCGGCGATCTATTGCCGGAGCAGGTCCAACATAGACTCCTGTCTGGTCTCCACCCTCGCCAGCCGTGCCTCAAGGCTGATGGTGGGAGCAGCAGTGGTCGAGGGCGCTGCCACGGGGCCTGCATTAGCAGTGCTGTCCTCGGGGAAGTGGCTCAGGTCAGAATTGTGCAAGCAGGGATCTGCACTGCTGCAGGTGGGTGAGGGCTGAATGTGGGGTGGGGGGGTGGGCACGGGGCTTGGGGAGTGGAGACACTCCACATGCGTCAGTCCTTCCTGATCCACAAGCTCCTCCACTGCATCATCAGTGTTGGTCTGTTGTTCTACGGCGTCGCCTTCCACTGGTGTGGGTGTAGGCAGCTCAGTGTGCATGGTGTCAGGCGCACTGGGTGTAGGAGTGGGCTGCGAGGCGGCCCCGGAGGTGGTGTTGTCGCTGGCTGTTGTCATTGGCCGGGACGTGGATGCCCTTGTGGTGTGATCCTGGCTGGCATCTTCTCCATCGGTGCCTGGGGGGGTAGAACAGATGCAGGGCATCGGTAATGGTGTTACATGCAAGATGCATTATAGGGTGCTGTGGACTATTTAATTTATCATGCATTCATATCTTACAGGTGTGTCACACAGGGTAGTATGAAGGGGCATTTTGGCATTTTCTGCATGGCAGGTGGCATGCTGTTGCATTGGGGTTTGTGTGATGTATTACATGGGCACGGTCCATGTGCGTTGGCGGTGTGTTGGTAATGGGATTGGCACTCAGCATGCATTTCAATGTGGCAGGGTGTGGCGCTCCATCTGGACAAGAATATGTTGATGTGTGTGTTGGGACATGCATTGCCTTGCCTATACTCACCACCACATCACTTGTGCTACGTCGTGGTTTCCCCTACAGAGATCTGCAGGGTCACTCACCTCCATCTGCAGTTGATGCCGCACTGTCTCCATCTCCCCAAATCCCTCGATGGACTCCAGATTGATGAACGTGCTTGCCGTCTCCTCCGAGGTGGTCAGTTTGGCAGGAGAGTGGGGACCCCCGCCTGTAGCCATGGCCTCCCTCCTGTTGCTTGACAGGATAATGCGAACCCTGAGGCGGAGGTCAAACCACCTCTTCTTGCAATCTGTCACTGTCCGTGGGGTTGTTCTAACAGCGCAGACCTTGCGGGCTACCTCCTGCCAGACCTCCTTTTTGTGCTGCTGCACCTCACGCTTCAGGTTCTGCTCATTTATCACTTCAGCATGTGCATCAAGGGTGTCTGCAAGCATGTTCAATTCTGCATCAGAAAAGCGCTTTTTCCGCAGGCGGGGGGGGGGGGGGGGGGTAATCTTCAGGGTTGCCTTCGACATGGTGAGAGTTTTGCCACTGGTCTCTCCTATAAACAACTGGTGATTTGGGAGGATTGCAATGGATTGTGTTTTTAAAAATGGCCACCGGTGCATTTCCCGTTCCGACGCAATGACGTTACTTACCGGTCTGGTATTACGAGCCCGGTATTAGCATGCTGTTATCATCGGGTCGGTATTAAGGGGTTCCTCCTAGGCAGAGGCGGTATCGGCGGGTCCCGTGATGGCGCTATCGGGGGGTTGGAGGGCCTTTAGCGGCATGGGGGTTCGCGCATGCTCGCACACTCGTAATCACCCACTATTAGTGGCGTCATACTAGCACGGACCCGTTCGTACCTCCATGCCGGTAATGACCCCGTTTTTACCCGCTCTTCTCGTAATGAGGCCCCAGGTGTACTAAAATGGAATATACCAAAACAAAAAAGATATTCTTCCAGCATAATTACCTCAAAGAAACTGCACAGCTAGGAGCAACAGCACACCTACACAACAGTAAGAACACAACTTGCCAGAAACTAGTAAGTAAACTTAATTTTTCTTATATATTTCTAAACTTTATATATTTGATACACTAAAAGTAATAAAAAAAATTTACACAGAAATGTCCAGTACTTTGGAATGGCTTGAAGACAATTTCCCACCTGAGGAAATGTCTGAAGACAGTGATACTAATGGTAGACACTTCTCTGTATAACAAAATTAATAATAATTAATTTATGTGTACTTAACATATATATATATTTTTTAACAGACCATACAAACATTGAAAATAATACAGCAAAGGAGACATTAGAAAATACTCTACAGCGCATGGAACAAAAAATGAATATGCTTATGGAAAATGTCAATCTTTTGAAACATTTTGTAGAGGACCACATAAAAGAAAACATTAAATATCATTGTCCCACATGCACCTGTTCTCCCTCTCCATGTCCCAGTCCACTATCCCCAAACCCTCATCACCAAGAAAAACGTTATGATGAGACTTCCATCCCTTCATCCCCTCTTATCGATCCTCTCCAGACCCCTAACTCCCCTGTATTTGTGTCGGTTTCTGCTTCCCCCGCTCTTTTCATAAATGTTATATTTGTATATAATAATAAAATATTATATGTGTTGTTACTTCATTCCTTTGTGTCTTATTTTGGCGGACAGCGCGGGTTTCAGGAATGTCCGCAATTAACCCAAATGGGGGTGTCCTGAGGACACTATAACTGTCCGCACTGTCCGCACTGTCCGCAATCAATATGGAACTGTTCTTAGAACACGCGCGGTGTCCGGGATGTCCATAATAAACCAAAATGGAGGTGTCCTAAGGATACTATACCTGTCCGTACTGTCCGCAAGCAAAATGGAACGGTTCTTAGAAAACACGCGATGTCCGGGATGTCCGTAATTAACCAAAATGGAGGTGTCCTAAGGACACTATACCTGTCCGTACTGTCCGTAAGCAAAATGGAACTGTTCTTAGAACACGCGTGGTGTCCGGGATGTCCGTAATAAACCAAAATGGAGGTGTCCTAAGGACACTTTACCTCTTCGTGCTGTCCGTAATCAAAATGGAGGTGACCTTAGAACACACCCGGTGTCCCGAATGTTCGCAATTAACCCAAATGGAGGTGTTCTAAGGACACTATGCCTGTCCGTACTGTCTGTAGAACATCTACGCACATGGGCACCACACACATAAGTCCTACGAACATCGCGCCTGCCCGTAACTGTGCATCTCACTTGTGTCGCACTAATAATTAGTTTGAGGACCCGAGCACTGTCCGTAGAACATCCGCACGCATGCGCACAAATGTTCCTGTGCATTTGGTGTCCTGCGGACACCCGTTTCCTTCGCAGACGTGTTTGCGAGGTCATCATGTGACTGCACCCACGCTAAGCGTGTGTCCTGAATTACGGACACTGTCCGGGTCCACAAACATTTTAAAAGTACTTTTGCAGCAGCGCCAGTTACGCCCCCAAGAACGCCTCTCGCGCAGGGAAAAGCCATCAATATACCCAATCCAGCGCAAAGGGCTGCGCTAACCCTGTACCAGCACGGCAAGCGGGCTACGTGTATCACTGGGGTGCGCGGGAAGTACCTCACGCGATTGGCCCCGTGTGAGCAGGGTACGCGTATTTCAGGGGTGCGCGGGAAGTTCCACAGGCGATTTCTGCAGGGTACGCATATCTCAGGGGTGCGTGGGAAGTGCCACACGCGATTTCAGCAGGGTACGTGTATTTCAGGGGTGCGCTGGAATTTCCACACGCGATTGGGCCCGTGCGAGCAGGGTACGCGTATCTCAGGGGTGCACGGGAAGTGCCACACGCGATTTCAGCAGGGTACGTGTATTTCAGGGGTGCGCGGGAATTTCCACACGCGATTGGGGGTACGCGTATCTCAGGGGTGCGCGGGAAGTGCCACACGCGATTTCAGCAGGGTACGTGTATTTCAGGGGTGCGCGGGAAATTCCACACGCGATTTCATCATGGTACGTGTATTTTGGGGTGCGGGGGAAGTTTCACACGCAACATCAGCAGGGCACGTGTATTTCAGGGGTGCGCGGGAAGTGCCACACGCGATCTCATCAGGGTACGTGTATTCCGTGGTGCGGGGGAAGATTCACACGCGACATCAGCAGGGTACGTGTATTCCAGGGGTGCGCGGGAAGTTCCACACGCGATTCCATCAGGGTACGTGTATTCCAGGGGTGCGCGGGAAGTTCCACATGCGATTGGGCCCGTGCAAGCAGGGTACGCGCATTTCAGGAGTGCGCGGGAAGTTCCACACGTGATTCCATCAGGGTACGTGTATTACAGGGGTGCGCGGGGAGCACCACACGTGAATTGCACGTGTGGGTCCTCCCAGGTGTTCCTTCTACACCCTCCACGGCCCCTGCAGTTGGCTCACACCACAGGGGCCTACCCTGCACATGTCCTGCAGGCACACCATCCACCATGGCCATGACCCCCAGCCAACCCACATGTCAACTTGCACTACTGCCCACCAACGCATGTCCCCCTGCACCCCCAGTCACCAGGGGCACCCTCCACCAGGCCCCCACCCATGTCTCCCAGCACCCCCACCCCCCAGCAGTGCAGGGGCACCCACCACCAGGCCCCCACCCATGTCTCCCAGCACCCCCACCCCCCAGCAGTGCAGGGGCAGCCTCCACCAGGCCCCCACCCATGTCCAACTCATGTCTCCCACCACCCCCAACCCCCAGCACTGTGGGACACCTGCCAGCAGGCCCCCACCCATGTCCAACTCATGTTCCCCACCACCCCCACCCCCCAGCACTGTGGGGCACCTGCCAGCAGGCCCCCACCCATGTCCAACTCATGTTCCCCACCACCTCCACCCCCCAGCACTGCGGGGCACCTGCCAGCAGGCCCCCACCCATGTCCAACTCATGTTCCCCACCACCCCCACCCCCCAGCACTGTCGGGCACCTGCCAGCAGGCCCCCACCCATGTCTCCCACCCCCCACCCCCCAGCAGTGCAGGGGCAGCCTCCACCAGGCCCCCACCCATGTCTCCCACCACCCCCACCCCCCAGCCACCAGGGGCAGCCTCCACCAGGCCCCCACCCATGTCTCCCACCACCCCCACCCCCCCAGTCACCAGGGGCAGCCTCCACCAGGCCCCCACCCATGTCTCCCAGCACCCCCACCCCCCAGCCACCAGGGGCAGCCTCCACCAGGCCCCCACCCATGTCTCCCACCACCCCCACCCCCCCAGCACTGTGGGGCACCCACCACCAGGCCCCCACCCATGTCTCCCAGCACCCCCACCCCCCAGCAGTGCAGGGGCAGCCTCCACCAGGCCCCCACCCATGTCCAACTCATGTCTCCCACCACCCCCACCCCCCAGCACTGTGGGGCACCTGCCAGCAGGCCCCCACCCATGTACAACTCATGTTCCCCACCACCCCCACACCCCAGCAGTGCAGGGGCACCCACCACCAGGCCCCCACCCATGTCTCCCAGCACCCCCACCCCCCAGCCACCAGGGGTACCCACCACCAGGCCCCCACCCATGTCTCCCACCACCCCACCCCCCCAGTCACCAGGGGCAGCCTCCACCAGGCCCCCACCCATGTCTCCCAGCACCCCCACCCCCCAGCCACCAGGGGCAGACTCCACCAGGCCCCCACCCATGTCTCCCAGCACCCACACC
Source organism: Ambystoma mexicanum (assembly GCF_040938575.1). Classification (NCBI taxonomy): domain Eukaryota; kingdom Metazoa; phylum Chordata; class Amphibia; order Caudata; family Ambystomatidae; genus Ambystoma; species Ambystoma mexicanum. The sequence goes on along the minus strand of NC_090933.1, from coordinate 443,082,815 downwards.
CCTAGCCACCAGGGGCAGCCTCCACCAGGCCCCCACCCATGTCTCCCACCACCCCCACCCCCCATCACTGTGGGGCACCCTCCACCAGGCCCCCACCCATGTCTCCCACCACCCCCACCCCCCAGCAGTGCAGGGGCACCCACCACCAGGCCCCCACCCATGTCTCCCAGCACCCCCACCCCCCAGCAGTGCAGGGGCAGCCTCCACCAGGCCCCCACCCATGTCTCCCACCACCCCCCCCAGCCACCAGAGGCACCCACCACCAGGCCCCCACCCATGTCTCCCACCACCCCCACCCCCCCAGTCACCAGGGACAGCCTCCACCAGGCCCCCACCCATGTCTCCCAGCACCCCCACCCCCCAGCCACCAGGGGCAGCCTCCACCAGGCCCCCACCCATGTCTCCCACCACCCCCACCCCCCAGTCACCAGGGGCAGCCTCCACCAGGCCCCCACCCATGTCTCCCAGCACCCCCACCCCCCAGCACTGTGGGGCACCCTCCACCAGGCCCCCACCCATGTCTCCCACCACCCCCACCCCCAGCAGTGCAGGGGCACCCACCACCAGGCCCCCACCCATGTCTCCCACCACCCCCACCCCCCAGCAGTGCAGGGGCAGCCTCCACCAGGCCCCCACCCATGTCTCCCACCACCCCCACCCCTCAGCCACCAGGGGCAGCCTCCACCAGGCCCCCACCCATGTCTCCCACCACCCGCACCCCCCCAGTCACCAGGGGCAGCCTCCACCAGGCCCCCACCCATGTCTCCCAGCACCCCCACCCCCCAGCCACCAGGGGCAGCCTCCACCAGGCCCCCACCCATGTCTCCCACCACCCCCACCCCCCCAGCACTGTGGGGTACCCACCACCAGGCCCCCACCCATGTCTCCCAGCACCCCCACCCCCAGCAGTGCAGGGGCAGCCTCCACCAGGCCCCCACCCATGTCTCCCACCACCCCCACCCCCCAGCAGTGCAGGGGCACCCACCACCAGGCCCCCACCCATGTCTCCCACCACCCCCACCCCCCAGCAGTGCAGGGGCAGCCTCCACCAGGCCCCCACCCATGTCTCCCACCACCCCCACCCCCCAGCCACCAGGGGCAGCCTCCACCAGGCCCCCACCCATGTCTCCCACCACCCCCACCCCCCCAGTCACCAGGGGCAGCCTCCACCAGGCCCCCACCCATGTCTCCCAGCACCCCCACCCCCCAGCCACCAGGGGCAGCCTCCACCAGGCCCCCACCCATGTCTCCCACCACCCCCACCCCCCCAGCACTGTGGGGCACCCACCACCAGGCCCCCACCCATGTCTCCCAGCATCCCCACCCCCCAGCAGTGCAGGGGCAGCCTCCACCAGGCCCCCACCCATGTCCAACTCATGTCTCCCACCACCCCCACCCCCCAGCACTGTGGGGCACCTGCCAGCAGGCCCCCACCCATGTCCAACTCATGTTCCCCACCACCCCCACCACCCAGCACTGTGGGGCACCTGCCAGCAGGCCCCCACCCATGTCCAACTCATGTTCCCCACCACCCCCAACCCCAAGCACTGTGGGGCACCTGCCAGCAGGCCCCCACCCATGTCCAACTCATGTTCCCCACCACTCCCACCCCCCAGGACTGTGGGGCACCTGCCAGCAGACCCCCACCCATGTCCAACTCATGTGTCCCACCACCCCCACCCCCACCCCCCAGCACTGTGGGGCACCTGCCAGCAGGCCCCCACCCATGTCCAACTCATGTTCCCCACCACCCCCACCCCCCAGCAGTGCAGGGGCACCCACCACCAGGCCCCCACCCATGTCCCCCAGCACCCCCACCCCTCAGCCACCAGGGGCACCCACCACCAGGCCCCCACCCATGTCTCCCACCACCCCGACCCCCCAGTCACCAGGGGCAGCCTCCACCAGGCCCCCACCCATGTCTCCCAGCACCCCCACCCCCCAGCCACCAGGGGCAGCCTCCACCAGGCCCCCACCCATGTCTCCCAGCACCCCCACCCCCCAACCACCAGGGGCAGCCTCCACCAGGCCCCCACCCATGTCTCCCACCACCCCCACCCCCCCAGCACTGTGGGGCACCCACCACCAGGCCCCCACCCATGTCTCCCAGCACCCCCACCCCCCAGCAGTGCAGGGGCACCCACCACCAGGCCCCCACCCATGTCTTTCACCACCCCCACCCCCCCAGCACTGTGGGGCACCCACCACCAGGCCCCCACCCATGTCTTCTAGCACCCCCACCCCCCAGCAGTGCAGGGGCAGCCTCCACCAGGCCCCCACCCATGTCTCCCACCACCCCCACCCCCCCAGCACTGTGGGGCACCCACCACCAGGCCCCCACCCATATCTTCCAGCACCCCCACCGCCCAGCAGTGCAGGGGCAGCCTCCACCAGGCCCCCACCCATGTCCAACTCATGTCTCCCACCACCCCCACCCCCACCCCGAAGCACTGTGGGGCACCTGCCAGCAGGCCCCCACCCATGTCCAACTCATCTTCCCCACCCCCCCACCCCACAGCACTGTGGGGCACCTGCCAGCAGGCCCCCACCCATGTCCAACTCATGTTCGCCACCACCCCCACCCCCCAGCACTGTGGGGCACCTGCCAGCAGGCCCCCACCCATGTCCAACTCATGTTCCCCAGCACCCCCACCCCCCAGCACTGTGGGGCACCTGCCAGCAGGCCCCCACCCATGTCCAATTCATGTTCCCCACCACCCCCACCCCCCAGCACTGTGGGGCACCTGCCAGCAGGCCCCCACCCATGTGCAACTCATGTTCCCCAGCCAACATGTCATCACAATCTAGATCCCTGGTCCCTATGGTCAGCCTCCAAATGCAAAACACCCACCCGAGTATTGCATCCACCCACTCATAATTTGCAATTACATCACAGAACACCAATTGCAAGTTCCGAAACAAACACATTTCCCTCACATACACCCAATGGGTGTCAGTGAATCTCAAAACACATATCATGAAATGCATGAAACCAATGAGATACCACACATTGAAGTTCACCAAAAAAAATATGTATTAAAGGAAACATAAGTAGAATAAAAAATGAAGAAACAGAAATGTGAATGTACAAAAATTGAAAGAAGCATGTCCGTGAAAAAAAGCTAAACCAAAAATAAAATTCCAAAGTAATGTTGTCCAAAGTCAATGTCCACAAAACAAAATCCAATGGGAAATAAAAAAGAAAGCCATTGCTCCATGGTTAAAAAGTGAAAAAAAAATACAATCCAAGAGTGAACTATGTACATGCGAACAAGCCAGGGTCCATTATCCCAACAAAAGAAAGGAAACCTATCTAACTACACTAACTAATAAAATAAACTATATACAAAAATGTGGCCAATGTCCGAAAGGTCCAAATAAAATCAAAACAAAAATGAAACCTAACACTACCTACATAACTATGTACAAGGGCAGCGGGCTAGTTTCACGGCTCACTTGTGGAAGTCCCGGGCCAGGGCATCATCGAACTCCTCCTCAATGTCCCGGAGGCGGTCCTCCTCCATGGCCCCGAGGGTCCGCAGGGCCGTCGACGTCTCCACCTCCAAACCCCTGCGGATTGCCTCGAGGCACTCGGCCCGCCTCAGGGCCCTCCGCATGGAGTTCTCCGCCCTGACCATTGTGAGCCGTGCCTCTTCCGCCCGCTGCCGCTCCGCATCTATGGCGTGGCCGAATCGCTGCCACACGGAAGACACTCTCTGTCCTGGGTCCTCCTGCCCTCCGGCCGATGCCTGCCCCTCCGATGTTGAAGGCCCCGAGCCTTCATGGCTCCGACCACGTTGCTGCTGCTGCTGTGCCTCTGCCCGTGCACTGCCTCCTGCTGCCTGCACATCCTCTGCTGGCTGGGGTGCAGTCGTAGATGTGGCCACCCCTGCTGGACGTCCGACTCCCGACTGTGGCAGGGATGCCTCCTCCACCAACCTGGCCGCACCGTCAGAGGCAGCTCCACAGGGCACCCAGGTGACTGATGGGTGGGAAGATGGCACAGAGGATGACTGGCGCGTAGGGGGTCCAGTTGAGGAGGGGGTCGTAGCAAGCCCCATCAGACGGAGGAATCCGGCCTGGGTGACCTGTCCCAGCAGGCTGACGTGGTCAACGAGCCATTCGAGATGACGTGCAGTCTCTTCATGAAAAGACTGCAGGTCACCTTGCATGGCCCGTTGACGCAACGCCACACCAGCCAGGACAGGCTCAACCCAGACCTGGATAGCCACATCCGCAGGCAGAGGAAGGCCAGTTGACGTGAGCTCATCCCCTGCCTGAAAACGGGTCTGGACGTAGGCATCCCTGCTGGTGCAAGGTGATGCAGGGACAGGATCAGGGACAGGATTGCACACAGGCACCTCTGCGGCGGCCTGTGCTGCCTCCTGTCCCTGGTCCTGCACTGCACCACTAGCACCAGTGGGATCCCCACCTCCAGACCCCGTCTCTGGTGCTTGCACGGCCTCCTCCTCCACCAAACCCCCCACCAACCTGGATGACTCCGTGCCATCTTCCCCTGTTGGGCCCTGTGGGGTCCCAGCTGCCCCTTCTGCTGCCGAGGAGTCCAACTCCAACCTCCGCCTCTTGGACCTCCCCCGGCAGCTGCGGCCTGGGACGCGGCACCGGACTCCTCACTCCCCGACGAGATCACAACATGGGAGGGGAGCCGGGCCTTGCGTCTCCGGCTGGCGGTGGGATCCCCGCCGCTGTGCTCCACAGCACCTTCTCCGCCCTCTTCATCAGTTGACGCTGCAGACAGGGAGAAACAAAACACAGGAATCAGGGCACTGTACAATGGACACATACACACATGACAGTTGTACATGAGTGGCATTGGCAAACCTCAGACATGTCATCACAATCCCCAAAACACATGTCATTACAACTCGCACACATGAGCCATACCACCGCCATATCGCAACTGCCACCACCATCCATACACATACAACAGCATGAGCAGCCAAAGGTGAGCCAGACATCACATGCAACACAGGAAGTGCACCACACATGTACACACACCACCACACTTGCATGCATGTGTACACCTCTGCCAAGTGTCGCAGTGTTCAGACGGGCATCCATGTCACATCTGCCAATCAGGCTTCCACATACCGCTGTCACATGCATCCATGTTGCATCACTGTTGCACCCTTGTCAAATACACACACATGCACATGTACACAGTGCTGATACATGCAGCCAAAAACAACATACATGCGTGACATCACGGACATGTCTACTTACATACACATTCATCCAAACATGTGTGCCCACACAACTGCATTTGGCATGCAAGCCTACACACACAAGCACCATCCATGTCTCACACATTCCAGCCCTCGCATGTGTCAGCCTCATGGCCCTGTACACCCCCACCCATACTCGACCCCATACAAACAGATGTGCAACCTGCACACTACTGAATAATCACCACACGCACTGCTCACAATCAGGATGCATGTACACTCACCGCTCGACTCCAGACGGGTCTGCCTCTCAAGGACCTGGACGTGGAGCGCTAGGGATATGCGTTCCAGTACCCTCATCTGTTCTTCCGACAAGTGGCCCCGGCGCCCCTTGGCATCCGCTGCCTTCAAGAGGCGCCGGGCCTTGTTCAGGGTCCTGGACCTGAAGTCCTCCGAGCGCTTCTTGACATGTTGTAAGTCGCGGACTGCCATCCCCTCCACGTTGATGGCAGTCACGATGTCAGTCCAGATCCGAGTCCGTCCTTCCTTGTCGGCGCGGGAACTTCCGAAGAGGGCATCATACTGCCCCAGCACTTGCTCCACCAGGACACCAACTTCGGTGGCACTGAAGCTGGTGCCCCTCTGCCTCTCTGGCCGGTGGTTGTCAGTGGTCCCAGATGGTGTTTGCCCCGACATGACAACCCCAGAGGCAGGAGTGGGTGGGCAACTGGGTCCTGGGGCTGGGCTGTGGAGCGATGGAATCCCAGTCGGGAGTCTTCGGTTCCAGCAGGGGTGGTCACAGCAACAGCACCCCTGGCTGAAGTGCAGGCAGCAAATGGCGGGGCACGTGGGCAGCAGGCAGTCAGGCAGCAGCAGATGGCAGGTGGGAGCGTGCTCGGGGCTCTGTGGGGCAGTAGTTCGGCCTTCTGGGCAGGAGCGTGGTCTTCCGTGTGCTTACGCGTGGCCAGCTTGATACGGAGTGATTTGGCACGTGAAAAATCTGCACGTCAGCGTGTAATTCGAGTAAAGGCCCTTAGCACGTAAGCGCGTCTGCACGCATACGCATTTTCATTGGACAGAAGGCCCCTCAAGCGCAAGCGCCACTGTGACGTGACGCGTACAGACGTGCATGGGCATTTCAGCGCGCGTGAAAAACTGCACGTCCGCGTGTAATACGAGGAAAGGGCCCATGCGCATAAGCGCGCGTGGAAAACTGCACGTCCGCGTGCAATACGAGGAAAGGGCCCATGCATGTAAGCGCGCGTGATAAAGTGCATGTCCGCGTGTAATACGAGGAAAGGGCCCATGCGCGTAAGTGACTTGACTCGCGCGTGTGTTTCACTCAACACGGGTTAAAGGTGAGCGGGCCCAGCAGTTCGCTGTACGTTCCTTTCGTGGAGACCGACGTGTGTTGCTGCTTCCTGTTGTTTCGCGCGCCATCACAACTTCACAGCTGTCAAGGACGTATCTCTTCTTTTGGCGGGGGTATTGGCTATGTGTGTTTTTCTGCATCGCGCTAGTCAGACGGTGAGTCGCACACGCTCTTTTTCCCACTGCGGGTGCCCCTGTGTATCGCACCCATTTTCGATGTCATAGTAGCCTGCGTGTCCCACGCGTATGCGTTATTCGTGTTACTGGGTGCCACCGCGTACTGCGGGAGGTTGAATCCACGCACGTAGGCTTCAGGGTTGCGTGCACGGTTTTACGGCAGTTTTGGGGTGCCTGAGCGTTGCGTGACCCGTCACCACATCACCGGGGTCACATACAGCCTTGCAGGTGCAGGGGGGCTGTTAACATCTTGCTTCCCACCCCCTTCACCCCAATTGCCCAGGTCAATTGTGGTGTACACATCCCATTGACACCACTCCATCTGTGCCAGCACTACTACATCTGTGCCATGGTTGGGAGGCCACCAAAGGTGAGGGGCGCCTCAGCTGGGCCTACTCCTAGTGGCGGGCGTGGTTGGGGACGTGGCCGTGGTGACCAGGGAGTAGGGGGACTCCAGGGTGTCCAGGGCAGCCACAGAGGGGGAAGAGGCAGGGGTGCGCCACTTGAGCACAATGTTGTGCCATGTGTTGGTGCAGCCATGCCACCACCCCCTGTGGTTCCGGGGGATGCAGCTCCTGCATCTGGCACTGGCACCCATATGACCCGGCAGTCCGTTCCATCGACTGCCACGGGCCCAAGGGTAGTGGTAGCTGCAGGTGCAGCTGTGGACACCGCCACCCAGGCTCAGGGTCTGCCAGCGCAGGCTGCGTTGGCACTTGAAGAGCCCTTGGTAGATCTCCAACAGGCCAGGGGGGAAACCATAGGGGCAGGCCGGGCTGCTCAGACCAAGACAAGTGTCCCTGGGGCAGTCATGTCATCTGCTGCCCCGAACAGCCGGGTGTTGGCAAGTGCAGGGGCAGATGCACCCAACAGCACCCCGGTTGTGAGTCTGCCAACCAGGACCGTTGTGGTCAATGACCCTGCCACAGCTGATGTTGCTGCGCAGGGTCCATTAGTGGGCACCCAGCTGCCACTGACACAAGTCAGGCCTTTGGTCATCCCTCCACCTGCCACTCCCTTGGCTCAATCCACCGAACCCACTGGCCATACTGGTCAGGGCGGCATTAGCCAGCTAGGGTCTGAGCCACAGTCCAAGAGGAGGAAGGTTGCACCTGCAGCACAGGCTGGGACCCCACACACAGCCACGACCTCCTGCACATCGAGGAAGAAGCCTTTCTGTAAGCAGGAACTGGACTTCCTCGTGGACTACGTGCGGGGCCACAGCCGTGACATGCTAGTGGGTGCCAATAGTCAGACTACGGCTGCCCAACGTGACACCCACTGGAAGCATGTGCCGGAACATGTCAGTTCATTCGGCCATGAGGTGCGCACGACGCAGGAGTGCAAAAAGCGTTGGAATGACATCAAGCGCAGCACTAAGGCCAAGCGTGCCTCAAATTACAACTTGACTCTGGTGACTGGCGGTGGGCCTGCACCAGAGGAGGAAGAACTCACTCCGCATGAGGCTCTCGTTACGGAGTTCATACCACCTGAATTGGTCGAAGGAGTGGGAGAGATGCTGGACTTTGATGCCCAGTCCAGTGAGTGTTGATGCGTGTTTGTTGAGGACGTGTGTGTTTCACTTGTGGGATGTGTTGTGCATGATTGCTGCTACATGTGACGTGTACATGGTTCTGATGTGTAAGTAATGCAATGCTACCGTCATGCATGTCTCCTCTGCCTGCATGCAGGACTCCATGTGGGCATGCTCCCTTGCCCCTCCTCCGCCACTCTGCACTCCAGTTCCACCTTTGCACTGGTCAGCTCCAATCTTGCCAATGTGTAGTTTCTTGTTCATGTGTCCTGTGTAGATGCTAACTTCCAGCGTATAAACTGCCAGACATATGCCGTGTGGTACAGCCTTAGTACTCGATGCAGGGTATCTCACTTGTACTGTGAATGGGTCAGATGTCCCGCAGGGACATGAGTGCCCATTCATGCTGCATGTGCATTGCACACATGCCCCTATGTGTCCTTGACTGGATGATCACTGTAATATGAGTCCTTGGTTACATACATTGCCTGCCATCTCATCGGCCTCCCCATGTCAACTGTGGCTCAGTCCTGCGTTGCACACATGTTTAGGCCCTGACAATCTGTGTGGCTCACAGGCCTCAGCCTGTTCAATGGCCAATGACTCTGTCCAACTCTTGTGTCTTCTTCACACGTGGGCGGCCTCAGGAGTTTTCATCATGTGTCCTTCCCACTGTTCCAACATCATTAGCAGTTTTGTAATTTGAATCACATTAAGCTGTTGATGCCAGTCAACACTGCCTGTCAATACACAGGTGTATGGTCAGCCTTTTGATACCATGCTAGGCATCCCTGCTTTGGTACTTGGGTGGAGGGGTGCTTGGCTTCTAGACATGGTACACATTGAATGCACAATGCACGTGATGTCTGAATTTGACATTGCACTGCCTTCACATTTCCTGGCACACACCATGTTGTGCTTGTACATGTAGGTAGTGAGTGGCGTACACATTTTCTGCACTGCATAGACCCACTTCCATGGAAACTGCCACCTTTCAACAGGTCTGATCACAGAAGCCATTCAAAGTAGACCCAGCATGCATGCCAGGTCATATGTTGTGTGTCACATGTCTGCCGGATGCCTTTGCTGTCGGTGTGTGTGTGTGTCGTGTGCTTCTGACATGTGTATTGACCTTTTTCTCTCTATTTTTCAGGTGATGACGCAATGGAGGCGGAGGATGGTGTTGTCATGCCAGACACAGGAATGGTAACACCACATCAACCCGGCACTAGTGGGGGTTGTGGGGTGGTAGGCCACGAAAACCCCCAAGTGCTGCAGTCCATCTTGTCTCTGGCTGCCTATGAGTCCAGCCTTGATGACGACTCTGACGTCCATGTTGAGTTGGATGAGCATCAAGTCCATGTGTCAGGGGTGAGTGATTCTGATGTGGACACTCCTCTGTCTGCGACACCTGCACTGAGGGATCAGACAGTCTTGGTTCCTCCGCCCGTGGTGGATCGGGACGCAGGGTCACCCTCCACACCAGTCACTGATGTGCCTGGGACATCACGCCGACGGGGGCATGTAGTCGTGCAGCCGCAGGCGGTGCCAACACAGCGAGGACCCCCAGTCCTTGGGTCCCGCAGGGGTCAAGCCCGGCAACGCGGTCGCCGCGCGCAACCGCTGTATACTGAGTGGGAGCAAGACATGACTGCCAATTCCGAACGGCAGGGGGCAGCAATGGAGAACATCGCTGAGAGCATGGAACGTGTGGCCCGATCTGTGCTCCCCCCTTCCAGGCAGGTGCTTCTCCAGCAGCAGGCGGCACGGTCCACGGCCCGCTCGCTCAGGCTGGGCATGGCGGCCTCAGACAGGGCACGCCAGGCTGAAATGTCATCTCTGCGTCAATCAATTGCTGCTCACGCAGAGGCGCACATGGATGCCCTGAGGGAGGAGTATGCTTCCCTCAGATCCACTCTGGGTGTCCTTATGATGTCCCAGAGGCAGCAGGCAGAGGAGAGGTTTGCACAGCTTGAGCGTACCATCTCGACTGAGCTAAAGGCTTGCCGGGAGGTGCAGCGGTTGTCCAGCCAGGCCTTGCAGGAGGAACTCCGTGTTACACGTGCTACCTTGCAAGAGGAAGCACGTGTATCACGTGAGGTTCTGCATGCAGACCTACGTCACATCGCCACACAGAACCAGGCTCACCCGTCCGGCAGACTTGCTGCCGACGAGGGGCAAGCTGCGGCTAGGCGTGGCCAGGCTACTGTGCCACGTCCTCCTTTCCAGGATGAGCCAGACTCGGACGACCATCTATCTCCCACATAGGTCATGCTGTGCAGGCGTTGAGCCCATGGAGGATTTTTTTTTTGGCTCAGCATCATCGCATGTGGATGTTGAGCAGCACCCTGTACCTCCCCCCTCCTGGGTGCCTCCCCCCCGGTCGTATGTGGCCATTTTTGATTTTTCTTTTAGTTTAGTTAGTTAAGTTTCTGTTTGATAGTTAGTTTAAATAGGTAATGTAGGTTTTCCATAGTTAGTGTAATTAGTTAATAGTTGAGTTAGTTTAAAATTGCTAGTCTATTGTGCTTTCATGTGACAGTCGGTGCTTTGTGGCTTTTGAAGGCATCCACTGTCTGTTCCAGCTGGGCCCTTCATGGTTGTCTTGTGTATGTGTTTGCTGCTTGGGGTCCTTGACTCACATATGCCACTCCTGCCTCCCTTATCCATGGGCTCGCAAGGATGGTTCGGTGTTACAGAATTTTACACAAGGGCTTTGTACTGTCATATCTGTGGCATGTCTGGTGCTGTGTGACTTGTGTTGACACCCCTAGTGGGGATGATTTAGGTGTCATTGTCCACTGTTCAGCTTTTGCTAGATGGGGTGTGTCATGATTAATGTGGACATTGATTGCTATGCTATGCACAGATGACTTTGAAGCATTAATCATGTTTTTCATGCCCTTTCTGCAGGGGGATGAGCCTCCAGAGCACCTTTGGCAGCAGACATGGCCCATTGGATGACGGAATTCTGGACCCGTTTGTTGGTGCCCACATGCACATGTGTGCACAAGCAGAGGCACAGTGATTGCAGACTCACATCCTAGAACTGCTGACATGTTCCAAGGAACTCCAGGCAAGGTGAGCATCACAGGGGGTCCACGACACAGCAAAGCTTGCACCAGGCGAGTTGCACATGCAGGCTTAGTCACAGCACTGAGGGTGAGCTTAGACGAATATTGGTGTTGAAGCACACAATGCAGCTCAGATGTGTTTGTGGACTGATGGCTGTTGATAGTAGGGTTGTCTGGGACACATGCAGGGGCAGTGGCACATACCCTCCGGTACACCAAGGTCCATTGAGGCACTTGTATCAACCATGTAGCCTTCCGAGACATGGAAAGGGGCAGCTCACAGGGACATACAGCAAGGGACATACTCGGGTGCAGTGCATGTCTTTCCCACGTACTTCATGATAAATGCACTGCCAACTTTGTTTCGGTCATGGTGGTACGCAACTTGCTCTGTAGTCATGGCTTGCTATATGGGTCTGTCTGCTTACCCAGGGAACATTGCATGTAGTGTGAATTGTTACACATTGGTGTTCCATTTGCCACGCACCCACCAGCGGCTGACTTACTGCATTGACTGTGTATGACCCGTCACAGGGGTGATGTTATATATGGGTACGAAGCATCGAGCACAGATTGTCTGTTTGTAGAGTAGTTTGTTGCTATGGGGCATGTTTGGTGTTGTGTTTTTGTGTAATTGGCATGTACAGGTTGTTGACTGTGTCTCTCTTTGCAGCATTGCAGTGCTCCTGTAACCGGACCTGAGAGTGCGCAGGCAGGAGGCCAACACTCAAAACCAGAGCTAAGTGTCTTGTTGTTTTTCTTACGAACTGCTCTGCATAGGCTTGCTGGGGAGTGTACTAATGCATGGATGTATGTGTGGTTCAATTTGGTATGTTTTTTCTCCCTAATCACCCGTGGTCCTATGCAATTTTGAAACCTATACCCTCCACCCGGTGTTCCTGCTTCCCGTGCCTATCCAAGCAACATTCCCTGACCCTCTTTCCCCACTGGGGTTGCGGATGCCTGTGTAAGCCCCGAACTTGCAAGCACCAAAGAGGGGGTGGTTGGTTCGTACCACTCCTGAGCCTGTACTACAGAAGGCCATGACAATGATGTCCAAGTTTGTTTGGATTGTGTATGTGTTCATGCAGGTTGTACATTTTCGTGCATTCCCTAGTTTCATGTGTCATTCCTCCTCCCCTCTCCTGCCACTCATTCCAGTCATCCAGTGTGTCAACACCTGTCCCGACTGCATATCCCCGAACCTCATTCCCCACCAGGGTCTCAGGGGCCTGTGTGAGTTTGACCTTGCAGGCACCCGGGACATGGTGGGGGTGGTTGTTTCGTGACACTCCCGCGCCTGTACAGGGGACCTGTGACAGTACACATCCATTCATGGTGCATCATCCTATGTCATGTACCACACATGTCTCACATCCTGTCGTGACATTGTTTTGCTGTGCTACCTTGGTTGTTGCATCATTGTGGTAGTACTTGGCCTTTGTGAGGTACTGCTACGTCAAGTCATCTACTGGAGGGTGTTCGGGTTCGTTTTTATGCCTTGGATTTTGTGATTTTGGAAATGAGTGTGGATTCTGAGGGTTCAGGCATCTTTTTACACACAAGGTGGGAGATGGTGACGAAGGGTAAAGGTGATCCTGTGGCCAGGTGGAATTGAGGTTTGGAGGCTCCATGACCCAGGTGCAGTTGTTCAGTGGGTCATGGTCATTTGTGAGGGAGGGGGGGAGGGGTTGTTGTTGATAGTTGCCTTGCCCTGCAGTGTGATGGGAACTCTGACATAGTAATGGTGGTATCCTATGTACATGTTGTGTTCTGCTGATCAATGCCTGTTCATGTGTTGTGTTTTCCTTTCAGGTGCGAGGGGATAGTTGTGGTTTGACATGCTGGGGTGTACACATGGTGGATGTTCACATGTGATGTGTAGGGAACACTGATGGTCACTTGAGTGCACATGCATATGTGGAGTGCATGTCCTTGCAGAACCACACACTTTCACTCTGATGCACTACATGTACTCCCACCCTTGCATATCCACGTGTACACTGTTTGCCTTCTGGTGCCCACTGTGTCCTGGCAGCACATGTTCTGTGACCGATTATGGATCCAGTACATGCCTAATTTGATGTTTGACGTGGTCTGTCACTTAGATGTGATGCTCAGGGTGTGCATCACACACAATGGCTGTTCACTGTGCTGTGCGCTGAGCAGTGTGATGCAGGAGTAGGACACTGCACACATGAGCTGCAGTGTTGATTTTGCAATGCATAATGTGCATGTAGACAGGCATTAATTGTGATGTTACGTCTACGACTGTTGTAATGCATTTGGAAATGACTTATTTTGGGTGGGAGATTTTGTTGGTCTGTCATTTCATCTGATTCCGGGTCAGGCAGCAGTGTCCGATGCCACAGTACATTTAGGACATGGCAATGTGTACCTTATTGTTACTGCGTTGGTGTATGGGTATTGCTTGCCATGTCATGTTGATGTTTGGGAGGGTTTGAGTGACATGACAGTGATGGCCATGGTCTGTTTTGCAGGTGTGTGTGATGCACACCTTGCATGTCCGGGTCATCCGCTTCTCAGAGCAACTAGCTGGGGGTAGATTTCTCTCCGCAGTAGGGCCCTTCCCCTGGAACAGACTTCCGGCCTGACTTGAACTTGAGGGGAACCATCTCCAGTTCTGGAAGCACCTCAAGACCTTCCTCTTTGCTTCTGCTTACTCTTTGCCTCTCCCTTGCAGAATTCTTCACTGGAACTGCACAGGAGCTGCAACTGGGCCACTCTCACCGACCTCGGTCCCTGGCCCAGCCACTCTCCACTTGCACTGCCTCCCTGGCAACCCCTGCACTGCAGTACTGTCTCTCTATCCCTACAGCCCTCCCTTCCCAGCACTTGTCTGCACTTACCTTTGTAGTTGCAACCAGGCGACCTATGTATTATTTTTTTGGGCTACTTCCCCTGTACTGGACTCCCCCCCACCCTTCCCCTTGCACTTTTACAACTCCCCCTACCCCTGCACTTGCACGATCTCAATGACACCTGGCCTAGTAGTACCGTTCTCTGTGTTCCCTTGTTCCCCCCTCCCTGCCTCATTGCGCCTTGGAATACTTGTGTATGGCCCATATCATGTCATATGTCATATGTGTGCCTTTTGGTCACACAGGATAGCTTGTGTTTAAGTAGCTAGGGATGCAGACGATGTGGCACTTCCATGGCAACTATCTCAGGGTGGTAGGGTTGTGACAGTTGACTGTCTCTTTGTCATCATCGATTGTCACCTGGTATGTGCCAGGCCTGTGTGCACTCCGCAGGGGTGGGAGTTTAGGTGAAAAATGTGGCCACAAGCTGGGTCCGGGCTTCCTCGCCACATGCCCTGTCCCCTCCCATGGGCATCGCCTGTGCCTGTGGTTGGGGATGTGGGGGCACCACCATGTCCACCTGGACGCCCTGCCGTGTTGCAACATTGTGCAGGACACATGCTGCCACAATGATCCTGCACACTACTGGTGGTGCATAGAGTAGTTGCCCACCAGAGCGGTCAAGGGAGCGGAAATGTGACTTGAGCACTCCGAATGTGCGCTCCACTATGCCCCTGGTTGCAATATGGGCGGCGCTGTATCTTACCTGGGGTGGTGTGGTGGGGTTCCGGATTGGCGTCATCATGTGGTTGCTCAGAGGGTAGGCACTGTGCCCTGGGGAGGTGATAATAGTTGAGATTATTAGGGTTTGGATATTTGTCTGTGTGTGACTTGCATGCATGTGCAAGGGCATTTGTACTGACCTAGGAGCCATGTGTCGCCATGCTGCCCAGCTTCCAGGGCCCGGCTCAGGGCGGACATTCTGTATATGAAACTGTCATGGGTGGAGCCAGGGTAGTTTGCATAGACAGAGGTGATGATTCCCTTTGCATCACATACCACCTGTACATTGATGGAATGCCAGTGCTTGCGGTTTCGGTAGATGTGCTCAATGGCCCTAGGTGGACGTAGGGCCACATGGGTGCAATCTATGGCACCGAGCACTTTGGGGAAGTGTGCCACCCTGAAAAAATCCAGGACAACGGCCTGCCTTTCTGTGGGTGTTCTGGGCATGTATATGTGCCTGCGGACTGAGGGGCGCGCTGTCATGATTGCCAATACCTGGTGTAGGCAGCGTGACTGCGTGGCCTGTGAGACCCCCCCCCACTATGGCAGTGGTCCGCTGAAATGACCCAGTGGCCAAAAAATGCAGGACATTGAGCAGCTTCTCCAAGGGGCTCAATGCTTGGGAGCAAAGGGTGGGGGATGTGAGGTCATCTTCCCACTCCCTGACCAGGTCTAGGATGATATGGGGTGGAAACCTATACCTGCCATAGACCTGTTCGTCAGGCATCCCAAAAAGGCTTGTCCGTGGTGCAAAAATGCGAGCCCTGGCTATTCTCCTCCTGCGGTGTCCCACGATCAGTGCAGCGACAAATGGGGCATTCATCATAGCTGTATATACGCGTTTGTTGTTTGCGTGCACTTTTATGCTGTGCGCGGGGACGCCTCCGCCTGCCTTCGTGTGGGCGGACGCGTTGACGCCTGTGCACGTCTTTTGCCGTGCGCGGGTTTCCCGTATTCGAATACGTGGTAAGACTGTAGGTCCGAGTGTCATCGCGTGTGATCTGAGGGGAGTGAGCGTACACGCGATTGGCCTGGGTACGTGTGTTCCGGGGTGCCGGGAACTTTCACACGCGATTGGTGGAAATCCACGTGTGTTCTGTCATCACGTGCAATGAGGGAAACACCTGCGCGCGTCACGTAACAGACGCGCTCATGCGCTAAGGGCCTTTGGTCCAATGAAATCGCATATGCGTGCTGCCGTGCATACGCGCTAAGGGCCTTTCCTCGTATTACACGCGGACGTGCAGTTTTCCATGCGCGCTTACGCGCATGGGCCCTTTCCTCGTATTACACGCGGACATGCAGTTTTTCACGCGCGCTGAAATGCCCATGCAGGTCTGTACGCGTCACGTCACCGGGGCGCTTGCGCTTGAGGGGCCTTCTGTCCAATGAAAATGCGTATGCGTGCAGACGCGCTTACGCGCTAAGGGCCTTTCCTCGAATTACACGCTGACGTGCAGATTTTTCACGTGCCAAATCACTCCGTATCAAGCTGGCCACGCGTAAGCACACGGAAGACTACGCTCCTGCCCAGAAGGCCGAACTACTGCCCCCCAGAGTCCCGAGCACTCTCCCACCTGCCATCTGCTGCTGCCTGACTGCCTGCTGCCCACGTGCCCTGCCATTTGCTGCCTGCACATCAGCAGGGGTGCTGTTGCTGTGACCACCCCTGCTGGAACCGAAGACTCCCGACTGGGATTCCATCGCTCCACAGCCCAGCCCCAGGACCCAGTTGCCCACCCACTCCTGCCTCTGGGGTTGTCATGTCGGGGCAAACACCATCTGGGACCACTGACAACCCCCGGCCAGAGAGGCAGAGGGGCACCAGCTTCAGTGCCACCGAAGTTGGTGTCCTGGTGGAGCAAGTCCTGGGGCAGTATGATGCCCTCTTCGGAAGTTCCCGCGCCGATAAGGAAGGACGGACTCGGATCTGGACTGACATCGTGACTGCCATCAACGCGGAGGGGGTGGCAGTCCGCGACTTACAACATGTCAAGAAGCGCTGGGAGGACTTCACGTCCAGGACCCTGAACAAGGCCCGGCGCCTCTTGAAGGCAGCGGATGCCAAGGGGCGCCGGGGCCACTTGTCGGAAGAACAGATGAGGGTCCTGAAACGCATATCCCCAGCGCTCCACGTCCAGGTCCTTGAGAGGCAGACCCGTCTGGAGTCGAGCGGTGAGTGTACATGCATCCTGATTGTGAGCAGTGCGTGTGGTGATTATTCAGTAGTGTGCAGGTTGCACATCTGTTTGTATGGGGTCGAGTATGGGTGGGGGTGAACAGGGCCGTGAGGCTGACACATGCGAGGGCTGGAATGTGTGAGACATGGATGGTGCTTGTGTGTGTAGGCTTGCATGCCAAATGCAGTTGTGTGGGCACACATGTTTGGATGAATGTGTAGGTAAGTAGACATGTCCGTGATGTCACGCATGTATGTTGTTTTTGGCTGCATGTATCAGCACTGTGTACATGTGCATGTGTGTGTATTTGACAAGGGTGCAACAGTGATGCAACATGGATGCATGTGACAGCGGTATGTGGAAGCCTGATTGGCAGATGTGACATGGATGCCTGTCTGAACACTGCGACACTTGGCAGAGGTGTACACATGCATGCAAGTGTGGTGGTGTGTGTACATGTGTGATGCACTTCCTGTGTTGCATGTGATGTCTGGCTCACCTTTGGCTGCTCATGCTGTTGTATGTGTATGGATGGTGGTGGCAGTTGCGATATGGCTGTGGTATGGCTCATGTGTGCGAGTTGTAATGACATGTGTGTTGGGGATTGTGATGACATGTCTGGAGTTTGCCAATGCCACTCATGTACAACTGTCATGTGTGTATGTGTCCATTGTACAGTGCCCTGATGCCTGTGTTTTGTTTCTCCCTGTTTGCAGCGTCAACTGATGAAGAGGGCGGAGAAGGTGCTGTGAAGCACAGCGGTGGGGATCCCACCGCCAGCCGGAGACGCAAGGCCCGGCTCCCCTCCCATGTTGTGATCTCGTCGGGGAGTGAGGAGTCCGGTGCCGTGTCCCAGGCCGCAGCTGCCGGGGGGAGGTCCAAGAGGCGGAGGTTGGAGTTGGACTCCTCGGCAGCAGAAGGGGCAGCTGGGACCCCACAGGGCCCAACAGGGGAAGATGGCACGGAGTCATCCAGGTTGGTGGGGGGTTTGGTGGAGGAGGAGGCCTTGCAAGCACCAGAGACGGGGTCTGGAGGTGGGGATCCCACTGGTGCTAGTGGTGCAGTGCAGGACCAGGGACAGGAGGCAGCACAGGCCGCCGCGGAGGTGCCTGTGTGCAATCCTGTCCCTGATCCTGTCCCTGCATCATCTTGCAACAGCAGGGATGCCTACGTCCAGACCCGTTTTCAGGCAGGGGATGAGCTCACGTCAACTGGCCTTCCTCTGCCTGCGGATGTGGCTATCCAGGTCCGGGTTGAGCCTGTCCTGGCTGGTGTGGCGTTGCGTCAACGGGCCATGCGAGGTGACCTGCAGTCTTTTCATGAAGAGACTGCACGTCATCTCGAATGGCTCGTTGACCAAGTCAGCCTGCTGGGACAGGTCACCCAGGCCGGATTCCTCCGTCTGATGGGGCTTGCTACGACCCCCTCCTCAACTGGACCCCCCTACGCGCCATTCGTCCTCTTTGCCATCTTCCCACCCATCAGTCACCTGGGTGCCCTGTGGAGCTGCCTCTGACGGTGTGGCCAGGCTGGTGGAGGAGGCATCCCTGCCACAGTCAGGAGTTGGACATCCAGCAGGGGTGGCCACATCTACGACTGCACCCCAGCCAGCGGAGGATGTGCAGGCAGCAGGAGGCATTGCACGGGCAGAGGCACAGCAGCAGCAGCAACCTGGTGGGAGCCATGAAGGCTCGGGGCCTTCAACATCGGAGGGGCAGGCATCGGCCGGAGGGCAGGAGGACCCAGGACAGAGAGTGTCTTCCGTGTGGCAGCGGTTGGGCCACGCCATAGATGCGGAGCGGCAGCGGGCGGAAGAGGCACGGCTCACAATGGTCAGGGCGGAGAACCCCATGCGGAGGGCCCTGAGGCTGGCTGAGTGCCTCGAGGCAATCCGCAGGGGTTTGGAGGTGGAGATGGCGACGGGCCTGCGGACCCTCGGGGCCATGGAGGAGGACCGCCTCCGGGACATTGAGGAGGAGTTTGATGATGCCCTGGCCCGGGACATCCACAAGTGAGCCGTGAAACTAGCCCGCTGCCCTTGTACATAGTTATGTAGGTAGTGTTAGGTTTCATTTTTGTTTGGATTTTATTTGGACCTTTCGGACATTGGCCACATTTTTGTATATAGTTTATTTTATTAGTTAGTGTAGTTAGATAGGTTTCCTTTTTTTTGTTGGGATAATGGACCCTGGCTTGTTCCCATGTACATAGTTCACTGTTGGATTGTATTTTTTTCACTTTTTAACCATGGAGCAATGGCTTTCTTTTTTATTTCCCATTGGATTTTGTTTTGTGGACATTGACTTTGGACAACATTACTTTGGAATTCTATTTTTGGTTTAGCTTTTTTTCACGGACATGCTTTTTTAAATTATTGTACATTCACATTTCTGTTTCTTCATTTTTTATTCTATTTATGTTTCCTTTAATACATATTTTTTTTGGTGAACTTCAATGTGTGGTATCTCATTGGTTTCATGCATTTCATGATATGTGTTTTGAGATTCACTGACACCCATTGGGTGTATGTGAGGGAAATGTGTTTGTTTCGGAACTTGCAATTGGTGTTCTGTGATGTAATTGCAAATTATGAGTGGGTGGATGCAATACTCGGGTGGGTGTTTTGCATTTGGAGGCTGACCATAGGGACCAGGGATCTAGATTGTGATGATATGTTGGCTGGGGAACATGAGTTGCACATGGGTGGGGGCCTGCTGGCAGGTGCCCCACAGTGGTGGGGGTGGGGGTGGTGGGGAACATGAGTTGGACATGGGTGGGGGCCTGCTGGCAGGTGCCCCACAGTGCTGGGGGGTGGGGGTGCTGGGGAACATGAGTTGGACATGGGTGGGGGCCTGCTGGCAGGTGCCCCACAGTGCTGGGGTGGTGGGGAACATGAGTTGGACATGGGTGGGGGCCTGCTGGCAGGTGCCCCACAGTGCTGGGGGGTGGGGGGGGTGGGGAACATGAGTTGGACATGGGTGGGGGCCTGCTGACAGGTGCCACACAGTGCTGGGGGGTGGGGGTGGTGGGAGACATGGGTGGGGGCCTGGTGGAGGCTGCCCCTGCACTGCTGGGGGTGGGGGTGCTGGGAGACATGGGTGGGGGCCTGGTGGTGGGTGCCCCTGGTGGCTGGGGGGTGGGGGTGCTGGGTGACATGGGTGGGGGCCTGGTGGAGGCTGCCCCTGGTGACTGGGGGGGTGGGGGTGCTGGGAGACATGGGTGGGGGCCTGGTGGAGGCTGCCCCTGCACTGCTGGGGGGTGGGGGTGGTGGGAGACATGGGTGGGGGCCTGGTGGTGGGTGCCCCTGCACTGCTGGGGGGTGGGGGTGGTGGGAGACATGGGTGGGGGCCTGGTGGAGGCTGCCCCTGGTGACTGGGGGGGTGGGGGTGGTGGGAGACATGGGTGGGGGCCTGGCGGAGGCTGCCCCTGCACTGCTGGGGGGGTGGGGGTGGTGGGAGACATGGGTGGGGGCCTGGTGGAGGCTGCCCCTGGTGGCTGGGGGGTGGGGGTGCTGGGAGACATGGGTGGGGGCCTGCTGGCAGGTGCCCCACAGTGCTGGGGGGTGGGGGTGCTGGGGAACATGAGTTGGACATGGGTGGGGGCCTGCTGGCAGGTGCCCCTGCACTGCTGGGGGGTGGGGTGGTGGGAGACATGGGTGGGGGCCTGGTGGAGGCTGCCCCTGGTGGCTGGGGGGTGGGGGTGCTGGGAGACATGGGTGGGGGCCTGGTGGAGGCTGCCCCTGCACTGCTGGGGGGTGGGGGTGGTGGGAGACATGGGTGGGGGCCTGGTGGAGGCTGCCCCTGGTGGCTGGCGGGTGGGGGTGCTGGGAGACATGGGTGGGGGCCTGGTGGTGGGTGCCCCTGGTGGCTGGGGGGTGGGGGTGCTGGGAGACATGGGTGTGGGCCTGGTGGAGGCTGCCCCTGGTGACTGGGGGGGTGGGGGTGCTGGGAGACATGGGTGGGGGCCTGGTGGTGGGTCCCCCTGGTGGCTGGGGGGTGGGGGTGCTGGGAGACATGGGTGTGGGCCTGGTGGAGGCTGCCCCTGGTGACTGGGGGGGTGGGGGTGCTGGGAGACATGGGTGGGGGCCTGGTGGTGGGTCCCCCTGCACTGCGGGGGGGGTGGGGGTGGTGGGGAACATGAGTTGGACATTGGTGGGGGCCTGCTGGCAGGTGCCCCACAGTGCTGGGGGGTGGGGGTGGTGGGGAACATGAGTTGGACATGGGTGGGGGCCTGCTGGCAGGTGCCCCACAGTGCTGGGGGGTAGGGGTGCTGGGGAACATGAGTTGGACATGGGTGGGGGCCTGCTGGCAGGTGCCCCACAGTGCTGGGGCGTGGGGGTGCTGGGGAACATGAGTTGGACATGGGTGGGGGCCTGCTGGCAGGTGCCCCACAGTGCTGGGGGGTGGGGGTGCTGGGGAACGTGAGTTGGACATGGGTGGGGGCCTGCTGGCAGGTGCCCCACAGTGCTGCGGTGTGGGGGGTGGGGAACATGAGTTGGACATGGGTGGGGGCCTGCTGGCAGGTGCCCCACAGTGCTGGGGGGTGGGGGTGCTGGGGAACATGAGTTGGACATGGGTGGGGGCCTGATGGCAGGTGCCCCTGCACTGCTGGGGGGTGGGGGTGGTGGGGAACATGAGTTGGACATGGGTGGGGTCCTGCTGGCAGGTGCCCCACAGTGCTGGGGGGTGGGGGTGGTGGGGAACATGAGTTGGACATGGGTGGGGGCCTGCTGGCAGGTGCCCCACAGTGCTGGGGGGTGGGGGTGCTGGGGAACATGAGTTGGACATGGGTGGGGGCCTGATGGCAGGTGCCCCTGCACTGCTGGGGGGGGGGTGGTGGGAGACATGGGTGGGGGCCTTGTGGTGGGTGCCCCTGCACTGCTGGGGGGTGGGGTGGTGGGAGACATGGGTGGGGGCCTGGTGGTGGGTGCCCCTGCACTGCTGGGGGGTGGGGGTGGTGGGAGACATGGGTGGGGGCCTGGTGGTGGGTGCCCCTGCACTGCTGGGGGGTGGGGGTGGTGGGAGACATGGGTGGGGGCCTGGTGGAGGCTGCCCCTGCACTGCTGGGGGGTGGGGGTGCTGGGAGACATGGGTGGGGGCCTGGTGGAGGCTGCCCCTGGTGGCTGGGGAGTGGGGGTGCTGGGAGACATGGGTGGGGGCCTGGTGGAGGCTGCCCCTGCACTGCTGGGGGGTGGGGGTGCTGGGAGACATGGGTGGGGGCCTGGTGGAGGCTGCCCCTGGTTGCTGGGGGGTGGGGGTGGTGGGAGACATGGGTGGGGGCCTGGTGGAGGCTGCCCCTGCACTGCTGGGGGGGTGGTGGGAGACATGGGTGGGGGCCTGGTGGAGGCTGCCCCTGGTGGCTGGGGGGTGGGGGTGCTGGGAGACATGGGTGGGGGCCTGCTGGTAGGTGCCCCACAGTGCTGGGGGATGGGGGTGCTGGGGAACATGAGTTGGACATGGGTGGGGGCCTGCTGGCAGGTGCCCCTGCACTGCTGGGGGGTGGGGGTGGTGGGAGACATGGGTGGGGGCCTGGTGGAGGCTGCCCCTGGTGGCTGGGGGTGGGGGTGCTGGGAGACATGGGTGGGGGCCTGGTGGAGGCTGCCCCTGCATTGCTGGGGGGTGGGGGTGGTGGGAGACATGGGTGGGGGCCTGGTGGAGGCTGCCCCTGGTGGCTGGCGGGTGGGGGTGCTGGGAGACATGGGTGGGGGCCTGGTGGTGGGTGCCCCTGGTGGCTGGGGGGTGGGGGTGCTGGGAGACGTGGGTGGGGGCCTGCTGGCAGGTGCCCCACAGTGCTGGGGCGTGGGGGTGCTGGGGAACATGAGTTGGACATGGGTGGGGGCCTGCTGGCAGGTGCCCCACAGTGCTGGGGGGTGGGGGTGCTGGGGAACATGAGTTGGACATGGGTGGGGGCCTGCTGGCAGGTGCCCCACAGTGCTGCGGGGTGGGGGGTGGGGAACATGAGTTGGACATGGGTGGGGGCCTGCTGGCAGGTGCCCCACAGTGCTGGGGGGTGGGGGTGGTGGGGAACATGAGTTGGACATGGGTGGGGTCCTGCTGGCAGGTGCCCCACAGTGCTGGGGGGTGGGGGTGGTGGGGAACATGAGTTGGACATGGGTGGGCGCCTGCTGGCAGGTGCCCCACAGTGCTGGGGGGTGGGGGTGCTGGGGAACATGAGTTGGACATGGGTGGGGGCCTGCTGGCAGGTGCCCCTGCACTGCTGGGGGGGTGGGGGTGGTGGGAGACATGGGTGGGGGCCTTGTGGTGGGTGCCCTTGCACTGCTGGGGGGTGGGGGTGGTGGGAGACATGGGTGGGGGCCTGGTGGTGGGTGCCCCTGCACTGCTGGGGGGTGGGGGTGGTGGGAGACATGGGTGGGGGCCTGGTGGTGGGTGCCCCTGCACTGCTGGGGGGTGGGGGTGGTGGGAGACATGGGTGGGGGCCTGGTGGAGGCTGCCCCTGCACTGCTGGGGGGTGGGGGTGCTGGGAGACATGGGTGGGGGCCTGGTGGAGGCTGCCCCTGGTGGCTGGGGAGTGGGGGTGCTGGGAGACATGGGTGGGGGCCTGGTGGAGGCTGCCCCTACACTGCTGGGGGGTGGGGGTGCTGGGAGACATGGGTGGGGGCCTGGTGGAGGCTGCCCCTGGTTGCTGGGGGGTGGGGGTGGTGGGAGACATGGGTGGGGGCCTGGTGGTGGGTGCCCCTGCCCTGCTGGGGGGTGGGGGTGGTGGGAGACATGAGTGGGGGCCTGGTGGAGGCTGCCCCTGGTGGCTGGGGGTGGGGGTGCTTGGAGACATGGGTGGGGGCCTGGTGGAGGCTGCCCCCTGCACTGCTGGGGGGTGGGGGTGCTGGGAGACATGGGTGGGGGCCTGGTGGAGGCTGCCCCTGGTGACTGGGGGGGTGGGGGTGGTGGGAGACATGGGTGGGGGCCTGGTGGAGGCTGCCCCTGGTGGCTGGGGGGTGGGGGTGCTGGGAGACATGGGTGGGGGCCTGGTGGAGGCTGCCCCTGGTGACTGGGGGGGTGGGGATGGTGGGAGACATGGGTGGGGGCCTGGTGGAGGCTGCCCCTGGTGGCTGGGGGTTGGGGGTGGTGGGAGACATGGGTGGGGGCCTGGTGGAGGGTGCCCCACAGTGCTGGGGGGTGGGGGTGCTGGGAGACATGGGTGGGGGCCTGGTGGAGGCCGCCCCTGGTGGCTGGGGGGTGGGGGTGGTGGGAGACATGGGTGGGGGTTTGGTGGAGGGTACCCCTGGTGGCTGGGGGTGCAGGGGGACATGCGTTGGTGGGCAGTAGTGCAAGTTGACATGTGGGTTGGCTGGTGGGCATGGCCATGGTGGATGGGGTGCCTGCAGGACATGTGCTGGGTAGGCCCCTGTGGTGTGAGCCACCTGCAGGGGCCATGGAGGCTGTAGAGGGAACACCTGGGAGGACCCACATGTGCAATTCACGTGTGCTGCTCCCCGCACACCCCTGTAATACACGTACCCTGATGAGATTGCGTGGGGAACTTCCCGCGCACCCCAGGATTACACGTACCCTGCTGATGTTGCATGGGATACTTCCCTCGCACCCTGAAATACACGTACCCTGATGAGATCGCGTGTGTGACTTCCCGCAAACCCCCGAAATACACGTACCCCGCTCAATCGCGTGTGTAACTTCCCGTGCGCCCCGCGTGTGTAACTTCCCGCGCGTCCCCAAAATACACGTACCCCGCTCAATCGCGTGTGTAACTTCCCGCGCACCCCCGAAATACACGTACCCCGCTCAATCGCGTGTGTAACTTCCCGCGTGCCCCCGAAATACACGTACCCCGCTCAATCGCGTGTGTAACTTCCCGCGCACCCCCGAAATATACGTACCCTGCTCAATCGCGTGTGTAACTTCCCGTGCGCCCCCGAAATACACGTACCCCGCTCAATCGCGTGTGTGACTTCCCGCGCGCCCCCGAAATACACATACCCCGCTCAATCGCGTGTGTGACTTCCCGCGCGCCCCCGAAATACACGTACCCCGCTCTATCGCGTGTGTAACTTCCCGCGCACCCCCGAAATACACGTATCCCGCTCAATCGCGTGTGTAACTTCCCGCGTGCCCCTGAAATACACGTACCCCGCTCGCACAGGCCCAATTGCTGTATGTTGCCACTTTTGTGATGCGCTGGGACTCTACCGCCTGCCTTCGTGTGGCGGACGTGTTTCAGCTTGTGCGTGTCTTTGGCTGTGCGTGGCTTTGCCCTATTCGATTCCATTAATACGTGTGGTTCGAGTGCGTGTGGGCGTTCCGTCTGCTTTCTGGTGTATGCGCCGAGGTTGTGCGCTTTCACTGTGCGCATCGCGCACGCCTTTCGGGATGTTGGAGTGACTTGTGCGCCATGCACGGGTTTGGCGCACATCCCGAGGTGTACACGCGCAGGGACTTCCATGAATCGCACGCGTGCGCCTGTTTTTTTCCGCTTGCGCCTGCTTGCGCGAAGATTTTCGGCGCACGTTTGCTCCATGAATCGGCCCCTTAGTATTCTACTCATTTGCAAAGCATGTTGAACTATCATATTTTAAGTAAAATATAAAGCCTGCACATAGTCAAAGAAAACTGCATTCACATGCTATGTTCAGTTATCAAACAAGAATACTACTACAAAAACATAAAAATCAATGTCTAAATTAACATCAGTGCTATAAACACACAGAATTACTAACTTCTTTCTTTTACAATTGCAGTGAAGACCACTCTCCTGAAAGGCAGCAGCATCTGGAGTACAAACAACAACTCAGAAGAAACCGGCTCATTCCAAACAAAAAAAGTAAGTACAATACTACCGTAATATTCTCACTGTTACTCAAACACACTGTGGGGTTGATTCATGTAATTTGTGCAACGAAAAACAGAGATTTGTGCGCCATTCTGCCCACAAATCCCCATTTGTTAAACAGAGATTAGCAAGCAGAATGGCGCACAAAGCCCTGTTTTTCGGCGCACAAATGACATAACTCAGCCCCTAGAAAGTTAGTATTAAAGAATAAAAAACTGTTTTAATTCTATACCATTAGATTTAGTATTAGTGCTTCTCCTCACCACTAGCTTACTTTGTACTGTCATCTGAACCCCAGTATAGTAACACACAAATACAAGAATAGCCTTCCCAACTATTTGTAGCTGCCCAATGCACAATCACACACCACCACATATATCCTTACCATCATACTCAGACACGCATGCACACAGCACACATACATTGCAGAACAGCCCAACCCATACCTTCTTTTTTTTTCAACAGACCCCAAAGAATGCCTACCAAGAAGCAAGTCCGTAGAAAGCAATGCAGAAGTAGAGCAAATGAAAATAAAAGTGTCCAAAATAAGCATCCATCTCTAGCAGATTTGTACAAAAAGTTCAAACAAAATATCTAATAGAGTCATTAAGGGAAATAAAACAAGCTTCCAATGCAAAAACTTTCCCTCATCTTTCAAAATGTAAAACGAAACAGAAAGTGATTAACAAGAATTCAGCTACCACTACTGCTAACACTGCTCCTATAAATCTTGATCTAGTGGCAAGTAACCATACCACAAAAAGTATTTTAGAAAAAAATGTCCACACCAGAGTCCTTCAGAATCTTATAAAAACAGGAGAGAAATCAATGCACAACCCTTAAAACCTATCGTAGAAAATTAATCTTAGAAGCTTGGATAGACAGTGTAATCCTTCTCAAAAGGAAGTTATTTATTTTAGTGTTAAACAGAATGAAACCTCTAACAAAACTAACTGCTAAATTACAAAAAAGACTTCTCAATAAATGGAATGTCGACAAAAATAACTTCTTAAATATCTGTGCTGTGGAGGTGAATGGAGTCACACCACGAGCACAGAACCATATTTCAATAAAGAAGCATACAAACAAAAGCAAACAAACACAATTGCCATACATAGCAGTGGACGAGGGTATGAACAACTTAATAATAACATAATGCAAGAAGAAATTCTGCTTACAAAAATGTCCCCAGAAAACTCAGTATCACCTCTCCATTCGACTGAACCAGAATGTCCGGTATACAAATGGCCGTGCACGTCAATGTAACATTGCTAAAAAATCTTTCAAATCCAGGCCAGTTCTTCAATCAGTATGTGAAAGGCAAAGACAAAATCAAAATAAAACTGCTACAAAATATGGATACCTGTCCAGTGCGCAAACACACAGGACTACAAGGACACTCATTAGCCTGCATTTCAGGACCTATTTGTAAAAGCACCTTCCATCATATCAAAATGATATCAACACATCATTCAACTATAATAAATCTAGTCTATAAACTGTACTATGCTAAAAGTCCTGCTTTAGCACTAGCCAATGTAAAAAACAATCTTCTACATGGTACAGCCAAAGACCTACTCGAAGAAATAGAGCATATCCAGAGAAAATATTTTGGAAGTGTAAGCCACTTACAAAATGCAATAGCTTTACAACAGACTAGCAACAATTGTACAGATGGCAACCTTCTACTACACACATACAAAAAAGAAGTACTAAAATGTAAAAGTACATCTGCTGAAGTACCAAACCATGTTTGTGTGTGTTGCAGCAGAACTTTTTATAAAAGTAACAAAAAAACTGTAGACATAACATACTAAATAGAAGACAATGAAAATTCCAAATGAATCTTTGAATTAGCTCTCTACCTTATAGCAGAAAACAAATATGAAATAACTGACCCCTTAATACTTTGCACTTACTGCACTACAAAACTTGACAACAACCAAAGTCCTCCAAGTGCTATCACAAATAACTTGGAATTATTCCCACTACCAAAACCTCTGTAACAACTCAATTTATATGAGAGCATCATAATTCAAACAGTGCACCCATTTCCAGCAATAATACGCCTTCAACCAACAACAGCAAAATTACCTCCCTCTGAATTAGTGAAAGGCATTTGCGGCAAAGTAGTTTATTTACCATTAGATCTAAAAGAAAATGTGCACACTCTGGGTGTGCAATGTCCAATAGAGCAATCTTTAATTGTCTTAGTAAATGGTGTACCTACAAAAGACAAAACAATTTGGCAATAACTCGTAGACTTACATGAAGATAGACAAGCCTTGCAATATCTAAAAGACAATAATGAATACTACAAAGAAATTAATATTGAAGAAAACTTGAGCGAAACCACTGAAGTAATTCAAGAGTCGCCAGAAACTGGTCAATTTTAACTTCTAGATCATTCTACAGTATCCAATATTTTAGACCATTATACAATTCATCCATTATACTCTAATCACACCATAGATGATGCACTAAAAACATACCAAAAGCGACAAACCAAAGGATCACCAATCAGCATATGGGAAAAAAGTATAGAAGCACCTGCTTTTCCTCTACTCTTTCCTACTGAGAAAGGAGGAAGGTACAATGATAGACCCATTCAAATAACAGCATCAGAATACCGCTTGTTACGAATGTATTCTGAAGATCCCAGATTTAGAAAAAATGTGGAATACATATTCCACCTACTCTCTGAAAGTGAACTAGCAACTCTATGCTACAGAGTTGCACACACATTGAAATCAGGTACCCACTTTCAAAATATGTCAGCTACGCAATTACGACAAAAAGTGCAAGAAAAAGATGAGTTTCTACAATCAAGCATTACAAATCTTTTAGCAAAAATGCGTGGTACTAAAGAGTACTGGTTCCGACGTCACGGAGATGTACATTGTATGATAAGAAACCTTGGTCCACCACTTGGTTTGTTACATTAAGTTGTGCAGAATATGCATGGCAAGATTTACATGATTTCCTACACATAGCAAACAAAAACAAAACAAACATAGATATACTAACACCTGGAGAACTTTTCTCTCTAGATCCTGTTAATGTTTCAAGATATTTCCATCATCGCTTCATTGCTATGCTACACTTTATTTGTAATAAAATTGTTCCTCCCCTCAGAGAAGTGCAACACTTCTTTTGGAGAAAAGAATTCCAAGCCAGAGGAGCACCACATATCCACATGCTTTATGGATTAAAGATGCTCCTAAATTTGGTCAAGGCAGTGATGCCACTGTTTTACAGTTTATCGAAAAAATATGTCACCTGTGAAATTCCATTAGAAGCAACAAAGTGATCTTCATACACACATTTTATAATTTCAAAGATACAAATGTGGGAAATATTGTCATCGCAAATACAAAAACAAAGGGAAATACTACACCAAATGCCGCTTTGGTTTCCCTAGACTAGTTACAGCAACAGGTCAAGTAAATGTCTTCAGTTAGACATAGGACCTCATCACGGCCTCGGCGGTAACCCTTAAATCCAGCGGTAGTGCTATTACTGCCAGATTTAAGGGTCCGCCGAATCAGGGCCTTGGCGGATTTCAACCCAGCTCTGAGCTGGTGTGAAATCCGCCGAGAATTGGCGCTCATACCGCCGGCGGGAAATCCGCCGGCGGTATGCGCGTGAAATTTCCCCATTGAGCCCAATGGGGAATGGGGCATTCCCGAATGGGCTCAATGGGGAATGGGGACTTCCAAGTCCGCCCAACTCGTGATCCCGCGCTATTAGCGCCGGGGGCAATGGCGGTCGCGCTAATAGCCCCCGCGCTAATACCGCTGGCGTTACCGCCAAGGTCGTGATGAGGCCCATAGTGTTAAAGGTAAATTACCTAAGAACACATATTGCATAAAAAGAACAGAAGAAGCAAAATATATCAATGCTTACAATGCAATCATTGCCATTTTATGGAATGCAAAAATAGATGTGCAGTACATTGCAGACAATTCCACTGCAGTTGCACGATATGGTACAGCATACTTAACCAAAGCAGAGAAAACAGAGCTTCAAGACCTCTGGGATGACCTATGATTGGACAAAACACTGTCTCAGAAATTGTACAGTTTAGGCATAAAAATGCTCTCTCATAGAGAAAATGTGGCTGCTATGAAGCTGCAGATGGTTTAACCGGTACTGCTTGCATGGAAAATCTGAAAATATAGTATGGCGAAGTCTTGTTCCGGCTAAATCTAGAAAAATAGTTCTCAAATCATACGACCACATAGAAACAATAGCCAAAAATGATCCTAACATCCAAAACATTTTGAAAAATAATTTACTGGACACATACTAGACACATACTACCCAAATAGAAGTACCACTTTGGAAACCATGTGTCTATACCACATAGCCCAAAACTTCACATACAAAAATAATATAAAACCTGATGAAAATAAAGGTAGATACATAGTGACAAATTGTGAAGGCAGCTTAGTGAAACTTACCAAATGAAACTTAATCATATCAAATTGTCATTAAAAACTCCTCAACATAAAGAACTATATTACATGTCCCTGCTACAACTTTTTAAACCATGGAGAAAAGAAGAAGAGTTACTAGATATTATAACTCCTATGAATACGCTTTCAAAGCAAATGAAAGCCCTATAACCGATGTAAACTTTACATAGTACAAAACAATGTTGCACAATGAACAGCAACACGAAGAAGAACTCCAGGCCCAACTAGATAAGGACACTCCCGACAGTAGTCAACCTTCTGTAACAGGAAGCCAAGAACCACTGGGACAGCCACTAATAGCAAATGAGGCAGAATTAGCTATGACAGAAGTAGAAAACACTATGTCTCACTTTGAAGAAGATACAGAAGACTTAACTGTACTGCAATAAAAACTGAACAATGAACAGCGTAGATTTTTTCTAGAAGTAACAAAATAAATTTCACACGGTGTACAACATGAAAATAAAGAATGTGCCTGCCAAAATTACAAACTTATACTACTATACGTCAGTGGTAAAGCTGGTTCAGGCAAAACATCAGCAGGTTCCTTCAACAATTGACAAACAACAAACTGTCAGCTGTTGTAACTGCCCCCACAGGTTGAGCTGCCTACACCATAGGCTGTGTCACTTTACACTGATTACTACTCCTTCCAGTAGAACACCAAAACAAATTAGAATATTACAAACTTTCTACAGAAGCTGCAATGGAACTACGCAGAGTTTTGAAACAAATGAAAATGCTACTAATAGATGAAGTGAGCATGGTCTCCAACCTAATGTTAGCTTTGATCTACCTCAGATTACAAGAAGCACTCAAAACAAACTATGAAGACCTCTTTGGAGGAAAACACATTATTGTTTTCGGAAATATTCTTCAATTGACACCAGTGAAAGGTGAACCTATTTTTAAAACCTTATGGCACAAACTCTGCTGTAAAACTGTTGGGAGCATAGGAAATGTTAACCTTTGGCAACATTTCCAATACAGAGAATTAACAGAAAACATGCGCCAGTCTGCAGACCTCACCTATACGCACATTTTAAAAAGTATTAGAGTTGGTGTACTATGTCAAGAAGCACAAGCAATATTAAAAAACCAGCACATCCATGCACTTTATGGCCATAAATCATGTGCTACTGATGTCATGGAACAATTAGCACACACAAATGTCAACTGTATGTCCTTGATTCCAACTCTTGCAAGCTGTTCCAAATTCAATGAAACAATGTTGAAAAAAGAAATGCAACCAATTATTGAAATTTGCTCCACAGACAAACTGGATGTACATGGTATGACACTACCCATGTGTCAACAAGCCACAACAAGACTAAATACCCTAGACAACTCTATCTCCAACAGAGCTAGTTTGGAGAAAATATTAAAATTATCTTTAAACTGTACAGTAATGCTTACACATAACCTTGATGTGGAGAAAGGACTAGTTGATGGAGCACTTGGTACAGTTGTTGGCTTTCAAACATACCCACATGACAACAACATTCAGTTTGTCAATATTCTCTTTAACAAACTATCAGAAGTAAAAAGGATAGGATGCTCAACAGCCCGATTCCTTCTTTTCAAAGACATGTATGTACTCAGAGAACAATTTTCTCTAACTCTAGCATACACAGTCACCATTCACAAATCACAAGGTCTCACCCTAGATAAAGCATAGATAGGTATTGGGAACAGTCTTTAAAGAAGGCATGAGCTACGTAGCACTATCACGCTTGCGTACACTTGACAGACTATTTCTAATGAACTTCGATGCAAGTAAAGTAAACGCTGATATTCCTTGCATTTTAGAATACAATAGACTATGTTCACTATACACCCCATCCAAAAACCTATCCTGTTCCACAAAAAGAGTGTAAAAGAAGGTAATACTTCATCAATTACTACAACCAAAGAAGAATCAACTACTCAAAGTAATTCAGGTACTTCTTCAAAGAAGCAACACACACTCCGAAGAAATGACTTTGACACAGAACTA
This sequence comes from Ambystoma mexicanum, assembly GCF_040938575.1. Lineage (NCBI taxonomy): Eukaryota > Metazoa > Chordata > Amphibia > Caudata > Ambystomatidae > Ambystoma > Ambystoma mexicanum. The sequence goes on along the minus strand of NC_090933.1, from coordinate 443,050,409 downwards.
TCTGGTCCATTCAAATTTTCAAATATAAGTGGTGTACATTGCTACGCAAATGTAGCAATAAATATTCTATTTCAATTGCCACCAATTTTTGCCAACATTTACTTACACAATAAAGACCAATTGTGTTTGCAAATGTTAGTCCTTCATAGAAATGCAAACAACAATCCTGACAACACATATAGGCCCTCATTAGGACCCAGGCGTTAAGGGGTTTACGGCGCCGTAAACGGCGCCGACCCTTAACGCCTGATTCCAAGGTCCCTTTGCGGGATGGTGATTTTAACGCCTGCTTTTTGCAGGCGTTAAAACCCATGCCGCAAAGGGACCTTGGTGCTAATTACGCCACCGTACTTTACGGTGGCGTAATTAGCGCCTTTCCCCATTCCCATTATGCCCTATGGGGCAAAAATGGGAATGGGGAAGGGTAAAATGGGAAATGGGGATTTACCGCCCCACTCACCTTGGAATGGGGCGGTAAATCCGCCATCCACCATGGTGTAAATGTAGTTTACACCATGGTGGTAAGGGTACGACCCAGGCGGTAACTTACCGCCTGGGTCGTAATGAGGCCCATAGTGTTCATGGAATAAGGCAAGAATTTGACTACTGTGCTAGAATGGTCAAATTCACTATAAACTCACAAGAATATCCACAAGAATTTCTAATGTACTTACTACAAGTACTGGAATACAAAAACATACCTTTAAATGAAATCTTCCAGATTTCATACATGTGGAAACATACATGCACTCTGTGCAACAATATGGCACAGGAACAAATCCCAAATGAACGCTTCGTGTATGTATCCATACCTAACTGTGAATCCATTCCATTTCAGCAACTTGTACAAAATGCAAACCATGGCAGATTATGTACTACCTGCAATGCAGATAATCGCTCCACCTTACAGATACAAACACATAGTAAATACATAATATTAATGCTTCTACTGTACAATGCAGATGGTACCAAAAACAACTGCAAGCTGACTGGATTCACACATGGTCAAGTATCACTTGGTAAGAAAACCTTCACAGCAATTGGTATAATCTACTAATCTACCATGCAGGAGCCACAACCAATGCAGGACACTACACTGAATATATAAAAAAGAATTGTGGATGTTTTGAATGTAATGATACCAGCAAATCTTATAAACACTTATTTAATCTTCTTAAAACCAAAATTTAATAACTAATAACTAATAATAACTAATGTATACATAAACATCAATAAACCTTGAATTAGAAAACTCTAAACAGTTAGAATATGCCAACAGGTATCTAACTGCCCCAAGATTCTGCAACAACCAAACAAATAAATCAATACCACTAAATTATAAGAAGAAATAAACAGTTAGAATATGCCAACAGGTATCTAACTGCCCCAAGAATCTGCAACAACCCAGCAGATAGATTAACAATTTGAGAATATAAATAAAAAACGATAACCAGTTACAATTCAACAACAGGTATCTTACAATCTGCAACAAACCCACGGATAGAACATTAGCCAAAAACAACAAGTAAACACTGAAAACAAAGAAAGAAATTTACTGTACCATAACAAAAAAGTTTTCTTTTAATCCAACATGGATTTTTTTTCCCACTTACCCAATGATCCAAGCAACAAACACAGAAACTGAGCAAATTGCACAGTACACTGGTTTGTAAACTACTAAATATGAGGGTCAAAATAAAGCAGAAATGTCTATCATGCAATGTAATAACTCTTTATAAACTACGTACACTAACATGATCTTTTCTTTTAACACAGAAATTGAAAAAGAATATCTGCTCCAGTTACCCAAGTCATGAAAAAAATGTATTCAATCACAAAAAATCAAACAGTAAGTATATTACAATAAATACAAATCATAAATACTGCTCCATAACACAACCATTGAAGCAAACATCTAACCATACACCACAATACAAAATGTTTACTTCCATGGATATGTTATACTACAGTGCTTGTTACCAAACTCGACAATCTTAATGACATCACATAGCCAAAACTTCACATACAAACTATACAAATCAAACAGTACATTTACAAATATTTGATAGATGTTTGATTCTATGGGTGTGATCTATGGGTGTGAAATGCTACGGTGGTTGTGGCCAGGGCCTAGAGTCTTGGGTGCATGGCATACGGCCTTCGGCCATGCACCCAAGACTCTAGGCTCTGGCCACAACCACCGCAGCATATCACTCCCATAAAATCAAACATTTTAACTGCCTATATGGGCCACTGCATTGCATTTTTTATGTCCACGGACAGCTGCGGTGTCCGTGGACATGACAAACACATCAGGGGTGCCTGCCATCTAAACAAATACAGCATTTCACCCATCTCTTCCTCCCCCACCTTCCCCAAGCACTCTTACACACAAACACACTTGCCAAATTTGTGTTTTGCCCCCGTTCGTCGCTGCGCTGTCCGCAGATGTCCGCGGATCGAAGATGGTGGGTGCATCAAAACAATGCGACGCAGCTCACGCTTCATTCCAGCCAATCAGCGAACACGTCGCATGTCCACAGACATGACGCAAGCCGATTAGCCAATCGGTGTCCTGTCTGCGGAGAGAACAGGGAAGTGTGTCTGCGGAGCGGACATAGATATCACTAACGTTTTGCGACCTACTAGATGGATTTTCACCTAATTTACAAAAGCACACTTTTGGGACCAAGCCGCTGCTCCTGCCGCAGATTTGGTGATAATCCATCCAGCGGTTTGGGCTGTAGGCGTGAGCAAAGTTTTTTCCCCATTCAGTCTTTGGGAAAAAAATATTTTGGGACCTCCCTATAACTTTGCCCCCCCTTGATCAAACCTCACCAAACTTTGCAAGAAGTGGGCCATATACGCCTTGTGCAAAGTTTGGTGAGGATTCATCCAGGGAGAGCGAAGTTATAAACCGCCCAAAAAGTACTATTCCTATGGGATTAGCAACTTAACCATAACTATATATATATTAAAGAAAGAAAAGAGTTTGTTGAAGGCACATCTGGCAGAATGCATTCCCGAGGGCAGCTAAGAAATGACAATGTCCGCTCAGCAATAAAGGGACATCACAAAATTTCCAGGCAGCACAAAAATTCCTTTATTGGTGCATGTGCGTCAGAGAAGAAGAAACCTTGACTGTAAACGACCCGTTTCATGGCATTCTAACCGCTTGATCACGTATATACTGTTTTATTGGAGGGTGTAGATATTTGCCACAAGTATGCGATTGCGAACAACGATAGCGAGTGGGCCCGAACTAATGAAAATGGGTTTGGGAGGTGAGGGAGAGTCTTCCCCTTCCCATGAGAAAATGTTTTGAATAATGTGTTAAAATGGTGTATTACATAGCACAATTTCTGTGAAAAATTGGGTTAAAGGACAGACAGTTTGAAATCGGTTTTGTAGGGTTTAGGGTAACTCATGAAAAAAGTGCAATAGATGCAAGTCACCACAAGTGTGCAAGAACATTTCCCAATGCATTATCACGTGACAGTGGTCCCTTCAGTATGTGCCAGTATAAAAAACATTTTCATGCTGGCTGTGCCCATACATTTCCATGCTGGCTCTACCAATATATGCTACTATTCCCATACATGAACATACTCATGTTCACTTTGAGATGTATTTTATAGTATCATTACTGGCACTAGGCACAAAGCTGGCTTTGCCAGTATATGCCAATACTCCCATGTAAGAAAATAATCCTATTGGTTTGGCCATTAAAAGTGACATGTCACAATAAGAAAACATGTCCACAATGGTTCCAATATAAGCCAGTCTACACCCATAAGAACACTTATCATCCTTGCTTCATCATAGATATTCAGTTAATAAAATGTCATCCTGCAGTAAGAAATTCATAGGCCGCTACACCAAAACATCAGCCTAGCGAGGTAATACTTCTTATCATGCTTGCTTTATCAAAGATGCCGAGTAATACATGTCATGCCACAGTAAGCAATTGCTAGACTGGCTGTACCAAAATGCAAGTTTTGCCAGGTAATGACACACATGAACTTGGCTTTGCCCGAAAATACCAGTAAAACATGCAAAGTCATGTAAAAAATGCTCTAGTGATCCCCAGTCTCCCAGTGCTTTACACCCCCCTCACACACACACACAGGCATCCTCTTTCACCCACCCATACATCACCTCTCACAATCACACACACTGCATTCACCACACAGGCATGCACCCACCCAGAACATTCACACACACAATGAAATGCATACCCATTCACCCACCAGTCACTCACCCATGTACCTTATCTCACTTACACTCACAGTGGCACCCACCCACCCACAATTACACACACACACACAAACCCACATTCCAACTCACTCACCCACCATCCACTCACCCTTAAACCTCTCAAGTCCACTCACACTGCATTCTCCACAAAGACACGTATATATCCAGAACATTGAAACACACTATCATATTCGGACTCATTCACCCACCAGCCACTGACTCATACACCTTCTCTTACATCCATTCTCACTGCATTAACTACAGAAGCACAGAGACCCACAACCAGAACATTCAAAAACACACTATCACATTCCTACTCCTTCACCCACCGGTCACTCACTCATACACCTTCTCTTTAATCCGCTCTCACTGCATTCTCCACACAGGCACACACCCACCCAGAAAATTCAAACACACACACTATCACATTTCTTCTCATTCACCCACCACTCACTGACCCATAGCACATGCATACATCTGACACGCACGTCACACATTCAAAATACGCATTACATTTTTTTTAAAAAGCCATTTTACCTGTTTTTATACCTCCAGGCCACTAGCAGCTCATCTGTGCTGCTCACAAACAGGAACCAGGAAGCTGAGAGATTCCTGGTTCCTGTATATGAGCTGTGAGGAAGCCGGAGGAGAAGGGGGGAGCTGAATGTGGCATGTAGCATGTGAAACATGCTACATGCCACAGACAGCTCCAACCCCTATGAGCGCTTCCTTCTCACGATGCAAGCCCCGGCCCAGTTTTCATCCTTATGTTTGAGGACTGCTCTGAGGCCCACCCCAGACCTGGTGTGGCAGGGCCCCCCTCACTGCAGTGGCTGCAGGTGCCCCCACTACTCCAGTGCCCGGGAGCGTCCATTATTCTGACCCCTGGTATCCCCCAAATGATGTCCCTGGGATCACTTCAGAGTATCTCATTCTAATGTTAGGCATTTCAATTTTATTTGACTAGGCTTTGAGCTGTTGTGCCTTTGTGTCTAACTGGGTTCGGTGGAAGCATGTTGCGTTGATCCCAGATGGCATTGACATCAAGTCAAATTCGAGTATGTGCTCCATTTGGGTCAAGATGGTTTGAGCGATGCCGACCGAATGGGCCTTCAGGAGTGGTTTGATGATGTTTGAACTGATGAGTACCTCCTGTTTTGATTAATGAGTGATGCAAGGGTCCAACAGTTCAAGACGTGCTGCAAAGTGAAGTCCTGGAAGTTCGATGCAGCCTTTTGAAGTAATTTGCACAATGACCCGGTCCTCCAGCCAGACAGGTGATGGAAAGATGAGGCATCGAGTTGGTTCGATGATGTGAGCATGGTGGCTGGAGGATTGAGTGAGTGCCAAAGCCAGCACCAGCAGATAACTCTGGTTTGAATGCAGTGAACGCTACTCAAATGCGTCTCGATTGGTTCAGTGCTGTCAAAGCAGGGATCCTGGCGGTTCTGGCACTCTGGATGCTGTGAGATCCACTGCAGGGGGCTCTAGTATAGGGCGAGCCCTTTCAGGTTTTGCTCTCCCATCCTAGGGAGGTTTACAAGAAGAGTGGCAGGTCCTGGTCCTCAGTAAGAGTCACCTCCAATGTGCCCTCGTTGGGTGTTCCTCGCTATGTATCCTGTAACTTAAGCTGTACCTGAAAACAATAATAGACTAATGTGAAACTAAACCTAATGCTCCAGTGTCATCCTCACCAACTGACCACAAAACTGATGCTTCAGGATGGACAGTGTATCAACAAACAAAAGGAGAGCCTGAAAGCAAGCTTCAGTATGGAAAGGAGTGCAGAGACAAGCACTCCTATACAGGTACAAACTTTGCAAAACGTCAGGCCATACAAACAGATTTAGCTATAATTGAGCCAGCTGTTGGCATTTAGTACTCTACCTCTTGAGCAAATCATTTCAAATGTGTTCATGGTTCGAGGAAAACAATCCCTGTAAAGTTCCATGTCCATTGTGGAATTCATCCAGGGGGCACATTTACATCAATGTGAGAATATAATGGAGCAGAATGACCTGTATCCAGAACCAACTACCCTGCTGTTCTCATTCATCCTGACGTATTGTGTACCTTTGTCACTGCCAATCACAACACCTCGTCCCTGGAGGTGGATCTCCTCCTTTCTCCATGAGAGAGAAGTCCAGACCACATCAGGCCTTTTTTGCTCCAAACCTAAGATCTACATCTATGGGATCCCACATGGCTCCATACCTTCCCCCTGGCTCTTCATATTTTCATGTAACCCTTAACTGAGCTCAATGCCCAGGTTTCTGCACCTTCTGGACCTATGAGCATAAAACAAAGATTACCTTCAAGCTGGATGGGGATGCATCTCTGATCTACAGTTCAATCACTGATTGTGTTACTCATATCCAGAGCTGGATGTCTTCCAATGAACTCTGCTTCAAATCAGGAAAAATTGAAATCATCTACATCGGGTTCTCCATCCCTACTGCTTGCCCCGTCACCTGACCTCCCCTCATTGGGCCTTTCATCCGAACCTCTCTCTTAAGCTAGGAACATGGAGGATATATTTGATGTTACTCTCTTTTTTGACCCTCAGGTTATGGCTCATAAAAACAATCATAATACCAGTTACATGTACTTATGGACATTGTGCCTTTCCTTGAAACCACTTGCAAGATGGAAGTAACCTGGTCCTTGATCCTCTCGAGAATTGACTACTACAATAGTTTTTACTTGGCCTCTCCTAATCTCTTTTTCACCCGTTACAGAATATTAAAAGTTATCTGGCTAAACTTGTCCTTGTGTGCAACCACAAAACACCTGCACTAAAATCCCGTCAACACACACAATCTGCTCGTAATTCCCTTCACTGGCTTCCAATTGATGTCTGTATCTCCTTAAGGTACTTTTCACCATTCATTGGACCACAAGAGCTTGATCCTCTGCTACATTCAGCACAATGTGCCTAGATACTACTCTACGAGGATCCTAAGACTCTCTTCCTCCAGATCCCTAACAGAATATCAGTGGAAGAACTGTGGGTGCTTTTGGAGAGAGCCCATGGAATGAAATCACATTTTCTCTTTGGGCTGAGAAAAACCAACTTCATTCAGAAAAGCATCCAGCCTGGTCCTCCTGGTCTGCAGTGAACTACAGAAGGTGTCTGCACTCCCTCTTTTTTGGACTGAACCCAAGGTTCTTGTCCTGATACAATTTGCTCTTGGTCTCCTGAACTTTGCTGCTTTTTTAATGCTGTTCTTCTACTCTGCACTTCCCTTGTTTTCTTGCCCATGCACATATCCCCTTTCCCTCTACCTTGCACCTTCCTGTTATGAATGTCCAAAAGCTTTTAGGATCATTCGCTCTTCTCCTTCTGCCACCATTCCCCTTTCGGTGAAATGAAGTAACTGCATTACAATTAGCGCTTTACAAATCAGCTATACAGAAATAATTAATTAAATAAACAATGTTTAGCCCTCAATGGCAAGGTACTACAAGGATCAGAAAGTACCATTTTGCCTCTCTAAGATCTGAGACCAGATTTCTTAAAGGAGTTGATTGAAGAATTCATCCAGGAAGTTTGCCGATTAGTGTTAGTTACGGTCCAGAAAAGGCTGAGGGAAGGACCATGATGGAACCTTGGTAATACACTCTGGTGGGAGGATGATAAGATAGTCACATTTAGCCTCTCAGGCCAAGTATCAGCCAAAGGGCTTGGTTCCAAACTCCATGGAAGATGGATTACTGCATTTTAGGGAACCCTTTACATGGAATTAATTTGGTCACATCAGGGCAGGATCCTGCAAATCAAGCCCTGTGCTGATGGATGCCCTTTGCAGGCAGTGATGCCTTTTTACTGACTAAGTGACTGTTTAGCCCAGAAGCTGCAGTTAATCACAGGGTTAGAAGAATGATGTGGATACTCTGGTGCCATTTCAGTTGGTTCTATTTTACCAATAATCAAAAAGCCTACCTTTTCTTATTGCTATGGGGTGTTCCCTGCCTATGTAAATAACAAAGGTGCTTGTCAGTAGGTTACCAAATAAAATAAAAACTTTGCTGTCAAAAAACAAATACTAGCTGACCTTACCTATAAAGTCAGGAGACTCATGCCTGCTGCACATCCTCCAGTGTTACCTATTGTCATGCCTAGTACTGTATCTATGCCTGTTAGCTCTATACTCATGCCTGCTGCCCATCCTCCAGTGTTACCTACTGCCATGCCTAGTACTGTATCTATGCCTGTTAGCTCTGTACTCATGTCTTCTGCCCATCCTCCATTGTTACCTACTGCCACACCGAGTACTGTATCTATCTATGCCTGTTAGCTCTGTACTCATGCCTGCTGCCCATCCTCCATTGTTACCTACTGACAGGCCTAGAACCGCACCCATGCCTCGTAGCCGAGACATCCTGCTTAAATGTGCTCTAGTCAATGTATGCTCCTTGCCATCACACACACTGGGTGTACATGACCTCATCACCCAAGACAATCTTGATCTGCTCTTTCTTTCTAACACATGGCTCAAAGAATCCTCTGGCCCCTTCTTATCCCTTGCCATCCCCTCTGGCTACACCATTTTTAGACAAGACCTGGTAGACCAAAGGGGTGGCGGGGTAGCTGTTATCTCTAAGGATATGCTTGCCGTCAGACAGATTGAAGGTGAGTTGGGTCACAGCTCAGACTACCTCCATCTTAAACTGCAGCTCACGCCCAACTGCACCATCACATTCCATGTCGTCTATCGCCCACCAGGCCTGACTTCTGACTTCCATGACTCCATTACCCATGCACTCTCTGACAACCTCAGAAACTTGTCACAAATTCTGTTCGTAGGTGACCTCAATCTTGGTCTGAATGATCCTAAAGATGCCAATGCCTTGGCCTTGCAGAAAGCTCTAGCCACTCTTGGGTTCTCCCATGCCATTTCGCAGCCCACACAAACTAAAGGTCGCACCCTTCATTGGGTGTCGCACCACAACTGCTCACCTCTGATCTCCAACATTTCACCTATCCCCTGGTCAGACCACTATTGCATTAAATTCGACCTCCTCTAATCTAAGGGGCCTCCTAAACCCACCATCATACTCCCATCTGCTCTCGCGAGAAGTTCGCGTAAACTCACTAAGGAAAACATCTCCCCTTACCTTGCGGTACCCTCTCTTAAGCATCCATTCTCGAATGACCCCGAAGTCCTAGCATCCACTTTCAATCAGGTCATCACCCAAGCAGTTGACAAAGTTGCCCAGCTAAGCACTCTAATGCCTGGTTCACCGAGGAGCTCTTAAGGTTTCGTTCCAAAAAAGGGCTGCCCTGGCTATCTGGAAAAACCTCCCAAATGACACCACCAAAGCTGCCTTGCTCAAGGCTGTCTCCAAAGACTACAAAAGGGCCATCATTCAGGCTAAAGCCTCCTCATATAACACCAGGATTGAAAATGCCAAATCTGGAACTAAGGAAATATTTGCTATCTTCCAAGAGCTTGAGTCTTCTGCTCCCCCACCTCCGACATTCTTGAAAGATGAGACCTGGTGCAATAAAATTCAAACTGCCATGCTTGATAAACTGGAAACCCTACACACCAAAATCCTAGCCCACCAAAAGGCCCTCTCCAACCTTCTTGACAACTGACAACAGCACTGCCGGGGTGGAAACCTCCTCTAGTCTCTCACCTCTTGCCCGTGTTCGATTTCAAGGACATGGGTGAACTTGAAGTCACTGCCCTCCTAAATTCCATTGAACCCTTCAATTGCAAAGGGGGCGCTTGCCCAGCTCAGGTCATTAAGGACTGTGCCTCCTCCTTGGCCCCACTCATCACTGCCTTCATTAACTCCTCCTTCCAGGCTGGACATGTTCCAACTGGACTTAAGGAAGCTTGGGTTAGACCGCTCCTGAAAAAACCCTCTCTTGACCCATCGAACCCAGGGAATTACATGCCCATCACCGCTGTGCCCTTCCTGCTAAAAAATTCTGGACAATGCAGCTTACCTGCAAGTCCAAAAATTCATCGAGGACAACCACCTTCTAGGTCTCTGGCAGTCTGGCTTCCAGCCCAGGCACGGCACGGAAACAGCTCTGCTTGACTTAAAAAATCAAATGGACGACTTAAGAGACGCAGGAAAACCTGTGCTTCTTCTACTCCTCGACCTCTCCGCTGCTTTTGATCTGGTGGATCACAAGACCCTCTGCCATCACCTCTCCACCGCAGCTAACTTCTCCCCGAGGGCCTGTGCATGGATAACGTCCTTCCTACAGGAAAGAGTGCTTCTTGGTTTCTCTGGTTTCTCGCTCTCTGTACTCTATCTCTCGGCAGTCATATATCACTGCATGCACTCGGCTGGTTTGCTGATTCTCCAGTGCAGTGGTTTCAGCGTTACTAGACAGACACACTGCCCACTATGAAGATGTTCCGATCATGCCAGCACCGGGACATCCATTCGTGTCTCCTTCGCTTCTCTGTCTGCTTAGATGCTGTTCCTCTAGTTTCTCACTCTTACATCCAGATCACCTTTGAAACTTGCCTGCTCTGCCTCTCTCAGGTCTTACGCTGTGCAGGGGCATACCCTGTGTGCGAGGCTTCTATCAGATTCACCTTGGCTCACCATCTCCTCCTTCTTTAGCTTCTTCGTCCCAGTTAAATGGAGGTCTTGCTTTGAAGAGACAGCTCTACTTTCTTGTTTGTACCAATACATATGGTTCTAAGTCTAGTCTCTGAGTGTTATATAGTTCTTCATCTTTTATTATCCCATACATGCCACTATAGGGGATGGCTTCAGAGCTCCTTACAGGAACAGGAGTCCTTGTCCCCAAAGGGAGAGTCTATCCCAGTGAGGTCCCACTTGCCTTGACCCATAGGGAGGGTATTTCAGAGCAGGCTCGCCTACCTAGCCTCACGGGGGGGCTCCCTCTTTGGGAGAAGAGACAAATTCCATGGGTTCATCACAAATCTTTTAGCTTGTTTCCTAAGCAGTACTGAGCGAACCTGCTCCAATGAATTCTTCTTCGAGAGGTCTGCTGCCCAAGTGACTTTGAAGCACTGAATTACTCATTATAACATTAACCAGAGAATAGCTCAAGTTTAACAGGCTCGTATTTCAAACAAGATGATGATGTGCATCATAGGTTGGATGCCTGGGTCAGCTAGCACAGGACTTCCCTCCCTCCACCCTTCATGTGATAAACTGACTAAGATAATAAGGAAAATCAATCACCATGCGCTCTGAAACTGGATTTCTCGTGATGGTGGACCTATATAAAACACCTAAAAAATGATAGTGAGGGTTATTACTTTTCTGCTCATGTTAAGAACTTTTCAACCATCTACTCATTCAAGGCTTCACTTAAGCTCATCCTCCTTTATCTATGAGTTGCTCCATCAACCTACTTCCACATTACTTCTCTCCTCTGATCTTCCTGTCTCTCCCCATATTGTACATTATTACGTGTTTCTAACTATCCTGCATTAAATGCAGACCCTGTCTCTGGTGTCTGTACCATTATCTCTCCATCATCCACCAGCCTACAACCATCTCCACTCCCTAAATTGTACGGATCTGAGTAAGGACAGCCCCACTGTCTGTTTATTGCTTTTGAAATGTTTCTGCGCGAAACAACTGCATCATCAATAAATACAATAATATAGAAATACAAGTAAATTGCAGTACCTTACAGTAGAACATCATCCTTAAAAAAAGTCATGTCATGCCCAACATTAGCTTCTGCATTACAAGCTGGAGTACGGCAGCTGCCGATCCCAAGCTGATTGACTTGGATTTTAACTAGAATATTTCATCTAGTGTGACAAAAGGCATAATTTATTGTTTGTTTAACTATTTTTATAGACCAAAGACAAATACAAAATATACAGACATTCATCATTCACCTGTTCAAAACTTAGCGAATTCCATAAAAACTGGTATCTTTACAGGGTGGCTAGTTGGCTAGTTGACACAAGAACAGACACATGAGCAAACTCCAGGGAAACAAGGAGTAAAAAAAAAGGATCATCCCACTACATTAAAATATGATTCTACAAGCACGTTTACAGCATGAGAATCAAGAAAAGCATATGTTTCCATGATAGACATCTCTGAGTTTTGCTGGTTGTGTAGAGTATTTATTTACTGAATATAATGCTCTCCGCTGAATGTCATCTCTGAATTTAATTTTGCACTAACAATCAATGTAATTAATGTTAAACATAATACAACCACATGTTTTATTGGAAAACTGAATTATGCAATGCAAAGGAGCTGCTATATAAGCTGCATGTTGAAAGGGAATAGTATAAACTGTGCAACTTGCATTTTAGTATTGTACAAGGAAATGCAGAATGGTAATTGCAAATAACATGAGAGAGTCAGTATATTTATGAACAGAGCAGTATATCATTTAAATCTTATTATAAATAAAGACAAGATAAATAGCACATCTCTGTTACATGGGAAAGAATATCAAATGCAGCATTTATGTACTGTGAACCGAAGCTGTGAACTTTGATTCACCTAAACTGTATGTTCATGCAGAACTAGGTTTTCTTGAAAACAGGTCCCATTATCCATCAATGCTTTAAAAAGCCTAATGCTACAGCTGTGTCTACCCAGGACAAAAGTCTTTATCTAACATATGAAAAAGATACGTCAAAATGTATTCCTAATTTAGTATTTTAATGGTCATATTTTGTAAGCTTGTCTGAAAGGCCACCCTGGTAAGAGACTGATGAATGCATGGTCAGTCAGTAATGGCAACTTCAAAGAAGTAGATGTTTTCACAAACCCTGATCTGTGGCCTGTAAGCGGATTAAGGCAGCAGGTGTCTGCTCCTTTAAAAGGGCCTTTTGTGCATACAAGCAGATGACTTTGTCAATACCAGGAACTTAGCACCACGTAATTCAAGTTAGATTGTAAGGTGGTGCATACAAATAATATGAGTGACAAGTGAGAAATATATGTTCAATCGTAACCTTCAAACTGTTTACCTGATCTAAAAAATGTATATAGATCTGAATTCAGTGGACAAGCATCAATCACATGTATATAGAAAAGATGCATTCCAATGTATGAACTATCAATTATTTTGCATATTTTAATAACTCTGGTATGCAAGCTGTCACAAAACATAGTGGATGTCTTTGGATTTAAAATACCCTTGAAAATCTTAATATATAATTCTTTTTAACATCACATGTTCGTACTGGGAATTATAGGGGAAATAAATATTCCAGTCCTAATTTTGATTTCACCTTTCTAAGGAGAGGGCTACCTCATAGCTAACACATCACCTTAGGTCAAAGAGAATTCAATTGGCTAATGAAGCAAAGAGGAGGATTGTTGTGGGTGTATGTGAAGGATACCTATTACTGTCTAGGTCCAAATCGATGTATCAATTAATCCTGCATGGATGGAGTTGGTAGAGTATTTAAACTCAAACACATTGGAAATCAAGTATGTTTCAGGGAAGCAGAAAAGGAAGAAAGCATGTTTGATAAGAGAAAGGTGAACTGGGGTCCCACCTTGAGGTAGCTGATGGAAAATCTCCTTTAGAAGGGCTTTCCTGATGGGGCTACATGCCGAGGCCTTTCCCGAAACAGAACTAAATTACCTGAGAGGGATTTTGGGAGCAGGTGGAGAGACTAAAAGAAGTGATGCCAGTAGCCAGTTGGTGGCCCTACTTGTTCGAGGCCTTTGAAAGTCAAACCAGAATTGAGTACGATAATCCCAGAATAGTTAGATGAATGTCCAAATAATTTATTAAATCAAAGATTGCAATTAAAAGTATTTTGGGGACCGTGATTACAAATGGTGTCAATACAAGGTGTCTGGACTTGTAAATCAAACTTTGTGGAAGCATATTTAAAATTGATTGCCCTAGAATCTATAACTTCACAGGACATATTTGTCTCTGACAGTAACATATTATTAATTAATTCTCTAGGTTTTGACAGGAGAAAATGATATCTGAATTTGCTAGTGTGGTGGACAATGTATCTCACAGATTTGCAGGGATTGATAAACTTCTAGACCTGTGAAAACCATAGTTTATATGAAAGCAATCCTGAACATGTTTTGTACTCATTGAGCGGAATGGAAACAGAGGTTAGCCCCCCTTGATTCCAAAGAAAAAAATCTAATTTTAAATAACCATCATTTTTTTAAAAAAAATAACTGTCCAGACATAGAAGAATTTCATTGACTGGACTCCTGTTGCCAATTACGATTCATTGAATCATCTTACATTTTAATTTTTATAATGTCATGTTTGTGTGACACTTAGATGCATCAAGGTATTTTGATCTCTAAAATGAAAGCTTCTAACCGGTAGGGATTTCCAAATATTTTAACAGGAAAACCTAAGCCCTTTCAAAAAGCCTTTTCCATTTAAAATTGGTTTGCTCATATCACCAAATACTTGCAACACAAATTAATCTCTTTCTTTTTAGACACCACAGGTTGCGGGTACAATTTGATAAGCGTACAATAGAATTATATTCCCCATATTAGAGAACTGTTTCTTCTGAGTTATGTGTCCTTTAAAAAAGAGAATGCATTATTTAGTTTCTAGTATCCACAGATATGTGAAGATCTTATTTTGTCCAGGAAAGCCATTTATATTTGATTGTTACTATGGATATTGGTGTGATTAAGGAAAATAAGTTGGATATTGTATTGCTATGCAAACAAAAGTGGGCCAACAACAGGCAGGTTGCATTTTTTTCTGTTAATCAGCTGCCTGCCTCTAATTTCTTAATTTATTATTTTAAATAAAACAAATATTCAGATTAGAAAATGGTTTCTTGTGCCAGATTTTGGTGTGGGATTGTCATGGTGGGGGTATTAGATCAGTGAGATTTCACCGTAAACGAATCAAACATTAGAAATGTGTATGTTCCATAGACAGAATACATTACAGGTGCCAGACCAAGGGTAACATCCCAAGGGAGACTAGAGCCTTCCGGTATTCCAACACCCCTTTTCCTTTTGGCCATTGTAACTGGGCTCAGATAAGGAAAGAGAAACATTCAGCTGCATTCCATAATAAAGTGTTGATTTTGGCTGCCTTGCAAAGAAGCACATCTCTGTTTTCAAGGACAATTAACACTATCATTACTGTACCTAGGCTGCCTTTGTCATCTCCATGAACTCTCCATGCGGGCGGTCAAAATGCCTTACTAATAGGGAACAAGTTACCTTCTTCCGTTTCAATGTAAATTACAAACAAGCTCTGTATTTTCTGGCAAAGATTTATTCTTTTTCCTAAGTGTCAACACAGTGCCTAAGGGTCAACATGGTGCCCGCTCTCCTATGATTGTCACGCCTATTAATCTTACAGTCCAGTACCATCAAGAGTTCTTTCACCTTCACTTACAATGATCCCATGTCCTCAAGATTTTTCTCAGTGGACCCCAGTCAGCCCTACATGGTCTGCAATTGGGATACTAAAAGCATGAGTCCTCTTCTCCATCCTTGCCGCAATGGAAAACACATTATGCTCCACTTTACCAATTTATTTGAGAAGTTAAAATCTCATGGTAATTATTCACAATTTAATTTTGATCTTGTTCCACATAACCCCCTTTATCATGGACTCTAGTCGGATGGTGCTGGGGTGTGAAAAAGTCTTTCCTTGTTTGATTGACATGAAGTTAGAGCGGGAGTCACAGAGAGCCACAACTAGCCTTCAAAGAGCTGCAGTAAACCAAAGCAGCATCTTTGCACTTAAGTGACTCATCCTTCCACTGCTGTTGGTAGGTCCCGCCCAACTACAATGAGTAATTATGATGTAGATGCCCTATTTAAGTTTCTACACACCGAGGGCCCATTTATCTATTCCTTCACCAGCCATCAGCCAGTTTGTCCTCTTGGGCTGACATCAGTATTTGGTGCGCTCTCACTGCTCCACACTTCACCATGGCCTTGCTCTCTGTGTCCCTCCATAACAGGATGCCCTCTTGGCTCGTTTGGAAGGCCTGGGAGAATCAATGCTGATCACCAAAACACCTTACAAACCTTGAATAAAGAGTTGGCAACAGGCCTGCTACCCCAACTCATGTTCCTTCGCTCCACGATTCATCAGATTATGAGCACTGCCCTTCGGAATTGCCATTTGGATACATAAGAGCAGCAGAGTATCAGAAGTATTTGAAAAGAGCAGCCACATCTGCAATCGCTTAGCTGGGCGCCCACCATAAGATTATTCTGATTCCTCCTGCATTTATTCTTAAAGGTAAGACGAGTAGAGATTGAGAACAGCATGGCCTTAACTAAAGACACCTTTGTCACTGGTAATATGACATTTGTTGATTGCTACATTCTGAATTATGTCTTGTTTTTTGGTTTCCTTGAAATGACTATGGGGGGAAAACCATTCTGTGACTTCAATTTCTCTTGTTATACGTTCCTTTAATACAATCATACTGTGCTCTTCTGTTACTTCTGCTCTTTGCATTAAAGGTACTCCCTTGAGCTTATGAACAAATGATGATGCAATTTCCTTTAGTTCTATGTTCTATGTTCATCTTCAACCATTTTTTTTTTCGCAGCACTTGTTAGCGAACATTTTTTGCCAAAAAACATAATTGAATGTTTTTTATTGGGGGTCCCCCCTACTCTCCCTCCCCTATTATTTATCCATATCCACCACCCCACTCTACCCCTTATATGTCCTCCCCCACCTCAACCCCCATATTTTTCAATGTTTTTTCGGCAACAAAATTTTCAGCAATAAGTGTCACGAAAAGAAAGGGGGATGAATGAACGTCGTACCACCTCCTTTATATAAAGTATGTGTTCAGATCCTTTGATTCAACCAACTTTCTTTGTGACAGCTTCTGAATATAATCTCTGTTTTCAAATCGCTACTTGCACTAGGATGCATTCCTTGCTGCTCCCCTGAGTGACTACTTTTTCCCAGTTTCATATGGCCATTCCGTGAGCATGGTACCCCACGAGGCTTGTAAAATGCATCTTACTACTATACATTAATTTGATAACTGTTAGATTTTAAAGCAGACATTTCAATGCAATGTAGTGAATGAAAAATGGTTTTGAATAAGGATCAAAAAAATACACTAAATCCAATTCTGCGTGAAGTACCTCATTTTGTGGATTGCTCTATAAACCAGTTGAAGATATGCTCAATTCCTTTTGCCATCATGATGATCTAGTTAACAGAAGAGTCTCGTTTGAGCCACAGATTCGTCTTGATTCGTCTTGATTCTTCTGTGTCATCCCAAGATTGTGTCTTGGAAACAATGCAGATTTGGGGATTTAAGTGGATATCTAACTTCATGTATTTTTTTAATTCTTCCATCCCTTCTCCTACGTCCACTGTAGATTCTGACAGATTTTCAAAGGTTGGTTGGGCTTCTGCTCCTTTGCATCACATTACCAGTGAGTTCCTCTTATCCACAGCATAGTGAGGTCTTTCTGCAGAATTTAGATAATGGATAAACATCTTTTCCATGCCCCCATTTTATGTTTGGTTCATTAGGTGTTGGTTGTACATCTCGGGCGGTGAACAATTCGTATGATGTGCCTTCCAATTATTACTCTACCACACCCTCTTCCTCTTCAACATGTATTTGTGGGTTCCGTGTTCTTCCTTGTGCTTTGTTTTTTCATTCCAGCACATGTTCATGTAACAGTTTGACCCACTTCTAAGCTTTCCATTATGTATCTGTGTATGTATGTATGCGACGTGCTTCCTTGTTGCATTTTGGGCTTCATTAAACATCAGTTCCTGTTTCATTTCTGTTCAGAAAGCAGGACCTCCCACTTAGGATGATTCCTATGGAGAAAATAACCTTGAGCAAAACACTGCCCCAAAAGCAATGCTGTTCATAGGCACCTATGGAAATGTATCGATAGCCGCGTGGTTTGGGAAAATGGCTTGCACTTGATAGATGGGTGAGTTTTACTCGAATACTCTTCAAATCGTGCTCAGTGTAAAAAAATGGTGTACATTCAGGACTGCAATTCGATTTGCAGCATATGCACATTGTTGAGCCTTTTGCAAAAGACACTTTCTCCCACCTTCCGCAACAGCCTTATCTGTGTCTGCCTTTGAGATCTTGATCCTTTTCATAGTAAGATGCTTAAATATTTGATAGCACACACACCGTCCTTGTTGGAGCATTCTTTAAAATCTGCTTTCCATTTGGCTGGCCATTTGGTGATGAGAGCAGAAAGATATGAACAAGGATCTCCTCTGATATCTTTCTTTTACTGGGTACACTATGACTTGATGGATCCATCTAGCCTCCAGGAGCCAACCTTTTTAGTTTCTGCACCTTGATTTTGGAATTCCCTTCCTGACACTGAGGTTGCCCCCTTCTTTCATAGTGTTTTTTTGGAAACTCCACACCACTCTGTATCCGAAGAAAGCTCTTTGTGTCCTGTGGTTTCCCTTTCCAGAATGTGTACATTGTGCATTGGTCCAATTCACATTTTAATTACAATACTTGTAAGTGTGATTGCTTTTAATAAAATTATAATATCCTGTTGTTGTTTTCTTTTATATTTTCTTTTACAGTGATCTGTGTGGCTTCTTGGGCATGCATAGCAACGAACAGGGTATAGCTGTTGTAGAAGAAAAGGGGGGGCATGGGCAAGCCATTGGTTTCCTTTGAATTGTTAATAGGATAAGGCGTGGTAACACAAATACAACGGTTTTATAGGAAAATGTATTTGGTTCATCAGAATTAATGAAGCAAAGAACTGGAAATACAGTTCCTCAAGATCGAGTGCAAGGGGTGGAGGGAGGGTGGCAGATCCATTTTTCTTGGGCATGCTACATGCGCTATTATGTATTTTAAGAAACAACAAACAAATACAAATTAGAGTGGTGAATGTAAAGGCCCAGAATGGTCTTCCAGGTGCTCATGGTCTGTCCGTGTTACCTCAGTAGATACTGAACCTATACGTGAAATGATCTTTTAAGCACTACTGTAGTGTTATGAGGTTCAGACTGGGTGGTAATGGCCTACCACCCATGTTGACAAAGGGGCAGCATTGCTGCTAGCACTGTCAGGCTAATCAAACCCTCTGCTGCTAAGGGTCGGTTATTGGTGTGTAGATAGGGGGCGCACCAAGAGCATAACATGCACATATTGAAAAAGATGGCCTCCATGGAAATGGTTGCTGGGCTTCATGAGAACCTACTCTTCCATTTCCATGGTGTGACAGGGCTGGCTTGGAGTAGCAGTTAGCCAGAGCAGAGAGGGCCAGGGAAGGGCCTCTGCAGCGAAGTTGTGGTAAGAAGGGTGCACAGGTTATCAAGTGCCTGGGAGATTATTTGTGGGGTGAGAGAGGAGATGGGTAAAATGACAGGATAAAGGCAGGTGTGAGCAGAAAACAGTTTGCTCAGATCATGGGTTTGGATTTTGAGATAAAGTTTGCTGTCTGAGCAATTTCATTGGCTGTCAAATTGCCCAGGGTGTTGATGTAAGGAGGGTCAATAATCCCAAGACTGACTACTTAATGTGTGACCAGTTCATGGAAGTAAAGTAAGCTGCCACAAGATATCCAGAAGCGGTGTGGAAAGCCAGAAAGAGCTCTGAAAGGGCAGATTTGCAGCAGAAACAACAGGCTTCGAACGAAATGAAGAGTGAGATGGAGATACCTGGAAACATATTAAGACATCCCACATCTCAAAACAAGTGGCCCATTATTTTCCCTCTCACTACTTTACCTCTTCCACCTTCCACTGACTCCTAGCCTTCTCCTAGAATCACTGACTGTGAAACCTTTACTAAATTTCCTTATCAGATTCTTGAACAAACTCTATCATAATTTGATTGAAACTATAACTGCCTTGGAATCATCAATACCTTATGATCAACATACTTTGATTACACTAATTGAGGAATGATAAGAAGCAGAGGTTGCTACAAAGAAATAGCACATTTTATAGCACAGTAGAATCATGCACTGTGGGCATTTATAATCAACTTAAGTGTCGCGGAAAACGTGTTGGCCTTAGTCTTGTTCTAACTGTACATATATATATTAAAGATTATTTTCTTTTAAAAAAAATATATTCTCATGTAACAAAGGGATAATGACATATTCCCTTGGATAGGTAGACCTGCACTGCATTGTATATTTACATTTGATATCATTGTACTTCAATACTTTTCGGCGTATTAGGAGTTCCCTGGTGGTTTATGTCTTTATACTAGTTCAGTCTCTATTGAGAGAACTATTAACAAGATATTTGTTCTTGCTGCTAGTAAAGGTAACACCATAGATAATCACATATCTTGGAATAGTGTATGGCATTTCTTGGAATAGTGTATGGCATAGTTAGTCACACAAGCCACCAGTTATAAAAAAGACCATCACAAACATATCCCTCTGAATCTCTTTCCTTTTGGTTAGAATCAATGTATGATGAGCATAATAGACAGCACCACCTTCCAAACAATTTGGGAAATGGGACTTTTTCTAGAATCCTGACAAGGGTAAGGAAAACCTCACTTTTCCCAGAGATTCATTCAAAATGGTCCAACTATATTCCGTCTTATCTTCTATAGCTGGTGTTAATTTCCATATTGCTGCACAGTGAAAAGGCCCAGACAATAATCAACATTCAGATCATAAGAAGAATGCATTTCAGACTGTTAACACTTCATTGCACAATAATATGAGATTATGAGCACAGATCCTCTTATAATTATGTACCAAGTTTGTTATCAGCAACCAATGACATTCTTCTCTATCCACACATCCACAATATCATGAGAATGAGGAATGGTGAACAAACATTTCCTAAGGCGTCTTTCTTTCTTTCTTTCTTTCTTTCTTTCTTTCTTTCTTTCTTTCTTTCTTTCTTTCTTTCTTTCTTTCTTTCTTTCTTTCTTTCTTTCTTGCTTACGTGCCGGAGCCTGCAGGCACCAGGGTGCACAAACACACAGACCGGACCACAAAATCACAGGACAATTAACTTGGTGAGGGGGTGGGGGTGCAAGACCGGAGGATTACTCAAAGAGAAACGTCTTGAGTGACCTCCTAAAAAGTCTAATGTTGGATTCTTGCTGTAGGGGTAAAGGAAGCGTGTTCCAATTTGTGGCTTAGCACATGGCAAAGGATTTGCCCAAACCTTTTGTTCATTTAAAAGTTGGGCAGTTTACCTGCATCAGGTTAGATGATCGCAGTGATCTGGCAGGCTTGTAATAGGTCATTAGATTTTTCATGTAGGCAGGGGTTTAGAATTTTCATGTAGGCAGAGGTTTCCCATGGAGGCTTTTATGCACCATAATAACTGCTTTAAATTAAACTCGGACCTTGACAGGAAACCATTAAAATGCCTGTTTGTACTGTGACATTTGTTTTCCTCCTCAAATGTATTTGATGATACGGGCTGTATCATTTTGGCTGACTTGGAGTTTGTGCAGGCTCTTCTTGTCAGCACCAACAAGAAGAGCATTGCAGTAATCAACCCGTGACAAGATGATGGACGTCACTATAAAAGGGCAGTTGTTATCAGTGTGATAGGGGCAAATATTTTATAAGAGCCTTAAGTAATAGGTACAGTTTTTTTCAAACCTGATTGGCAAGGGTTTCTATGCTCAAGGATGAGTCGAGATCTATGCCAAAGGTTTTAATCTTGCTCAGTCCAGGGATATTGCAATCATGGATGGGGAAGGATTGGTATTTCGGTGTTAATTCGGCCTTTGCGTGTGTTGATCCAAACATTCGAAGCTCCATTTTCCCTCTGTTGAGGCACATCCAGTTTTCTGTCATTCAAGATTCAATCAGGCCATAGATGTGTTTTACTTTGCTGTCTCAGTGTCATAATCTCCAGAATTTCTAAAAGGCTGCAGAGTGATCTGGCGTATAGGTTGAAGAGCACTGTGGACCTACACACCCCCTGGGACACACCACAGGACGTCTGCATCTCCCCAGCAGACACTGAACATCCGGCCGGTCAAGAAGGATTGGAACCACTCAGATGTTCCGCCTGAGCAGTAAGCAGTATCTCTCAAGATGTAAGGTAGACACTCATGGTCCAAGAGATCAAATGCTGCCGACAAGGTGAGTAGGACCAGTAGTCCGGCCTTCCCCTATCCATAATTCCCAGCATATGTGACTGCAGATCAACAGGAGCAGTCTCAGCAATGTGGAAAGGTCAGAAACCTGATTGTCTGGCATACAGGGCACCAGTGGTTTCTATGAATGTCTGAAGTTGTGGCATAGCCATTTCATCCATGATCTTTAATAGGAAGTTTAATTAGTTATTGGCCTGAAATTACTTGTGTCGTTATGGTTTAGAAGTGGGGTTCACAGTTATGTGTTCAGGGACTCTACAGGTGTGGAAGGAGGCATTAATAAGTCTTGCCAACAGGAGGGCAAAGATGTCTTTGTTGTCTAGGATCATTTTTGGTGGCAAGGTATTCCCCATAAATCATAAAGTAAAGAGTGTTGCTGTGCCATGGGTTTGTATTTAGAGAAACCGGGTGGGTAAATATTATTCTGTAACCTACCCTTTGTTAACCCAAAATTGTTGAAATAAATGCTGCAGTGAATATTACATCTAGTCCTATTAGCTAAATAGGTGGGATACCTGAAGTAAGAAAAAAAGACACATAGTCTATGTAAAAAGGTACAAAATAGTTTTGTATTAACAGCATAAAACATAGAACAGAAAATAGTTTTTATCATTGAAGGCATAAACAGAAAAAACAAAAATAAAGAGCAATTGAAGAAAAACACACACCTTATACATTCATATTCCTTAATTATATGACCTGTAGGTTTCAAATCTGGGCGGTGGTGTGGAGTAGAAGGGGACGCATGCATAGAAGGAAAATTGAATGATAAGCCAAAGTAGCGAAGAAAAGATGTAAAGTCGTGATAGCAGCAAAAGTGAGACAGAGTAATTTCTGTCCTAACATAGTGCTACGAGCAAATCATAAGGCTAAACAACAATTTGTCCAGATTAGGTTAGGGAGTGTATCTTTGTTGCTCCCAATAGAGGTCTAAGTTGAAAATGCTGACAAAGTCCTGATGGCATTTTGTTCTTCCTCGGATGTGGCTTCGTTTTCCGAGGCTTAAGTTTGCAAGCTATTCCCCAGGCATGCTGACGGGTGCACAGCGCCCAAAATCTTTGCTAGGTTTGGGATAGACACCGGATGGAAATTGAATTCCCAGTTGTCAGCGATGGAGCTGAGAAAGTGGGCTGAATTTTGCTCTGCCTATACAATCTATTTTTATTTTGCCCCTGGCCTTGAATACTTTGGTCTAAAAAGCTGATTGTGCTATAGTACAGTCTGGGTTTGTGGGCATGAATATCACCGACTGAGCTTTCGGTTTTTCCAAGTGTGTTAGAATTTGAAACAGCTTCTTGGCTTTAATGTCAGCTTCATCTATCTGTTTATTAAAGAACTCTTTTTTGGATTTGGTAATTGACGTTTTGTAGGATCTCTCTAGGGTTTTCCATGTTGTTTTATTCTCAGGAGAAGGGCATTTCAGCCATCGTCTCCCTGCTTTCCTTTTGTCCGCTTTCAATCGCTCTTAGCTCGGGTGAGAACCACTTATGTTGTCCTGTGTCTAAATCCTGGTTGATACATTACCCTCTTTAAGCCACTTGATTACTCTCTAATACTGCCTAGACTTCCCCTCAAAGGTACTCCTGCGGGAGGACTTAAGCCACTGTACTTCTGTGCCCAACACTGCAGAATTACAGGCAGTGGGCTTTTCCTGCAGAACAGGATCAGCTACATTAGGAGTTGAAGCAAATAGAATTTCCTGATATTTTCCATCAGAGATCAATTTGGAAGTGCATAGCAGCCAGGGGGAATTTCTGGAAGAAATCCCAAATACTAATGTACTCCACAAAAACACGAGAACGTGCTGAATGTCCCTCCTTGCTCCCATCCTTAGATTTAGGTTTAGATAGGTGTTGAACCAACTCATTTGAACACCCTTGAACTGTGATTAGTTGTGTCTGTCTTCACTGTTACCATGCATTCCTTAAAGTGTGCATGCATCAGTCTGATGTCCGCCAGTTGATCCTGCTTTATTCAATTGATAATAAAGTAGTATTTTGCCATATTCTTTGCGTCTGTTGAATTATTTGGTCTGCGAGCATTATTGTAATACCATCTAGCACAAACAGATTATTCAAGGTGCTAGAACAGAGGGTTGATTGACTTACAGAAGCAGTGATGAAGAAGCTGGTTTTTCAGATGGTGGCTAGAACATCGCAAGACAGCAATACTTTATGGTTTGAGTGGAGGCAACAATGCCCTTTTGCTAGTGCTCTACGGCGGCAAAAGAGTTCGAACAGCTGGCGGTGGCTCAGAGAACAATGGACACCAAAGGGCAGCGTTGAAGGGTCCTGCTGGATTGTTCGGTGTGGAGCACGCTTAAGTCATGACTCAGAGTGGGTTGTCATTGACAACAGGGGCCTTGGCTGTTCTGCCTTCCCGGTGCTTTCAGTCTCATTCCAGATTCCCACAGAAAATGTCAGTCCTTTTCTCTTGCTCCCAAACATGGAGTTCGATGGCACACACTTTCAGGGAACCTGCAATGCAGCGAGGTCCTTTGCAGCAGGGTGGCTGGCAGAGAGACAGGCTTAGGGTCGAGCAGCAGAGTTCACCCCCACTGGTGCCTGGGGATGGTTGGGTGAAAGAGCTTGCCTCTGTCCGTGGAACACCTGCCTTCACCTCACAACGGGAGGACTTTAGAAAGGACTACTTTCTCAGCAGGTCCAATGAAATCTTCTCAAGTGATGAACCAAAGATGATTCAAGATGATTCAAAGAAGTGATGGGAGACCACTTTTTTCATAGGCAAAAGTCCCCATGTGATTGGACTAAAGATAGCCTGCCTTAGGGGTACAATCCCTGCCCTTTAAATTGAGTGCATTCTTCCCTTCTGATGTCATACCCAAAGTGCTTTGCTTCAGAGGAAGTGGAGGGGACAGGAAAGACAAGGAGAGGCAGAGAGATTCAAAATGGTGGAAGTCTCTTTCCCTTGAACAAAGTTCCCCTGACTACTCTAATTATGCCCCTTCACTTCTCTCTAAAAACGAAGGCCTTTAGAAATGCAGCCCCCTGGTGTGAGGCATGACCCTCTCAGACTTGAGCCGGACGTCCTTAAATTCCAGAAACTGCTTGAAACTCTGCTCTTCTCTACCTCTTTCCCTGTTTCCCTTCCTTGCTAATCACTCTACTCCTGCTGTGACTGGGAACCTGATTCCCATGAAACGCACAGGGCCTCAGGCCCTTCCTCCTAGTCATTACCAGAACCCCCCCAGCACACTGCCCCGTGGGCCACTGCCTGTGGGCTCCACACACCACCCTTGAGAGTCACCTGTACTAGCACTTAGCCTGAGGCTCTCCTCTTGGCTCCCATTAGCACTTCCCTCCTGAACACTTCTCCAGCACTTGTCCACTCCTGTGCTCCCCTTAAACTCCCCTCCCCTGCACTTCTCTTCAATGCACTTGCACGGCTCAATGCCACAAGGCCCGGTAGGACTATGACTGTATATATATTATTGTTGTTTATTGTTGTTTTTTTGCCACTGTTATTATTTCCCCTGTTCCCTTCCCGTTTAGCCTTGTGGAGCTTTGAAATGATTCTGTTGTATAAAGTGCCTTACAAATGATCAATAAAATAAAAGTAAAATGGGCCTCGTTACAAGTTTTCCAGTCCAGAAACAAGGGTGCCAGTAAGCTCACTGGCATCCTTGTTTCCGGACCGGCAAACTAGGAGTCTGACTGCTGGAGTAGCTGTGCCGACAGATCTGACCCTGCCGGGCGCAGTGGCCACAGTACGTAGACCGGTGACGGACGCACCGGCACCGTTAGCAATGGTTCCGGCCCAATCGAGTCCCCACTCTCATAGAGACCTATGGGACTCTATGGGAATGGGGACTTAGATTTTACCAGCACCTGACTTCCCGGGCCTGCCAGACTTGTTATCTCCCGGTTGCACTGGGAAGTCAGTCGCTGATAAAATGTTACGAGTCTGGCAGCAATCCGCAGGTAGCGCCGGCAGCATTACTGCCAGACTCGTATTGAGGCCCAATAAAATAATGGGTGTGCCTTTGATCCCTGTTCCAATGCCAGCATCCTGTGGAGTGGCTGTCCCTGGGAGAAGGGTGTCATCTACCCTTAGAAAGGAACAAAGAGTGGCAATCCCACCAGGCTGCATTCCTGCCAGTAGGGTAGGGTCTAGCCTGTCTGGAACACACATAACCCTTCGACATGCTGAATGTCCCTCCTTGTCAAACCACACTTGTCTGCCTACCTATGCCAACAGGGCCAGGTTTTCACTTCAGACAAAGCTGTCTTTTAAGGTAAGACTTTACAGTTGGGGCCAGTCTCTTGATCTTTACCATCATATTCAGCAAAATCCTCATGTCCAACATTAGTTATCAGTGCTAAAAAGACATTAGCAAGCAGTAGAAGGTGTAACATGTTTTACAATAGCTGGTGTTCAAATACTGATATCGAAGAGAATCCTGTAAGCAAGGTTCCCATTGAGAAAGCCATACTTGCATACGAGACAGTATGATGGCCATTTGAATGAAATCCCGGAAGAAGCAGGACCAATAAATGGAAGAGAAGAATGGTGACGTCACACAGGGCCAAGCTGACGTACATGGAAGAGATGCAGAGACAAGAGAACGCAGATATTCTATAAGGCACCAAGAAAGTATCAAAGATAAGTGGCATCTTGGGATCAAGGTGAAGATATCAAGTTATTGTACACGTGTACAGATGCAAAGAAACACAAGCAGATGAAGTATTCTTGAGGCTAGATTTATAGTTAATAGATTGCGGCATGTGCCAACATATACATATATGTATAGAAGTGAGTAAAGAATGAATGGTACCACTACTTATTATAGCAGAACTAGACCATAGAAGGAAGGCCTTGTTTCCAGTGTGTCACAGT
Source organism: Ambystoma mexicanum (assembly GCF_040938575.1). Lineage (NCBI taxonomy): Eukaryota > Metazoa > Chordata > Amphibia > Caudata > Ambystomatidae > Ambystoma > Ambystoma mexicanum. Next base: position 443,023,278 of record NC_090933.1, on the reverse strand, counting down.
TAAAAAAGCAATTGAATTACAGAGGCAAATCTCAGAAAGGCAAGACTGGATGAGCCAAGAAGCCAAGGTCTTATCAGGATGGGGTGATCTGACGTTGGATACAAATCGTGTGAAAGAACGAAACTCTTGTTCAGAAGACATGGACAAAAACAAGGAGACGTCAGAGGTCTATTAGAAAATACTATTTTAAATACACCAGGGCTTGATTTTGTGGTCTTCAGTCATGTGGAAGGATGAGTTGGACGAACACGATGGTCACAATTACGCATGAGGGCAGAGTGTGCCTTCACTCCCCTGAATTCTCCAGAGCAAAAGAACACTCCCAAGGACAAGTTCAAAGCCTTACTTGACAGCAGACCACTGAGGTGATGATAGATGGATATGCTAATTGATGGTAAACTATGGTTAAAGACTAGCTCACCAGCACCTGGAAGTCCAATCTGCGTGCTGCTAACGTAGGTGAAAAAGTACTGATGGAGGTTAGGGTGCAAACCAATGGTAGAGGGCCACATGATTAAGGGTCCTATAGTTTGTGTAGCCAATGAAACGTTGTGTATTTAGTGACATTCATAGTGACCTGTTTAAGGGGAGGGCTTAGTTGCCCCACCTGATGTTAAATCACCTATCACTTTTCTTCACTCTTACAGACGAGTATGGATAGAATACTTAGAGGTTCCTTAAGAGCCTATACAATTGCCACTAGGTTTTTGTAGTTTGCCACGTAGGATGACATTAGTAATACGTAGGCTAGACATCATCAATGACGATTATTTGCTATAGAAGAGTGCTTTTTTATAAGATGCATTGAGAGATTTTACGCTGAGACGTTCTTCGTTGATGGCTGTTTTACACCCTGTTTTAGAAAATTGTTATTAAAACAGTTATCCTTTTGCCAATTACCTGAGACGCTCGATGATTGATGTTTCAGTAACTTCTGCATCCCCATCCATCTCAAGGGTATTGCTACCTTATTTTAAAGGGCTGGAAGCCTCCAGTTCACGTGGTAGCTGAAAGGATGGTTTAAAATCCATTGACCTAGTAGGCTTTGGGGTCCTGGAAATATTGCACAACCTCTGCCATTCGGCTGAAAGGACATGAAGCTCCCTGTAGATAGCGGATATTAGAGTAAAGGAAGTCTTGCAAGCTAGGATAGACAGGTCCCTTGTTTTCAGGCAGAAACCCCTCCCGACACCTATAGGATGCTGAACAAACAGAAAGTTGAAATGGCTGTTAACGAGACAGACGATCCCAAGAGTCGGAAGTTGAAAACACGAATGGTGAGTAAAAACTGAGTGAGGTGGAAAAAGTTTAAATGGGCAGTGGGTGAGAAAAAGGTGATAAGGGAAAAATGAGTAACGGAAGGAGGTTTGGGTAAATTAACTTGAGAACGATGAGCGTTGAATATTGAGTAATTGACTTGAAGAGAGGCCAAGCAATTAAGAGGTATCGTGAGGGAAGGTGCCACGGTAACGGATTCACACAGTTTTTCTGCGTTTTGAAGAATGTAACAGATGAAGTCGCACCTAGAGCCCTATAGTTGGGTGACGTAGACTACCAACTCGGTTAAAGACGAGTTTAAAGAGGGCAACTTACATCCCAATTGGGGTCTTTTTTAGGGGTAGGATAAGTCTTGAAGAGAAGACTGAGATATATTTGACCGGTCGAGTGTGTCCATTTGTCTGTTTGTTTTATGTGTCTGTATATGGTGAAAAAATTATAGAGGAATTGATATATGTGAAAAGAAAAAACAAGATTTGAAAATTAATTATTTATTTAGTGGAAAATGAATTGATGGTGTTTAGTGAAAAATAGACTAAAATAAAAAACGTGACATGGGGGATTTGGATCCTGCGACGATTGGTGCACGCTCATATTGGGCTGTTTTACTGAAACATAGTTTTTGAAAACTGCAAAGTGTACAGGTGAGTATTGACAGTCAAGTGTGACGAGTCAGAATGGAGGATATTACTCCACTTATGCACCTTTGCAAATAGTTGCCGAAACACGCACCCAAGCTTAGACAGTATAGTGTGGAATGGGTTAATGTGACGGCAGACAAAATGTTTATGCCATGGCCACAAGGGGGATCTTTATCGAAGGCAGTTTTGCAGCATAGGACGACATATTTGCATGCTGCATATACTGGAAAAAAGTTAGACAAGCGACTAGCGAGCTTAGAGCTCTGCAAAATGTACCAGGAGGAAAGAGAAGAGCCGCCTCCTGAGGATTGGATATTGAATGTATGCAAAGAGAGGGTGAGGAGGCTTCCGCTCCACCCATCACACCTGAAGCAAACAGCCATAGTGAGGAAGATAATGGATTATACCCATTAAGAGAACTTAAGGCAGAAGCGGTGTACATTTAATCCCGCATATGAGTTGCCTGCGCAAAGCAGTTACGAGGGCCCATAAAAAAATACTGAGAGATATGCAATCTCTAAGATCCCGAGGGACAAGATCTTCCCAAACTCACCTCCTCTCAGTTCCCAGGTTCAACCTAAAAACTGCAGGTGGAGCCAGCTTCCCTGTACAAGCCGCCAACTACTGGAACTCCCTACCTCCCACTATTAGAATGGAACCTTCCTTCTATGCCTTCAAATGCAGCGTTAAAATCTGGTTCACTGACAAGCTTAATAACTGAAGTCCTGGCTCCTAGGAAATCTGCATTGTAACTTCATTGCTCTATTAGTGCTCCGATGATCATATCCTAACTGTATTTATCTGATGGCCAGACCTCTCTGTAACCCCGGTCAACCTCTCTGCCAATTTCCTATGTTTGCCTTTCTATGTAAGTATGTTTTTGCAACATGTTAAGTTTTTCCAGCGCCCAGTTGCCTCAGGGTTAGGTGCGCAAAAATACAAAATACAAAAACAAATAAAAGGAGAAATGCGATAAGGAGAGGACTGACGAGCACGTACATCCGTAGATATAGGACGAGAAATAAAGAGATGGAAAGGAGAAATAGATAAGACTGATGAGTTAACACGTATACAGAACGAATGGATGGGTGGTCAGATTTTGCTCAAACTCGATGGCAAGAGCATCGAGGACGTAAGGCAAAGGGAAGATCAAGACAAACAGGATAAAAAGGATAGCGAAAGACAGAGGAGATTGAAAGAAGACAAAGCAAAAAGGAAGGATAGACAAAGATGGGAACAGTTGTATCAAGAGCAACTGAGAAAGCAGGAAAGAGCAGAGGAGCAGAGAAAGTATGACAACAGACAGAGGGCAATAGAGGAACGAGTAAGAATAGAAAGAAAGAGAGAGGAAGAGGAGAAGCAGAAATTAAGGGATAAAAGAATAAAAAGTTAAAAAGACGAGGAGATACAAAGGGCAGATGAAAGGTGAAATATGAAAAGGATAGAGGAAACAAGCAAGGGAAGAAGCAAGGAAACAAAGAGAGTTTGATGATGTACTAGAAAGAAAGAGGAGCCAGAGCCAGAGCACACGATTTTGAACGGGTGAAAGAGGAATTAATAGATCCTAATCCAGTAGTGGCATCGGAAGACATAGAAGAGGGTGTCCAGTCAACTCGTCGAAAAAAAACTGGTCGACTGCAATTTGGTCGACGCAATTTGGTCGAAAACCAAATGGTCGAATTTTTTTTTTTATTTATATATTTATTTTTCGGGTTTTTGTTTAGTTAAAAAAGGGGTTTTTAGAGAAAAAAAGGGGGTTGGGGGGGGGACCCCCCCAAAAAAAAAAAAAAAAGGGTTAAAATAAAAAATAAAAAAATTTCGACCATTTGGTTTTCGACCAAATTGGTTCGACCATTTGTCTGGTCGACCAACTTTTTTCGACGAAATGTCTGGCAACCATAGAAGAGTTCTTCTCAGCACATGAGCCAATAGCAGGTCCGTCTAGAGCAAATCCAGAAGCATTGGGGACGCTATCGATAAAGTCTATCATGATACGAGGACTAAGAAAGTGCTGCAGGGGAAGGGTAAAAATTATCGACTCGAGAGTATGCAGCTGTACGATAAAGAGGGTGCCTCATGTAGTTTTGAGCCAAAGGAGCTGTCTTTAGATAGACTAACTCTGAATAGAGATTAAAGAGGATTGAAGTCACACAAGTTGGGGACAGGATATGTCAGACGAGGATAGGGAAACCTTCCATGGGGAGGAAGAAGGCAATGTATGTGACCCTGAAGGGTGTTTTTCAATGGATAAGGAAGTAAGATGTCGGATCTAGACCTACCCAAATTTCAGGCATCAGAATCATTGACGCGGCTAGACCCATCTAAAGGGTGATCCCATGGTGAGAGGGGGCACTCGACACCTTGTGTGAGCAGGTAAAGGTTGCGGCCAGGAAGAAAGCGGAGCAGAACCATTGTCCCTGCTATGAACAGAAAGACAATGGGGGACGAATGCGCATTTGGGGTTTCACAGTTTCCCTTGCTAGAGAAAGGAGGAGCTAGACCACAGTATAAACCTTGGCCACAGATGGATAAGGATAAGTTAAGGTGTAAACTCCAGAGTTTAACTTCTGGCGCTGGGAAATGGATACATGAGTTAGAGAAAATGACAGGATGAAACACATTAGCTATAGGGGACAGCAAGGGTCTCCTGATCGCTATCCTTGGGGAAAGGGCTGATGACGTTTGCTCAAGAGCAGGGTATTCTAGTGTTACCACGGTAAACACTGCTCATGATGGAGCACCGTTCAACAATTGTAGGGCGGCAGTCTGGAAAGTGCTTAGAGTACTGTATCCAGACACGTCTCACATGGGAACCATAATGGCAAAAAAGATACAGGAAGGGGAGGATCCTCTTGTTTACATTCAGAATTTCCAAGAGCAGTGGGCTTTGGAGACACGCGAGGCTTGGGGGAAATCTATACCTGTCTTTTATCATATATTATGTCAAGGGCTGCCAGAAGCAGTACAAAAGCAGCACAAAAAATGAGTGGCCATGGAAGCGAAGACGTGGTCAGAAATAAAGTTGGCCTTTGCACATTATTGCAGGCTTTTGCAAGAGAAGAATCGAAAGAAAGACAATGCTAGGAAAAGTGAAAAGGCAAAGTTAGTGCAGAAAAAACTGTCAAAGTATTCCATTGAAGGGGCGATGTTGACTAGTGGAGACGTATTGGGTTCATAGCAAGTAGCGAACAGGCTGCAGGTAAATAACCAAAGGCAGTTCGATCAAAATAATAGTGGATTTGCACCATGGGGAAGGGGAGGCGTTCAAGGTAGAGGTTTCCAGAATAATCAAGGGATTTCCAGAATAATCAAAGTGGGTTTCAAAACATGCCGAACGATAGTCAAGGCATGCAGGAGGGGAAAATTAGGAGACTTCCTCCTCCTATATGTTGGGCTTGTGGTATGTCAGGGCATTTTGCCCGTACGTGTAGAAGTCAAGGATTTGTGTAGAATGGTCAGTTCTCAAGCGGGGGGACAATAAACCCACCTGAATATTCGCAGCAGAATGGAGATGTGTTTGCTCAGAATCAAACAGTGCAGCAGATACAAGCGCTGAGAATGCAACAAGATTTTCAAACAACACAGCAGGTAACAATTAATCCACCACGGGCAGTCACAACAGTCACCCATGAAGATACAGCAGAGCACAAGCACAGGTCAGTTAATGACTCCTAGAATAGGGGGTGTCACTGTCAAAGGAGGAAATCCTTTCACGGGTATGGGGATGAGAATGTATCCACAATAGGACAGCTCATTGGGAGAATTGATTTGTTCAATATTATCTGTGACGCCTAATCCTCAAGAGGAACACAAGGGTTGATGTCAATATAGGGGGCAAATCTTTTTCGTTTTTAGTAGACACACGTACAACACGCTCATGTATACGAGAAGGGACATTTTTGATGTCTGGAAATGCAATGAATACTCAAGGTTTCACAGGAGCTACAAGCAGAGTTCATTTTACTGACGCATTGCCAGTGTCTATAGGAGAGTGTGACATATCTGTGCCATTGTTATATTCAAGGGCTGTAAATATATTAGGTCGAGATTGAATGACCAAGTTGAACATGACGATTTCGTTCACTGAAAAAGGCATAGTGTGTTCAACACCAGGAATACATTATTTAAACGTGAGTGAATTTACTATGGCATTTGCAGGGCAAATAGCTATGCGAAGAGTACTGTTAAAACTAGAAGTCTTTCACTATGGGGTACGGATTCTGTTGACATGGCTGCCAGGTTTAGTGGGCAGGACTATGAGAATACCTGATGAATTTTTATTCAGGCCAAAGATACCTATGCATGAAGAGGAAGGGCAAATATTTCCTTTAGAATTACAAGTAGCCATAGTGCGAGGAGACAAGGCTTTGCTTGATGGGAATGATTATGAAGGCAGACGATGGAGCACAGTGATTCCCATTGGGGAAGGTTATAAGTTGACTGACGTCACTGATGAGGATATGTTTGGAGACCATCCATCAGATGACGAAGTAGTATTTGAAATGAGCATTACTTATTGGGTAAGAGCAATTAAATGTGAGGTTCCTCAGAAATTGATGTTAGCACAGAAACGCCCCGAGTATTTTGATGAAGACATGGCGAAAGTGCCAGTTTAATTGTGGACAAAAGGCCCCTATGATGTAGGCCTATTAAAGGGAGCTGGAGAAGTGAAGATTAAACTGAAACCAGGAGCAATTTTACCTCGAGCACGACAGTATCTCATGTCTCGAGAGGCAGCTGAAGGTATTTTTAAGACGATATCTCCTATGATGGAACAGGGCATCCTAGTGACGTCAGAGTCACTGTGTAATACCACAATTTAGCCGATTAAAAAGTGGAAAGGGGGCTGTGGCGTTTAATTCAGGAATTACGCCCGATTAACTAGATTGTAGAGGCCGAGTTCCGTCTAGTTCCTAACCCTGCGACGATCTTATGTAATATCCCTGTTGAAGCACGATATTTCACTGTGATTGATTTGAAAAATGTGTTTTTCTCAATCCCATTGCATAAGGATTCTCAAGATCTGATGTCATTTACGTTCAGACAGACTAGTCTGAAAAGTTCTTGTTTACCCCAGGTGTACTGTGAGTCTCCATCGATTTTCAATAGAGTCTTACAGATGGATTTAAGCAATATTGATTTGAAAAGCGCTGTTTTGCAATACGTGGATGACATATTGGTCTGTAGCACCTCAGAGGAAGAGTGCAGATGTGACTCAGTTCAGCTGATGATTATTCTTGCAGAGAAAGGATATAAAGTAGACAAGGAAAATTGCAGTATTGTCAAGAGGAAGTGCTGTACATAGGCCAGCTAATTTTGCATAAGGGAAAGAAAGTTACTCCTGAGAGAGCCGAGGCCATTTTGAAAACAGTAATGCCACTCACGATAAAGCACATGCAGAGATTTTTGGGACTGTGTAACTATGTAAGAGCATGAGTCTTTGATTACAGTTCATACATAAGGCCCTTGTTGCAAGCTCTGAAGAAAGGACAGGTTATTCAGGAGAAGATTGTTTGGACTGAAGGAATGGAAGAAGCATTTGATAAGTTGAAAAAGGCAATTTTCACAGCTCCAGTTTTAGGGATTCCCAACTATGCTGAGCAATTCATTTTGTTCTCACACACAAATGGCACTGTTATGGCAGCTGTACTTACGTAGAGAACCACGTTGGGGTACAAGCCCCTTGCTTATTAGAGTGGGATTTTAGACCCAGTAATGAGGAGTCACTTTCTGTGCAAACAGTCTTTGGCTGCTGCCGCATTCGCCATTGAGAAGGCTGCTAGCATAGTAATGGGGTGTTCCATGATGTTATTTGTTGAACATGCATTGTTTGCCATTTTGGAACAACCTAAGGGCACATTGACTTCTCAAAGGGCTTCTGCCTAGGAGGTAGTCATATTGAAATAGTCTGATGCAGAATAGTGAACCCTGCCATGTTTGCAGCAGAACCACTGGTAGAGAATGAGCATGCGCATGATTGTTCGAATTACGAGGAATTCTATGATGAACTCCAGTGGGTGAAGGAAGATTGGCAGCTGGGGAGATTCTTTTTATTGACGTTCTTCTAGAATCGATCAGAATGATGGACAAAGATATACAGGTGCCGCTGTGGTGAAGCACATGCCCAATGGCAAGTTTGAAGTACTGACAAGTGCACGACTACGTCTCACTTTTCTGCACAGGCTGCAGAATTAGTGGCACTGATTATCGCGCTTGAGAGACACGCAGACCAGGAACTGAGAGTGTACAGCAACTCTGCCTATGTGATGTCGACAGTACATGCAGGGTTAGCATGTTGGAAAAGGAGGGACTACTTCCGAGCGGACAGAACTCCAGTGCAACACGGAGCCTTATTGGACAGGCTTATTAGAGCACTTCAACTCCCAGTAGCCATCGCAGTAGTTAAATATGCAGCGCACACTAAGAGAGCAGATTTTATCTTACACGGAAATCAAAAAGCAGATGAGGAAGCAAAATGAGTTGCATGTACATAAATGATCATGTCATTTGATATGCCTGATGTGAATGAAAGCGTGGTGGTGATCATGAGTGTATCTGAATGTTATAATAATTTATCGAGAACACAATTGGAAGAGATTCAAGGGGAAGCACCTCAAGATGAGAAAGGTTTGTGGATGCAGAGAGGGTGTTCTTTGAACCCCTCTGAAGCATTATGGTGGTAAAACAGCACTGGTAAACCGTGATGCCTGTAGCCTTATTAAGGGTGGCGCTGGAACAGCTACACTACCCTGCGCATGGCACTAGAGAGAGCCTCACCAGAACTATTGCAGAGGATTGGTTTGTTCCAAATATAGTAGAACACGTTGCATTTTTTGTAGTAAATTGTATCGTATATCAAAAGTTATACTGCTGGGCACACATTGCGCACAATTAGAGGAGTTATCCCAAGACCTAATAGACCCTTTCAGCATTTGCATATCGACTATGTCGACATGCTGCAAGTATGTAATGGATATAGATATATCATTATAGTGCTATGTCCTTTCTCGAGGTGAATTGAAGCTGGAACATGTACACACCCAGACTCCACCTGTGCAGCAACATTTTTAGTATGAGAAGTTTTTCCTAGATGGTGAATATGTGAAGTATTGCGATCAAATTATGGCCCTCATTTTGTCAATGAAGTTTTTGAGCAAATAAGCTTGTTGCTTAGCATAAAGCACAAGTTCTCATCAGTGTATCACCCGCAAGTGAATGGAATCTGTGAGAGACTCAACAGCTTTCTTAAAACAAGAATAGCCAAATTGAAACTTACTCTGAAGAAAGGATGGTTGCATTGTCTACCACTGGCATTGTATGCGTTGAGAAAGCAGCCAGGTTCAGACCACCATCTTACGCCTCACAAGATAGTGACTGGGAGGCGAATGAGGGCACCTCTCACACCTCTGTCTAGAACTAGAAATGATGCCCAGACAACAGCAGAATTGTTAGGAAAGGAGCTACGGGATTATCTTACATGCATGACCTCAAGTATCTCTGTAATTTCAGCTCAGCTCAAGCAGAAGGTGTGTGGGGCAGCTCACAACACAGAAGGTGATGTTACAACAACTGGAATTGAAAAGTTATGTCTTCCCAAGCTTTTCCCGGTGATGCAGTCCTAATCCGCAACTTCACCAGGAGGTGGACAAGCCTCTTTTTAACAGCCCCTTCATAGTGGAGGACGTGACACCGTCTGCAGTCAAAGTGCAAGGCAGACACGCTTGGATTTTTCTTGGAGATGTGAAAATCTATGCTGGAGAACCCTCTTCACCCAACCCCTGTCAGAAGCAAACATCAGGGAAGAACCACAGCACGTGCAAACTAGGTCTATGATGAGGAAGAAGGACACAGAAGCTGTTGAATAAAGATAAAGAGAACATTGGACTGTGGCTTATTTCGGAACACTCTTTTCAGTCACTAAAAAGGAGCTAAGGGAAGATATTTGTTCTTGGAGTCACAGGAGTTTGTTGACATTGGATTGAGACATGTTTAAGCCTTGATGATAAAGGAGAGCATGCCAGATTTGGAGTTCCTTTCGACGACTGGAAGAGGGAACAGATCCCCGATTCCTTTCTCACTGAATTTCTTTTTGGAGGTGCCCATGGTGGTGCCCCATGACAATGGTTCATGGATCATTCTTGCAGTTTTCCTGTACATTTTGTTTGCATATCCTGCGCTTGTTGGGAGAACTACTAGCATTCATCTGTTCCTGCAAGATTCTAAGAATGGTCCAATCGTGAGGAGATTGCTTGCAGCTATCATTGAGCAAATCCTTCAGCTTCCTGAGTACAGTGTGGAAAACACAAATGCCCCTATCAGCGGATAATGCACATAGACTGGTCAGTTTAGTTTTCTATTATTTGATTGAGGAATGTCCGCATCTTGTTGGGAGACAAACTGATGTCCGAATGTTCCTGAGGGATCCAAGGAATAATGCTGCACTTAATGAAATATTAAGAGACATCATCGCACAGGTGAATAGGTACTCTGAGAGAACACTGAGAACTGCATGAGATTTTCAAGGGAGAAGATCCAAACATCTACTGGTTAAGGAACTTTGTTTCATGCTTAAAAAGAATCTTCATGTCTTCTGGTACAAGGGCAATTTGTGGTGTTCACTGTGAAACTTTGTTCATCATCGTATAGCCAGCTGTAGCTGATCGAGGAACTTTTGGAGCCGACTCAGCAGCTTCCAGAAGTAGTGCGTGATGTTGCCGATTAAAGGTTTGTTTTTCCTTCCTTAACAAGTAAAAATGGGCAGCATCAGTAGCAACATTGTTATGACAGATCTTGAGAGACGTCCACAATGTGCAAGAAGCTCTTGTTGTAAATGGTCACATTTGTACATAATTTACACTTGTATTTTGTTCATAGTGATACTACTCTCGCTCACAGTATGCACTGCTTACTACTTAGATCCAAATGGAGCAAGGATTCCTGTGTAACCTCCAGTACAGAAAGAGGGTACAGATATGGCAACGACTAAGCAACCAAGACCCAATGTAATAATTCTTATTCCAGTAGATGGAGTAAAATTGCCTGGGTCTATGACAAATATAACTAGACATCTTTCTTTAGAAAAAGGGGTTGTGGGGATTGTTCTTGAGCACCAGAAACAGGCCCGAAAGGAGAGACAAAGGAACAGATTGTTTAGGAGTGAAACTACACAGGTAGTACATGTAAAAACACCCAATCCACTGATGAATGTTCCTATGATTGGTCCAATAAAAAAGAGTTATGCTGACATGTTTCATGAGATAATTATAGAAGGCCATAGAGAATAACAAGACCTAAGAGAAATGCTAGAGAGGATTCACACGGAACTGGACCCCACGCGCACAACAAACATGGTGATCCCAATCTTTAATCTCAGTGATCACATCCTGTCCTCACACGAAATCAATGTCCTCAGCAAAGGCCTTAGCTTTATTCCCAGCTCCCGTGCAGACATGTTCAACACCGAGGTGGAATTACGTAAATTCTTTCGCACCATCCGTTTACGTTATTTCTTCAGAGATAGCCCTGTAAAAGAACCGCCAAAATCAACAGGCCTAAAACCTCCATCTACTTTCACCCCTCTCTCTTCTATGATATGTCCAGAGATTCTATCTTTTGAGAATCGGATCCTTTTAGAAATGCGGAACCTCTTCGACAAACAACATGAATGCATCAAATTCACCATGGAATACAGTACAAATCAAATTCCTTTTTTGGACCTAGCAATATCCAAGAACCTAAACAACTCCCTTAGCACCTCTCTATACCGCAAACCCACATCCAAAAATACTCTACTAGAATACTCCAGCTTCCACCCTCTAGGGTTGAAAACCAACTTACCCTATGGCCAATTTTTACGTATCAGACGTAATTGCTCCACACTAACGGAATACGAATCCAAGAGCAAAGAACTTGCCACCCGTCTAAAAGAACGGGGATATCCTAGCCATATTATCCGTCAGGCCAGAAAAAGAGTCAAATACACCAATCGGGAGACTTGCCTCACTCCCACCACCAGAGATCAATCCAACTCTAAAATGACCTGCGTCACCACTTTTACTCCCTTGAGTAACTCAATCAAAAAGGCAGTCCTAAAAAACTGGGACATACTACAGACAGAATCTTTTAAACCAGAAAAACCTAGATTCCCCTTCAAACGGAGTCGCAACCTAAAAAACCGACTTGTACACACGTACACAGAAGTGGATGCTCCCAACAGTACTCAAACCACACTGTGGAACCTCCCGCCTGTGATAGGCCATTTCAAATGCGGCAATTGCTCCGTCTGTAACCTCACGGCCAACCTCAAGACTATCGATCTGAAAGGAAACCAGTGGACCTTCAACTCGTTCACCAACTGTAAAACAAAATGGTGCGTATACATCATCAAATGCCCCTGTGACCTTATCTACATAGGCAAATCCAAGAGAGAAATTCGACAAAGGATCTGCGAACACCGTTCCTGTGTGCGAAACCAAATAGAAGATAAACCACTAGTGGCACACTTCAAGATGATGAATCACACCCATAACGACATCTTCTGGGCAATATTGCAAACAGTAGGCAACCCTTCCCGCGGAGGCAACAGGGACCTTGCCCTTCGTAAACTTGAGCAAAAATGGATTTATCGCCTGGATTCTGTGAGACAGGGTCTTAATATTTCCATCGAATGGAACTTGTTCTTCAATAAGTGAAGTCACATCCCATTGCTCCCTTCATTGAGCTTTAACCACGCCATGGTTACCCATACACCCACCTGTCTCCTCTATCCAGTGGAGTACGCTCCCTTCAGCTGGCCAAAATTTTCGAATTTACGAAGTTTAATATAACAGAGCATTTTTTCAAGGTCACCTGTCTACAAAGAAAAGACACAGCAATAGCATACTGTTTATATTTGTAAATGCATTCGGAGGCACTATTTTATAGAGTGCCGTAATGTTTCTCTGCTTTACACTGTAACATATGCCTAGATATGAAACCCTACACTGTTGGCATCATAACAATACAAGTACCTATTGACACTTATTGTTATAAATAATTCTGCCTGCATGTTGGTAACTCGATCTCCTTGATTGATGCTTCAAGGAGAAAAAAGGCTTATGCATTTCCATGTTTCAATTGTGTCCACTACCAAACATGACCAACAAACATGCGTGAAACTACGCACTGATTACGACCGCGCCCACCACGTACACTACTCCCAGACGCATGCACAGTGCCTGCAAGCACTACGGCCTCGTTTTAACTCCTGACATGCGCAGTCATTCAGGCACACCCGACGACAGTGACACAGTTTTTTTCCTGACTGGGACACGGGTAAGTCTCTCGGCACAGCTCTCTCCCCTCGCATTGTGTGCACCACCTTTCGCAATTACTGTAGGCTCCGCCTTATTTCAAATTCACCCTTGTTGTCCAGATCTCTGGAATACTCACGCCCCACATTGACAATTAAACAGTCTTCCGGCATATTTAAAACAACACTAAATAACGGACTCGCAATTATTGCGTTTTTGTATTAATTCACCGCTTGCCTCATCTTAACTTTGGAGAATCAGTCATGAATGTTCTTCACTTTAGACACCTAGTCTTGGCCGCCCACTGTACACCAGCTCGATAAAACCATTCGTACAGTCACGGCCCCTGCATAGATTAACTCTTACCAGTCATTTTTGACTCCCTTTTGACTTAGATCAGGGCCTCTGACATCTGCAGATCGACCCCTACAGCCGCATTTCCAGCAGCTGCTTTTTACTCAGACCACAGCCATGGCGCTAATCAACATTCATATGGTAGGTCCCTTGCCTTGCTTTTTCTCACCATTGTACATAATCTAGATTCACCGGTTTTAACATAGCCTCTTTTACACTAGGACGACGCCCCACTCATTCACCCAGTCTGAAATCGACCTCCAAGTCCTGAAGACAGTTCGGTATCCTCTGTGCAGCGCTGCTCCAATTCCATCAGCCACTGCCTCTTTTCATCTATCTACCGAACCAGAAACACATACTCAAGTGTCGACAAAGTTAATGTGTTGTGAAAGTAAACAACACAGAAAATAGACTGTCACTACTGTATACTAACCCACTATAATGCAGATCTATTGTATGCATATATGCCACATAGTGGCACAAAAAACTCAAAAAATGTCTTCCTGTTAAATAAATTTACATTATATTGTTCCTCTACGGTGATTTTTGTGTTCCGAGCTAGTAATAATCTAGCTCTTTTTGCAAGGTTTCAGTAACCTCCTATCAAGCTATTGGCTTGGGAAGCCTTTGACTCAACCCTCTCGTATCTCTGTACATGGCAGAATGGTACATGGAAGGATGTCACCTCCCAAGATGGCAGAATGCATCAATGAATATCATGGACGGACATTAAAGTGAAATCTGACAAGGACAAAGTGATGCCATGAAGAAGAAGATATATGAACCTATGCTGAAACGATACGAAAATACTAAGTAACGATGTAACAAAAGCACTAACAGTAACATGTACATAAAGCTAAAGTATTCATGGATCGAAAGAAGATGAAGTAACTTACTGACCAATAACTGTATACTGACCAATAACTGTAAATACGCAGTGATGCAAAGTAGAACGAAAGTGTATAGAAGCTTGCCATAGAGAAATATATAACGTGGTAAGCATTGCCATATAAGGAAATTGGATGCTGTCTCACGGTGAACCTAACCAAGCTATGTCAGAGGCAGGCCGAGGCTATTGGAATCTGGAGACGCAGGAAAACAGCTCTGTGTACAGAGCCAGTGATGAGTCATGGTTCGCCCAGATCAAAGGTGCAATTTCGAGGGATAAGAACTGAGCACAAAGGGAATACATGGATAAGCTCTGAATGAGGGACATTCTTTATAGATGAAGGAAGATGAAAACATCTGTGAGAGTCAAACTGCTGGTCAATTAAAAGTATTCAAAGCTCATGTGAGAACGGATTTTGAGACAAAGAGGAGCAACAGCACCCTGCATAATTAAATCAAATAGCAGTAAATGAAAGGCTGAAATTGACACATTGAAATTGACACATTCATGGTTTCTTCACACGACAAAGGTTATTCATTAAAGCCTCAAGCTAAGATAGTGGTTTTCTCACACTCCCTTGAATGTTCTAAGACAGTGACCAGGCACAAGGTCAACTAGAAATGGAAGACTTTGGCTTGTGGCCTACCAGTGAAAGATGATGGACTAATTTGGAAAATGAGGAGTAGTCTGACGGGATTCAAACACCAAGGTTTTGTTTCAAGTACGTGTTGCTAAGGAGTCAAAGGTCCATGGTTGGGATAGTATGCCAAACAATCAGTGGGGTTGGAGGACAACCTAACACACAATTTTGCAGAAGCCAATCCATTGTTGTTTTGTCCGCTATTATCAGTACTATACATATTTAGCGGTGCTTCAAGGCGTGCCCTACACCTAAGGGGTAGCCAATGATGTCCTAATCCTTATATGTTCTATAAGTATATATGTTCCCTTCACCAACCCCTTCCCTTGATAGATTTTGTATCTTCCCATGGAGAATGATTTCATGGATGAAGCATATTGGGGTATGAGACCTCCATGCAATTAAGTTTGTTTGTGATTGTTGTGAGACACCAGACGGTGTCTCGCGCGCTAGTCCCCACGGATCTCTCTCTCAGGTGGCCAGGGCATGGCCTTCACTTTTGGATCCAGACCCTAGGTGGGGACCAGTGCGGGTGGATCACCTGGATGAGGGGTGTTCGGGGAGTGGGACTGGGACACCGGATGGGAGATGCAGTATCCCTCCCCCTTCAAAACCTTTACCCCATCCTACCCGGTAGGATACGTGGGGAAGGGAAGCCAACTGCTCAACCGTCCTGACATATTATTTCTTGAACATTTTCTTTTTGCATACACCGTTGTCCCACACCCTTTTGTATCAATAAACACCCTTCAACTGTGATCACTTGTGTCTGTCTTCACTGTTTGATACCATGCATTCCTTACAGTGTGCATGCATCAGTCTGACGTCTGCTGGTTGACCCTGCTTTATTCAATTGATAATAAAGTAGTATTTTGCCATATTCCTTGAGCCTGTCCAATTATTTGGTCTGCGATCATTACTGTTATACCATCTAGCACAAACAGATGCTTCAAGGTGCTAGAACACAGGGACGATCGACTTACAGAAGCATTGACGAAGAGCTGGTTTTTTGGAGTGTGGCTCGATCATGGCAAGGCAGCAATACTTTATGGTTTGAGCCGAGGCAACAATGCATTTTTGCTGGCGGCGGCTCAGAGAACAATGGACACCAAAGGGCAGCGTTGAAGGGGTCTGCTGGATTGCTCGGCGTGGAGCACACTTAAGTCATGGCTCAGAGTGGGTTGTCATTGACAACAGGGGCCTTGGCTGTTCTGCCTTCCCGGTACTTTGAGTCTCACTCCAGATTCCCACAGCCAATGTCAGTCCTTTTCTACTGCTCCCAAACATGGAGTTCGATGGTACACACTTTCAGGGAACCTGCAATGCGGCAAGGTCCTTCGCAGCAGGGTGGCTGGCAGAGAGGCAGGCTTAGGGTCGAGCAGCAGAGTTCACCCCCACTGGTGCCTGGGGATGGTTCGGTGAAAGAGCTTGCATTGAACTCACAACGGGAGGACTTTAGAAAGGACTGCTCTCTCAGCAGGTTCCAATGAAATCTTCTCAAGTGATGATCCAAAGATGATTCAAGATGATTCAAAGACGTGATGGGAGACAACTTCTTTTATAGGCAACAGTGCCCATGTGATTGGACTAAAGCTATACTGCTTTAGGGGTACAATCCCTGACCTTTAAATTGAGTGCATTTTGCCCTTCTGATGTTATACCCAGAGTGCTTTGCTCCAGAGGAAGTTGAGGGGACAGGAAAAACAAAGAGAGGCAGAGAGATTCACAATGGTGGAAGTCAATTTCCCTTGAGCAAAGTTCCCCTGAATAATCTAACTCTGCCCCTTCACTTCTCTCTAAAAACAAAGGCCTTTAGAAATGTAGCCCCCTGGTGTGAGTCATGGCTCTTTGTTAATGGTGGAAGAGCCTCCCTGACCCTCTCAGACTTGAACGGGACATCCTTAAATTCTACAAACTGCTTGAAACTCTGCTGTTCTCTACTTCTTTCCCTCTTTCCCTTCCTTGCTAATCACCCCACTGCTGCGACTGGTAACGTGATTTTCATGAATTGCTCAGGACCTCAGGCCCTTCCTCCCAGTCATTACCAGCACCCCCCAGTGCACTGCCCAGCAGGCCCTACCTGATGGCTCCACATACCACCCTTGAGAGTCGCCTGTACTAGCACTTAGCCTGAGGCTCTCCTCTTGGCTCCGCTCAGCACTTCCCTTCTGAGCACTTCTTCAGCACTTGTCCACTCCTGTGCTCCCCCTTAGATACCCCTCCCCTGCACTTCTCTTCAATGCACTTGCCATAAGGCCCGCTAGGACTATGACTGTATATATATTATTGTTGTTTATTTTTGTTTTTTGCCACTGTTATTATTTCCCCTGTTCCCTTCCAATTTAGCCTTGTGGAGCTTTTAAACACAATACTGTTGTATAAAGTGCCTTACAAATGATTAATAAAATAAAAATAAAATGGGCCTCGTTACAAGTTTGTCCGTCCATAAACAAGGGTGCCGGTAAGCTCGCCAGCATCCTTGTTTCCGGACCGGCAAACTAGGAGTCTGCCTGCTAGAGCCGCTGTGCCCAACAAGTCTAACCCTGTCGGGCGCAGCGTCCATGGTAGGCAGGCTGGTGATGGAAGCTCTGGCACCATTCGCAATGGTTTCCGGCCCTTCCGAGCCCCCGCTCTCATAGAGGGGAATGGGGACTTACATTTTACCGGCGCCTGACGTCTTGTAATCTCCCCGAGGCACCGGGAAGTCAGGCGCTGGTAAAATGTTACGAGTCTTACTGCCGGACTCCCCTTTTATTCCTGTTCCAAGGCCAGCATCCTGTGCCATGGCTGTCCCTGGGAGAAGGGTGTCATCTGCTCTTAGAAAGGAACAACGAGTGGCAATCCCACCAGGCTGCATTCCTGCCAGTAGGGCAGGGTATAGCCTGTCTGCAACAACCTTAACCCTTCCACAGCTAAAATGGGCCCACAGGGCTGAAACACGCATGGTATCAGTTTAATGCAGCTGGAATAACTCTGAGAGATGCTGGCCACCGTACCCTAATGAAGTATTTCTTATTTTTACAGTTTAGCGTGCCACTAGGCCAGGATCTTCACAGTTATGCCGTTTGTGGAACAGGGATGCATATTTTAAATACAGTCCCTGTGCTGCAGAAACCTGAATGTCACAGGAGCTGTCACGAGGGCATCTATCACCTCTGAACCTGCTCTGTGCCACTGGTAGAGCAGGTGCTGTGAATCTGATTACTGATGCAGCAGAACGTAGGTATACACTATACTTTTGCAATGGAGTTTATGAAAGGCTAATCTGATTAGCATCTATCTTTCCAAAGTGCCAAACACTATGGAGGTCATTACGACCTTGGTGGTAGGGGGTTAACGGGGCCGGTAGAGCTGCTGGCCCAGTTAACCCCCTACCGCCTCATTATGAGACCCACTAGCGGGACCCGCTAAGGACGCCTGATTTTACCAGGCATCCTTAGCGGGTCCTGTGAGCGGTCCAGCCTGCTAACAAGCCTGTTGTTAGCATGCTTCCCATTCCCATTGAGCCCTATGGGGGCTCGAATGGGAATGAGGATGGGTTCCTGGAATGGGGAAGTACCGGGCCCTCCAAGGTCGGAATGGCCCGGTATTTCCCCATTCCAGGAACCCGGACCCGGTACCCGGAATGGGGGTAACCATGCCGTAAATAGCAGCATGGCTACCTCCAAGGTCATAATGACCCCCTATATAATTAATAGTCTTCTAACAGAATCAACCAAAGTTGGCTAGTAATCAAATCGTCTCTATGAACATATAATTGTTAGCCAACTTTGATTGATTCTTTGAGAGCACTATTATCATATAGTGTTTGGCGCATTGGGAAGATACATCTTTTTGAAGCAATTGATTTATTTGACATGTTCAGGGTCACAATCTAGAACCGATACTGCCTGTTCACTTTAATGAAAATCGAATTTGTTTTCTTATTTTGTTTTAATTTATGACAGTGAGCGCAGAGAAGTGCTAGCCCCTTCTCGTTTGAAAATATTGTTGAATCTGATTAGCATATTTCCCTTTCAGAGATGGAATTACAGACATAATTTTATTATTTAACAACAAAAAAAAGCCAGGGCTTTAACACCCTTGCCAAATGGCAATTTATCAAATTGAGCTTGTACAAAATAATCAATATGGGGTACAGATACGACAAAGTAAGCAGACGAGGCTTCAGAGAGTGGCTTATTGCTCCATCAAACCTCAATGTTGAGGAACAATTCAGGGGCACTCTGGGTGTAGCATCTAGGCCTAGCAGTCAGTGAAGAAAAGAGATGGATCATACAATACAGTTTGATAGGTAACAAAGGGTCTGACTGGAAAGACTTGGCAGAAGATAAAGACAGCGTATGAATACAAGGATGCATGTCCCAATTAAAGGTAATAATCAGCGACCACCATCTGGCAGTCTAAGATTGGCAACAGCTAAAAGAGGATTCTCATAATAGCACGTGATTTATCAGCTCCGTCAATGAATCTTAGCCCGAGGACATTGTGCCTTCACAGTTATCTGCATGCAGAAACAAGCTTCTTAGGGAGCTATTCAATATTGCGAGGCATGTTTATGTATCAGGAGGCGCATGAGTGCTCAATATTAATTTGGAGTGCTCCACAGGCAGATCAGAGCTTCCACTTGTGCAGAATGCGCCAAAAGGAGCCTGGAGTCGCATCTACCCTCTTTAGCATACATTATTGTTTTCATTTTAGTATATTCTTTTACATAGCATAAATCTAACTTAAAATAATGTGTCAGGGCGCTGTACAGGAGGATTAAGACGAGCGTGCATGGAGTTTGCTTCAAATTCATTATGCCAACATTTTAAAAACGCTAAACATAAATGTGCCACACTATACACCAAAAAGAAAACAGTGATTGTGTTATTACGAAAAGAACAGCACAATAGCCTCAATACTTTATCTAAAAATTTTGTTTGGTAACAGTGTATTCAACACTTTTCTAAAAATTCAGCAGTGAGCGGGCCAAGTGCAAAGAAATATGTAGACGGTTCCCTACTGGTGGGTTCATGTTACAGAAAGTTTGCACAGTTGCAGTGAATTTTCACACTTGTCCCAAATTGCGTCAGCGCACACATACACTGGAACAATGTATATTTGCGGTGCGCATTATGTAGGGTCGTGCATAAACTGAAAATGGTTCTCTCTTTTTATATTTTCCATTTTCCATGCATCAATCTCTGGGCCAATTCTTGTCTTCACGTATCGCTCTTTCTTCCCGGGAAATTTAGTTTATGTGTATCTAAATGCATAAGACCACAGCATGCACAGTATTTGGGAAACAGTTAATCTTGATTTTGCAAAATATTCTCAGCTGATATCATGCCACTTCGGCAATGGCAGAAAACTAGGTTTTTATATCATGCCAAATGTACTGGTAGATAACAGAAGATTGTGTTCAGATGAAGGCAAAAATGGACATCAGTGCTTTTAGGAAGTGGACCTCCTCAACTGGCAGCACCATCAGATATAGAAGTGTGTCATCGGTATATTAGTAGATGCAGACGCCCCCCGGGCACTAGACCCGCACCGCACCAGCCCATATAAAGGTCACAAATGATTGGTGACAGGAGCTACCTTGCAGGGACACTAAAAGTGAACGAAGGAGATAAGGGTGGGTCTGGAGGGTGCATGTGAATAGACTTACTTTACCAGATAGGACTGATGTAAACCATTTCAGAACTTCTGCACCAGTTCGTATCCTCTGTGCAAGAGTGGACAAGAGTGTCTCATGTTCAGCCATTTCAAAACCCACAGAGCGGTTCAACAATACATGCATAGACATGGGCCTTACATCCGGCATGAGAAGAGCATCATCCACCAGGGCAAGAGTAGCCATCTCTGGGCCACATCATGGCCCATAGACTGATTGATAAGCCAGTAAGATACTGTGATTATCCAAGTGTTTATGAAGTTGAATCACAACCACTAATTCAATAATTTTATATTTCTAATCATTCTAAAATGCTATAATTTTGCCTAGAAATGGGAGATAAGAAAAAAGGCAGTGATTACTCAGTTACCAGGGTAGAAATGCAAGGAAGTGTTCCCACACATTTAAAGTATGCACTACAGAAGAATTTCAAATATAGAGTGACAAAAGATCAATTTCCTAAAAATATTTTATTGTTAAGGCTGGCAAGAACATGAAGCATTTAAAGAGGATACTCTCTGGACAAACTCTTGTAATTTAGATGCTTCCCACTTTGGAGCAGATCCTCTGCCAATGGGAAGATCAAGCGATTTACATTTGCTAAGATAATTGTTGCCACAAATAAACATCATAAACCCCAATGGACCCTAAGAGCTGTACCAACAATGGAATAATCATGAACCAAGCTAAGAACAATCTTTGTACCTGTTTGAGAAAGCGTTACACACTTAATATAATTCTTGGATCCCTACCGCCAGCTCATTTTCCTATGCCAAATTTCTCCTGCTACAAACACTATGGAGCTCATGTTGCTCCATAACGTAATTTGACGGGGGGGGACCTGGTACATTTGCACTCAGGCATAGCCAGGTCCCCACCAACACATTTACGTCATTTGAACGATGTAGTGCAAATGTGAATTGCAAAATACGGCATACACATGTGTATGGCACCTTTTGCCCAATACTTTTGCCCGCCACTATGCAAAGTGAGTAAATGCTGCCCGCATGCCAGACAGCGTTTACTTTTAATTGTGAACGCTGCTTGCCATGCGTACTTGGCAAGCAGAGTTCACAATTACAATAAAACGTTGCTCCACATGCTGGCATGTCAGGCACTGTTTAAATGTAATTGCACATTCTGTCTGCAGGTGAGTATGGCAGGCAGCATGTACAATGATGCTTATGGTGTGAATAAAGCAGGCGAATCCAATAGGGTTCTCCAGCATTTGCGCTGGCAAGAAAATCCATTAACCTTATGTCCCTTTTGAAATGAGCTCCTATGTCTTGTAGAGAGGGAGCCAAGTACCCCACCTCAAGCATCGCGCCTATGTTGCCTACACGCTGGGAACCAGAATGTGAAATACGTACACTGCCAGTGAAGATACCGATACCAAGGAGAATCCTGCAGCAAGGTTCCCATTAAGAAAGCCATACCTGCATACATGACAATATGACGCCCGTTTGAATGAAATACCAGAAGAAGTGTGAAAAAGAGAGCAAAAGAGCAGATTGGTGGCGTCACACGAAGCAAGACTGACGCATCCAGAAGAGTTGCAGAGACAAGAGAACATAGATATTCTATAGGCATCAAGAAAGTATCAAAGACCAGTAACATTTCGAGATCGAGATAAAGAAGATTATGTTACAAAAAACGATGACGCTATCAAGTCATTTTACACGTGTACAGATGCAAAGAAACACAAGTAGACAAAGTATTCTTAAGGCTAGCTATGCAGTGAATAGATTGCGGCATGTGCCAACATATATATAGTGAGTGAGATATGGACGATTTCACTACACATTTTAGCAGAGTCGGACCACAAAAAGGAAGGCTTTTCCAGTGTGTTGCAGCTGAAAAGCAATCAGATTACAGAAGTAAATCGAAGAAGGGCGAGGCTGGACCAGCCCCAAGAAGCCAAGGCTGACCTGGGCTGAAATGATCAGACGGTAGCTAAAAACATGTGAAAGAACAAACTCCTGTTCAAAAGACGGGCACGAAAACAATGAAGACGTCAAATGTTCATTAAATAATAGTATTTTAACTGCACCAAAAGCTCAAAACCATGGTCTTCAGTCACGTGGATGGCTGAAAATGGACTATTGTGAAGTGCTATGCCTACGCAAGGAGATAGACTGTGCTATTTTCCCTTTTATTCTCAGGCATGAAGAATAAACTAAACTCAAGGCCAATCTTCAAAGGGTTAATTGACTGGCAGACAGCTGTGTGATGATGGATAGTATACTAAATTGTGGGAAGCTATGGTCAAGACCAACCCACCAGCACCTGGAGGCCAGCCTGCAGGCTGCTGGCTTATGTGTAAAAGTATTGACAGATGTAAGGGTGCCAACCAATTATAGAGCGCCACATAGTAAAGAGACCTATAGTTTGTATAACCAATGGGACAGCGTGTGTTTGATGACACTCATAATGACCTGCTTGAGGGGAGGGCTTAGTTGCCCCACCTGATATTAGAAACCCTATCACTCTCTTAGACAAGTATGGAACTTATGCCTAGATGTTCCCTTAGACCCAATCACTTTCTCCAATAGGTTTTTGTAGTTTGCCACGTAGGATGACATCAGCAACCACGTAGGATGACATCAGCAATGATGAGTTTTTACTATATAAGATGCTTTTTTATAAGAGTTGTTGAGAGAGAGCGAGAAGATCAAACGAATTGTCGATGCTCTTTGTAACTCCCTGTTTTAGACAATTGCAAATAAAACAGATTTGATTTGCCAACTTCCTGAGTTAGTTTGATTATTGATGTTTTAGTATATTCTGCATCCCCATCCATCTCAAAGTATTGCTACCTTGTCTTAAAGGGCTGAGCTGAGAAGCCTGGTTCAGTCTTTTACCAGCCACCCCCTTATCTGACATAATGTGGGGCAAGAAATGACCGTTTCAGCACAGGATCCACATCAAAACGTCCTGGTACTTCTCATTTTCGGAATGTCACTGTCCCACAAAGAATTGTGCATTGTTTCCCCTTATTCTCCAGGATGCAACCTCTCCCATCTCAAGGTCCTTTTATAAAGTGCCAAATTAGCATATCCCCTTTTATGACTCCTCCCCAATTCCTTTCCATTCTACATTACCACTAATTACCTGAAGTAGTACCCCGTCTCAAACCTGCTTTTGAATTAAACAGCTCAACTAAAAGTCACTGCAAATGTCACACTCATTGGTCTGGTCAGTGCAAGATCAACAAAAATGTATCTTTCAACAAGCAAAGTCTCATGGTGGAACAGAGGGTTGGCTATCTATGCGTCACAGAAGCCTGGTTCTAGCAAAATTGCTCAACTATGCTAAACATCCGTGTCCTTACAGGTTTGAAAATTCACTTCCTTGACCAGTCAATTGAACTGGAGAGGGATCAGGTCCATGGTCGACATTACGGGATTCAAGGGAACATCCATTCCCGTCCCTGCCCTTCCTGGAACCACATGGTCCACATTGGTATGAAATTGGAGAAGTCATGAACGGAATCAGGACTTCAATTCGTAGAAATCCTGTGATGTAGGGAGAGAAACAAAACACACAGCAGCAGTGAGCTCTGGCTATAAAAACCCTACCCAGAATCATGCAGGTGCTTGGCTTTGCAGAGCTGGATGTGCACTTAACTCCCTGTTCCCATCCTGTTGTTTCCCATCATGTCACACTGCTGCTTTCTGAAACTGGCTCTGCTGTTCTTCAGACACCGGCTCTGCTGTTGTTCATATGCGGTCTCTGATTATTTTCTGAATTGGATCCGGCATCTCTGCAACTGAAGAAAATGAAATAATACATTGAGACACTTACTAGGACAGCTGCGCTCCATTGGGCATGGTTGAGCCTGTTTCCCGTCTATGCGCACTATGACTTATCTGTTAAAACATGCCAGTTCTCCTCTCTCTTGCTCTGCGTGCTACTTTGGCACGTTCTGCACTCTGCTCAGTTCGGTGCTCACGTCCTCATCTCACCCGGCACTCAATACCTATATGAAACATAGAGCATGACAACACACAATAGTATCCTTGAATGTTAAGGCTTATTCTTTGAATACAACCCTGAACAAACTCTACTCAAAAGCCTCCTTTTCTTTGGACACCACCCTGAGATAGCAGGTCTACTCAGTCCTGGTTTGTGCAGTATCAACAAGTCTGGAAACAGCCAAGGACAATCCTCCCTGTGGTTCAGGTAGGGAGAGCATCCTATGTGTTTTAGGGAGTGTGGGAAGAGAGCTTTCAACAGGAAAGCTAATACTAAGTCGATTTTTCCTCTTTTCTCCCTCTTTTGCAGTATCCACACGAAACACATTAGATGGATCGCAGGCTGTGCTACTGCTGAAGACCACACCAGCAGGCACGATCCAGTTAGCAGGCACACATACATCTCCATTCACTTCACTGGGCCACTTTGGTATTGCATTAACTACACCTGAGGTGACTCGGTTGAGGAGGTGGAGGGTTCACCGCATTCCAGCTGGTTTGGCGCTGCTAGCGTAAGGTGTGACAACCTCAAAGACATCAAAAACAATATGATCAACAGAACAATTTAGAACTCATTAGAACATCTGACCATCAAATTCTACTTAAACACTAGTATCATGGTTACAGTTTACTTGATGCTATCAATTTAAGAGAATGGTCAGATCTCATGGCCTCACTAGTGAATTCTGATATGTTATGGTATGGGGTTTTACACCAACCATCCACTGCCTTTGCATGATCTATTGGTGCTTTGGGACCCAATAAAGAGGTTGGCTAGGATTTATTAGTGGAAACAGAGAACATGTAAGTTGTGTATGCTGTTATATGTATACATGCATTGTAGAAGCACTTGGCTATTGCATTTGAGTCAGTTCCTAGCAGACTCCACATGAGACCACGTGAGTGGATGCAGTGGTCAGGCCTGTGATATATAAGTTGATTGGAGAGGTGTGTTGGCATGGGGTATTCAATTTCCCTATCTGGGTGGCTAGGTTTGTATGCTTGAAACGTGTTGGAAAGTAGACTGTAGATACCCTGATGGGCATTCAGAGAATTTATTCCTTGTAGTCAAGCAGACATTGTGGCAGAGAGCCACTTCAGGTGGGGTCCTTCCATAGAAGTCTTGAAGAAGCTGATATCTCTATCAGCAGGCATTACCTGTTCCCAAATCAGCATGGGGAAAGCAGGGTAAGGCATTGGGGAGGAGGAATCAGTGGCTATGAAGTCATTGTGCAATGTGATAGCAGCAGGAAATACTTCTGGAGTGGCGAAATCACAGTGGACCAAGATAATACCGTGTGGACATCCAGGTGTAGACAACAGTGTGGACCAGTGTGGACCACCATGTGGGAAACACAGTGCAGCAACAGTAAGGACATCCAAGGCAGACAACAACGGGTACCAAGTCACTGTGAAGTGTGAAAGCAGTGGGTAATAGACGTGAAGTAGGTCTGTGGATGCAGAGCTGGTTTCTATGTACTGAGGAATCTTGCTGATTTTGTCGATAATGAAGGTGTTGATGTGGTTGGATTTTTTGAAGGAGTTTGGAAGGGTTTGGTAGTGGGTTGACGCACTGCTTGGCCAATTTGATGAGGGCTCTGTTTTGTTGTTGGGTTCTGCTATGGCATTCTGATAGTACGAAGCCTTGGCTGTGTTGCTTAGTTGTCGGCAGGTTGCTCAGAATTCCTGGAGGAGCGCCAGGTCGGATGCAGTCCTGGAGTGGCACCAGGTTCCTCTTGTTTCCTGATTCGTTTGCTGAGGTTGAGTTCTTGCATCTACCAGGGTGCTGATGGATTTGGTTTACAGGGGCGTTGTTTCAGAGACGCGTGTTGATCGATGGGGGCTGAGAGGGTGGCGTTGAGTGCTTACAGAAGAGTCAAAGTTTGTTTGGAGTTGTTCGGTCCATGTAAGGTGTAGGTTGGTGAGGTCTTCTGTGAGGGCTTTCACTGGGAAGTTCTTGATGGACCTGAAGGTTTGCCTGCTGGGTTTCTGCTGGGAGTTCTTTGTTTTGTTTTTGTCATACCCTTACGTCATACCCTTATGTCCTTCATGTGCCAGATCTATTATTTCTCTACTTAATCCAACTGGAGAAATAATGTGATTATTCTTCAACACTAATTCATTCTCTGCATGCAATTTGTCTCTGATTCTCAATATTTGCATTCTTGTGATGCCCCCTTTCTTAATTTCTTAATTTCGTGTATCCATCCTTTACTTTCTGTAATTGATAGTCTTCTAACATTGCTTCATCCCAATATTCTTTCAAATCTGCACAATGCGCTATTGTTAAGACCTGGTTATTCTTCAGCTTCATTCTCCTCTTCATTGACAGTTAATCTTGATGAACAATATGCCGCCTTATTCCTTATTCAAAGTACATATTAGAATTGTAATGTGCACTGCTGTAAATTTACAATTCACGATAAGATACCTTGTTTAGTCCCTTGGTTGTTAAAATCTCCTTTAATGGTTTATGGTCAGAATGTATCAGCAATGTTTTACCCCAGAGGAAGGGTCTAAACCTTCCCAAACCCCATTTGATGGCAAACATTCCCTTTTTAACTTTAGAGTGCTTTTTTTCACCTCTTTTAATACTCTTAAGGCAAATGCAAAAGTATGCTCCTTCCCTTTCTCCCTTGGTACATCGCTGCCCCTAAGCACAATTAGCTGGCATCGGTTTTAACAATGTTTTTCCTATCTTGTAGTTTCAAAGTGATGGTGCTTGACTAAGAGCTTTCTTTATTTTTGGTTTTGGCAAATGTTTGTGGTGCTTGCCCACAAAATTGCCGAAAACCATTATTAGAGAAGAAAGTTAGGGAGCATTTTCATGCTGTGGCATTGCTGGGTTATTATGCCAACCAGATATTCTCAGCTCCCTATCTTTCTTCCCTAAATGTCTCTGTTCTATAAAGTAACTGTTGTTCTAGGAAGAAAAAGAGGCTTCCTTTCTCTATACCTTCTCCTTCTGGAATAGCTTGTAGAAAAGCTTCAGTGAGAGCTGGATCATTTCACTGAGCAAAGGCTAGGTCGGGATAGATGGTAGGCTCTTCTCCCTTTCTTTCTTCAATGTTTCAAGGTTTATCAGCTTCCCCAAAGCCTAAGGTACTTCTCTCAGTTTCATCTGGTTCCATTTTTTTAAACTGATGAAATAAAGCCCTTTCCAAAATCACTTGAGCACTTTGTACTTCAAAGGGGATCTCACCATGATTCTGTAAGAGAACCTTTACATCTCCCCGGAAGTCAGGATCGATGACGCCTGCTAAAATGTCTATACCGAACTGCCACGCTAGGCCAGATTTTGGGGCCAATCTTATCTAACACCCCTGAGGGGGGGTATTAAAACCAAGTCTGTAGGAATCATTCCTCTTTTCCCCGGGAGAATAGTATCTTCACTACTGCTACAGATACCAAAACCTATCGATTCCTTGGTGGCAACAGAAGGGTTAGAAGCTCTCTGACTAACTTTTTGAAATTGTAGGGTTCCCCAATTAGTTTCAATTGAGTCACATCCCACTACTAACACCATATATAAAGGACTCATGGTGGCAACAGTAAAGACAGACACAAGTGATCACAGTTCAAGGGTGTTTATCAAACTGTATAAATGGGTGAGAAAAATGCCTAATCTAAACCTAAATCTAAGATGGGCGCAAACTCCAACCATCAAATAATAATAAGGCAGTCCTAGTGGTGTTTTGTCAAATAAAAAGGGCCTATACTAAAAAAAACTATTGCCACTCCTTACCGCTAAATTACAAAAAATAGTGTGGGATAATGTTCACCAGAAAAGAAAGAAGTGTTCATAAAATGGTAAGTCAGGATAGTATAACTGGGGTCTCCCTTCGCCATGTTTTTAGCATGGGACAAGGCGGCACTGTCGAGCACAACACACTCCTGGGCTTTTGCAGCACAAGCATATAATTTGTTTCCAAAATATCAGGGCCTTCTGTGGCAAAGTCTCTTCTACACCAAGTCTCTTGCTTCAGAGGGCCTGATGTACTATAAACAACAAACAAAAAGTTCCTTTCAATATTCTTCCTATCGGGTGATTTCCCTTCACCCGTGGATCTCCCTCAACTGGGCTCCGATCCATTTGCAATGTTGACCTCCCTCAGTCGGGTACACATTTGCCAGTTTCACACAGATTAATTAGTCGTAATACCTTGCAAGATTTATTTCCCTTCGCTTTTTCTAGCCCCCAGTGAGGCTTTCTACATCTATCATTCGTACAGCGTTTCTCTCAGCCAGGTGCACACACCTCTTTCACAATGTCAAAAATGTGGTAATGGTTTAAGGATTTTTGATTGTACAAGAGATTTTGGTTCGACCTTTGTATAACCACCTTAACTCTTTGTGCTTGCCTTTCCTATGGCGTCGTGTTACTATAATGTTCACAAGAAAGGGGGACCAGCCAGAGTTTTTCGAATGGACACCCACATGGTGTCGGACCACTCTGCAGCTGGTCTTTCCCTTGGCTTTGAAGGTTCACTTTCACTCAAGTTCTTTGTTCATTACAAGTTGCTGTTTGCACCCTTCACTCAACAATGCATGGTTTACTATCGGTTCTCCCTCTGACTCACCGACTGTGCTGACCTCCTTGTCATTTCTTGTCTCTGGAGTCAAGGATGGTACCACAGTACCAAACGCGCCTCGGCGCCTTTGTTATCAGTGCGGGAGGGCCCTGTGCACCATTGACATCTGTTACACTACACGTCAGCTATAGTTCCGGTCTTATGATTCCTTTCATGGAGGCTTTGCAGGTTTGGGTTGAAAATGGCAAGGGTACTTCCCTCCTTGTTATCCTTTCCGGTCTCGCTGCCTTTCTTCTCCATTTGAACAGCCGTCCTGGAATAGTTGCTTCCTCATGAGTTGGTCCTTGCTCAAAGTGTGCTCTTGTGCTATACCTTTTATCCCCATGGAGAAGGGAAAGGGCCGTCAGTTGTATGTGTGTTTGATAGGCTTTTGGGTCATGGGTTTTTGTTCTTCTTCTGGCCTCTTTGGATACCAAGACTGAAGGTTGTGATCCATCCGTTACCAAATGCTGGATTCCTGACTTTTCCTCCTCTCTTCTTTTATTGTCTTGAGCCAGCCGACAGTATTGTTCCAGGTCTTTGTTTTGATTTAAGATGCTGCTCTCTGGGCCCTGGATGGTTAATACTGAACCCAATGTCAAACCAAGGGCCTCCTTGGTTCCGGTCACGTCTATGGTGTGCAGCGGTACCGGTTGGGGAACAGGTGTTTTTGGATGATTTTGACTCGTGGCAGAGCCTTGTAATGGCGATGACGTAGATATGTGGCTTGAAACTGCTGGATGCCACTTTTTGGATGGTAGTTCAGAGTGGGTGTAGCCCAAGTCACAGGACACTTCAATACGGGGCTCTGTCCGTTCTTTAACACCTTCAAGAATATCTGCATCAGAGAGTTCTCCTGCGGGGTCTAAGTGCAAGACTTTCCTTTGCTTAGGGAAAAAGTTTGACAAGTTAATAGTTTTACACAGTCTTGTTTTAGGCTCTTTCTTGTAGATTCTGTGTGCTTTGGGAGATTTGACCCCGTGGTGTTGTGGTCATTTAGAGGCAGTACTTCTGTGCTGTGCATAAGGTTTGGCATTAGGTTTCGCTTTTTTGTGCACTTGTGATGTATTTGGTGCAAGTGAGGTTCCTCTAGGGGGTGTTCTGAGTTGGTTACCCGCAATTGGTGGATATTTCTGAGAGGAACTGTTCACTTTGAGTATTTTGGGTTGAAGTACAGTTTGGATCTCGTTATTATTTGCCGGTCTTAGTTGTTCTTCGACTTGCTCCTCAATTTCTATGTCATGCACTATTTCATTGGAATTAAGCGCAGATCGGGTTGCCCGAACATCTAGTGAAGTGGAGTCATGCAGAAGATCCTCCCCATCCTCCACGTCATGTTGGGTGCTGCGAATCTCCACTTGGACAGATCTCTGTTGAGTTTGCCATTCTGAGGTAGGGTGATTTTGACATTCGGCTGGGTGTTCAGGTTCACTGTTGGTTTCAGTTACCAAAGGAATATTGTCAGTGGGCTTACGACATCCTTCACCTTTCTTCGAGTGACTTTCTCTGTCGAAGTGGCCGAATCACTGGTTGCGCAGTATCATTATGTATCAGTTGGGCATTTGTCTCCCATAAATTCTGAAGTTAAGGGGGGGGCTTTCTAGACCCAGTCCGCACATGACTTGTGTCTTTGGCACTTTCTTTGCCAAAAATTAATAGTTCCTGTGGCCCCTGGGTACCCGTGATTACAGTGCTTCTGAAAAGAGAAGAATGTGTAGGCTGACACACTGATTGAGATTGTGGTTGGGTGAGGAACGGGTTTGAAAGACCACTAGTTGTAATTTCGGTTTTTGGAAGACAGGTTGAAGGGGTCAAAGTTAATGAGATATTGACCAAAGTCAATTTATTCTTGTCCTTAACTGAGTGCAGCTCGCCAGTTTCTTTGTGTTTTGCCTTTTGATGCTCTTGTGAGCCCGGAGAATCTGAGACCTGCAGCATTCTTCCATTCTGGGGTGTGCTTTTCACAGTCTGCATGGACTGCACTGACTGCAGAAGGAACTCTGTGTCGAACCCTGCAGCCACTCCGCAGCTGGGAAAGGCTTTTAGGCAGTAATCTTCCTCTTCAGAGTAGACAGAGTAGAAAGACCAATGGGTCACACAGCAAGTGGTGCACTGACAGTAGAAGGAAATCTGCGTGGAACTTTGCGCCCGCTACACCACTGGGAAAGGCTTTTAGGCAGTACTCCTCCTCTTCAGAGTAGATAGGGTAGAAAGACCAATGGGTCACACAGCAAGTGGAGCACTGACTGCAGAAGGAACTCTGTGTGTTGTTATTGTCAATTGCCTGACTCTGCCTGACCCTTCTGTTGGTACACGTCAGGTAAATGGCTGTTGTGCTGGTCCATTGTCTTTCACGGTGTAAGAAAGTGTTTGTGTCAGAAAGGGGTGGTAGAGCTTCTAAGTATCCTATGAGGTAGGATGGGGAAAAGGTGTTATAAGGAATGGGGTAGCGTGTCACACCCATCAGTGTCCCACTTCCACTCATCCAGGTGATCTTCCCCCACTGGTCCACCCCCAGGAACTGGATCCAATACCAATGGCCGTGTCCTGGCCCCCTGGATGACATATTTACAGGAACCAGCAGGTACGACACCTTCAGGTTTCTCAAAATATCCACATTTCTTCAACTACCTATATGTTCTTCTCGACTGAATGTTAAAAACAGCAGCGAGTTGGCAGCAGGAATTGAGACAGGGAGATGGTTGGAGTAATCTCTGCTCGGCTGTTCCCTGCGTAATTCAGTGACTGCAATATTGGGAGTTGCCGCTTTAAGAAATTACAACTTCCTACATAAGATGGAGGCAGGCGTATGGCGCTGGCGTGCGAGTTGGCAGTAGGATTTCAGACAGAGTTGAGACGAGCTGCAGACGAGGATCTGTTGCATTATTTGTACTCTTCCTGCACTCATGCCAATGGCTGGCCCACGCATTCAACAACAGATGAGGCTACAGGATCCAACATTGTCATGTCTAAGGCAAATCGCTGAGTGGAGTGCTCCCTCCCCTGAAGAAATACAAACTGCTATGACCAATGTAATTATTAACATTGACACAGCGGTCAGTATGCCGCCATCTGAACTAAATATGATACGTTTCTCGATACCTGATCCATTGGAAAGGCGGGAGATCGGAGCATTGAAATCTCCCGCAAGGGCCGGGGAAGATCGAATGATGGGATCAGGGGCCTCAAACCATTGTGGAACCAAAAATGTTTAACATATCCGACAGCGCAGATGCACCCCAACATATTCCCCTGCGACAGCTACAACAGATGGCACAGGGCTGTTACGATAGTGTGCAGTTGGTTTTCAACGATGTAGGTGCTGGGGAGTGCATTACGGACATGGAGGTGTCAGTGATCGAGAGACTGACAGCGACTTCTGCGAAAACCCTTATTCATCAGACGAGTGTTGATCGTTGGAGCGACTATTTGCTGCGCCATGCTCTCAATTGCGTTTTTCAGCCCCAGATGTTACATCACTGCCCACTCAAGTGGGGAGCAAATCATTGCTAGTGGTGAAGGATTCAGAAAGACAACATTCTTTACTGTCGGCACGTTTATCTAGTGACATTGAGGAGATAAAAACTCAATGGCAAGCCAAAAGAAACTGCATGTGGTTAGAGCAAATGGCTCAGTCAATAGCAGAAATCCTAGGCAATACCTTGGAAGTGAGGAAGTGCGCGCATTACGGACAAGGACCAAGGACAGATCTTTAATAGGTAATGAGTCAGTGAAAGCTACAGGTTTGCAAGAAACAATGTATCCTCATACTATTAATCACACTGGAAATCCCTCAACCATGGCAGACAAAAGCTTGAGATCTTCCAGAGAATCCTTCTTTCTGTCCTCTGAGGAGCTGGATGGTGATGCTGTTTTTCACACTGATCGATCTGGGCATGAAAACTATCTTTCACCAGCGGCAGCCGCCCAATTGCAAAAAAACATAATGGCAGCTTTATCTATCGCATTGGCTCCATTTTCGAAATTATATGAATCAGTGAACAACTCATTAAAATAGTAGACTACCCTAATAGCAAGGATTCAATCCAAGATGTTATTCTTGGAAAGGTTTGTAGCCAATGTTCATAACAGACTGGATAAAGAGGCGGAACATCAGCCCAATGGCAAGATGGACTCTGTGTCCTAGCAAGAAGAGAGGTACTGGATAAAAGCACCTTGATGGCCACTCTGCTGGAAGATTTCAAGTGGATGAGGTCCTAGTAGAAGGAAATAAATAGGTTGAATAAAGGGACCCTGGGGAAATTAGAGCTGGCTCCACAAATCCAGGGTAGCTGCACCAAAAGCAGAGCGCCCCTGAGCGAAACTCTAACGAACAAGCATAGCTCTACTTCAACAAAAGACAGAGAGACCATCGACATATAGGGACCAGAGAAGCTGGATAAAGGAAAGAAAGAGCTGGTTGATGGAAACCAAGGTAACAATACACAACCAACAGAACAGTTGGAAAGCTCACTGATGAAACCAAAATCTCCAAAGGAGAGTGCCTCAACGTTGAACCAGAAGCCTCAAAAGCCCGAAAGTCCTTCTATTAAATCATTTCAATATTTGGGAAACATGAAAGAATACTTCAAACTGACTTGAAGCAGAAGGGAGGCCCCAACTGAAAAATACTAAAAAATATACAAGTAGTGCACAGAGCAAAGTCAAACGGGTCAAGAGCATTCTTGAGGAATTTAAAGACACCGCCGCCAAAGTCGCCGGTTTACCTTCGACAGAGCGTGGACGAAGGGGTGGGCCCACACTAAAGAAGAACGATGGCCCAGACATGGTCTTGGTGCCTACCGAAGCAGATGAAGATGATGTTAATTAGGAGGGGATCTCATCAGAGGAGTTATTTGTTAGAAGAAATTACTATTTATGAAGTAGATGAGGTCCTTGAAGAATCTATGGACATGGAGCCTGACGAGGATGGCCTAACGAGGAAACGCCGGGAGCTAATGAGGTGGCTACTTCCTTTACCCCTGCAAGTAAGAGGGGGGTTAGGGTGGAAAGAAAGATTATACCCAGAGTTTCCAGACACTTGAAGAGAAAAGACTCTGCAGCTAGTGAACACAATTATATAGGAGAGACTTTTCTCAAAGAACGAGAACCTGATACTCAACCGAAGAAATGTTTTGAAGAAATGTTTTGAAACAGTTGCACCACATTAATAAAATAAACATACATTAACTCAGATGACATATGCGTGGTGCGATTTGTAAACAAAAAATGGTTAGATTGGGTAATTTTCCATTTAAATTGTGCGCTGGTAAAATGAATGCTAGCCGTATGGTTTAATTGATCAAATTAAACCATATGGAAGCATGCATGGACTTACTGCCCCTGGGTTTCACTTAAAAGACCAAAAATAGGGGATAACTAACCCTCACAATTACACTAAATCTCTTCCTCAGCCATAACATATAAAAAAGATAACTCAACATTCACCCATGTCAGGGAAGGCACTGGGAATGGATGCTAATATGGTGCCTAAGAAGAAATACCTGCAGATAAGGGTCAGGGCTGAATGCACAAGAGATCAAGAACAACATGTAACAGAGGACCATGCCACAAGTCCGTTACTCGTGGATAATCATGACTGGTCATGGTTGGCGCAAACACTGGTGGTACCCAGAGATAACTAATGCCAGGCAGAGGTTAAGGCCCCACCCTACGAATAGGATTGTGGAAGTTACGAGGGTTCCCTCATCTCTTTAATAATGAAGACGTGGGTTTGGGGATATATGACATTCTATGCCACCAAGAAACGTGGCTGAGATCCAACCCAATTTGTGATAGATTTGTATGTCACCTGAATTAAGCACAAAAAGGTCTGGCTGGAAGACCTTACTTTGGCCCACTGACATTAATACAAATCCAAAAAGGGCTATCAGTGAGAGAAGTAGTGAATCCTAATCTCTTTACTCAAATGTTGATTCTGGAGAGAATGAAGAATGATTCTGATGGAGAGACATTATTGGTGATATTCAATCTATATTGGAATGTGACGAGAGGATGTTTTTATTGATGCAGCAATGGGATTGATAGATAAGACATACGCTACTTTGAAAGATCCACATATTCTCATCTGTGGAGATTTAAATGTGAAATATCTAGACGATCAGGGGAAATGACTAATTAAGAATGCATTACACGACAGAGCCGATTGGCAATATTATCCAATCAAGTCTCAGCGGAAGCATGGATAGCCCATTTATCAGATCCGTTTGCTCTGGTAGGTCATTAAGGAAATAACAAAGACAGAGTGTGGACCTTTGGATTTGACAAAGATCAAATTGAGGGTCTTATTAGGAAACTGAACTCCTCACAGGCCCCTAGCCTGGATGGGCTTCCCAACTCCATGCTAAAAGAAGCTATAGGACCTTAGGCTGAGTTTATTGTCATGGTACTTAACCAGGTCATGGTGGCTAGAGAAGTTCCCAGTGTGTGGAAAGCAGGTCTTATTATTCCAGTTTTCAAGAAGGATGAGATAGAAGATCTGAGGAATTACCGTCCCATCACCCTCCTGGACATTCTGGGAAAAGATTTCGTGTCATTGTTATTATGCAATTTGAATGCCTGGGCAATTGGGGCAGGCCGCTTGGACCGCCGACAAACACGTTTTTTCAAGGGGGTGGTCGCTACCTTAAACCCCTTCCTCCTGAACCTTTTGAAACTAAGCACTATAAAGAATAAATAAAGCAACTATTTTGCCTTTATTGACCTGGAGCAAGCATTCAACAGTGTCAGTAGGGAGAGGTTACGGGAAAAACTTTGCAGCTGGGAATGCCCTGGAGATCTGGTAGAGGGAATTAAAGCATTGTACTCTGGGACTTCTATACAGTTTAGAATGGCAACGAACGGTGCACTTTCTAAAAAAATTATTAAAAAAACATATAGAGGATTAAAGCAAGGATGCCCCCTGGTGTCAGCATTATTCAATTTATATATATCTGACATAGGGGAGTCCCAGCATTCAATAAAGGCCTCCCCCCCGAAGTTACATGATTGCCATACTCCATGGATCCTATATGCTGGTGATTTGATCTTCATTGATGTTAGGCAGAAACCTGTGCAGTTCCCTTAGGGAACACTGCAAAAGATTTGGGACTACAGGTGTTAGCAGTAAACCCACTTGGAAGCAGTCTGTACCACCCACATTTACCTGGTAGCTGTGGCTGAGAAGTCAGACTTCCCTCAAGAAGAGTTAGGCAGTATGCAAAGTATACACAATAGGCACTCAGACACAATAATACAAGCAAACACTGACCAGAGCTTTGGTATCAAAGTATATAATTATTTATTTAAAAACACACTGTTTGAAACACTCCAGCACTCTTATTGTAAAAACACTCTAAATACAGTTACTATTATAATATATACACCCCTTATTCCTTATCAGATAAGTCTTAGTAAAACACCACTTATTTTCATACAGAGGTGAGCGCTTAACTAGATGGCACTCCAATAAGTTTGTGAAAAAGGGAGGGAAAAAGACAGAATATGGAAAGGTACACCACTCTAAGATTTAGGAACACTGTTAGCAAGGCAGAAGAGCAAAAGTCACTGGTGAGCCAAAGTCCAAAGGCTGGGCCCACTCTTATAGCAAGGCAGAAGAGCAAAAGTCACTGGTGAGCCAAAGTCCAAAGGCTGGGCCCACTCTTAGAGAGAGCAGAGCACAAATGATCCCAAGATCACACAGTTACTCTAGGCTTAGAAAATCTTGCAGAGAGTTCAAAAAGAGTTTAGAGAGGCACAGAAAGGCTTAGCCAGGGTGTCCCAGGCTAACCCAGGTTCGAAAGCCAGGGGCTAAATCTACCCCGTACAGTCGGTGGCAAGGGAAGCCAGGCGGTACACGGTACCTTAAGTGGGAAGGATCCTCCAGCGGTGGCAGTTGTTCCTGGCAGTGGGTGCAAGTCGCGTTGTCGTCCAGGGGAAGAGAAGATCTCGACTTGGAGGAAAGATGAAGGTCGTTGCACTGCCAGGGAAGAAACCAGCCGCAGAGTTTTCCGGTTAAAGGTGGTACCTTTTAATTCACGGTCGTGGTAAAACGTGGTATCCCGGTTGCCGGGGTGCTTGGCACAGGCAAGGCAGCCACGAGGTACATCAGGAAGGCGAAAAGATGGTGAAACTTGTTATCCCCACCAGTCAAAGGAAGAAGACTCTCCGGCGGGAGATCTCCTCTGTCGTTGGGAAAAGTGGTGAGACGGTCCAGCAGGGCTCCACCGGTGGTGTCGTCGTGGCAGGTCGGCTCAGCTTCTCCCTCGTCAGATTCTTAGGTCCTGTGGCGACTTCTGAAGTTCCAGTCCCCAAAGCCCTGCTTTTATGCAGAAAACCCCCATTCACTCAGCCTAGCTGTCACTCAAACATGCTAAGTGGTGAGCCGGCCGTCTCACCACTTGTGCCAATCAGGACGGAGTGCGACTTGAGTTGCCTAGGCAACTCAGTCCAGGGTGCCTAAATCCCCCTCCACCCCTCCTAAGTACCCCAGACAGAGTGGCACCACTTTGGAGGGCTTCTGTGGAGAAGCCCGCCAAAAAGTGGAACAAAGGGCTCGACTTGGGTTGGAGTCACAGAAGAGAACACAAACGCCATTTTAGAATCAAGTTTTGGCAAAAAATACCAACCGGAGAATTAATAATAAATAAATAAACCGGCGGTATGTTCGAGGCTACCGTAATTAATCAAATAAAGATAGTAGCCTAAAACAATGGGTAATCCCATAGGAAAATATTTGCGGTTGAATATAAAAAGTAGTATCCACTGCCACCAGCCAAATCTCGATCAGGGGGGACGGAGACGTGCCCCCTCGACTAACAGACCCCGGGGCAATTGAATTGCCCCAGCCAGTACATCCACAATATGATGGTTTGTACTGGTTCTGTTCAGAATTTGAGACTAGTAAAGTCAATGGTGACTTTACATGCCGTGGGAGACAGTAGTCAGTCCCAGGGTATGGAGTCTATACTGGGGGGTCACTATGACACCCCTGTGTTACTGCACTGAGGGTGCTGTGTAACACACATCACAAAAACACATGAAGCCCTATGGGGTAAAAGACCTCATAGCCCATTAAGCACATCTAGATTCAAAGAAACACACTCAAATCATGCCTAAGAGTGAGGGTAAAAGAGTCTCACTCTTGGCAGGAGAAAAAAATAAACCCCATAAATCCAGCAAAGCTGCTGGGGGACTCACTAGGTTAGGAAATTCAGCCTAAACAGAAAATTCTCCCTAACACTCGCCCCCCCAACCCCAGACTAAGGGACAGGAGGATTTAATCCACTCCTGGATGAACCTCATACCTCTAGTCAATGACATACATCCTAGAGAGTCCATCAGCATTTTGATGTTGACACCCTGACCTGTGCTCAATGGTGAAATGAAACCCTTGCAGGCAGATTGACCACCTCAATAGTTTTGGATTTTCTCCCTTCATTTGCATTAACCATCTCAAGGGTTGGTGGTCAGTCTGAATGACAAAAGTAGAACCATACAAGTATGGCCTAAACTTCTTCAGTGCCCACACAATAGCAAAGCATTCTCTTTCGATTGTTGCCCACCTTGTCTCAGGATCCTTCAGCTTACGGCTGATGAAGCAAATGGGGTGCTCCCTACCCATACCATCCAGTTGGCTTAGAACTGCACCTATACCTACATTGGAAGCATCAGTTTGTACAATGAAAGTTTGGTGGTAGTCAGGAGCTCTCAGTACTGGAGCTTGGCAAAGAGCTTTCTTCAGTTTTTCAAAGGCCTGATTGCACTCCTCATTCCATTTGACCTTTTTAGGGAATTTTGGAGAGGAGATTACATTCAGTGGAGAAGCTATGGTCCCATAGTTCTCAATGAAATTCCTGTAATAACCAGTGAGGCCTAGGAAGGCTCTCACCTGGGTTTGAGTAGTAGGTGTTGTCCAATTTTGCACAGCTTCAATTTTGCTGTGCAAAGGCCTTATTTCTCCATCCCCTACCTCATGCCCAAGGTAGACCACCTTACTTTGACCTATCTGGCATTTACTTGCCTTGATAGTAAAATTGGCCTGTCCAAGAGCCTGCAAAACATGCCCTAGGTGGTTCACATGGTCCTCCCAGGAGTGGCTGGTCATCCAAGTATGCCATGCAGAAGTCCTCCATCCCAGCTAGAACTTGGTTCACCATCCTTTGGAATGTAGCAGGTGCATTTTTTAATCCAAAAGGCATGACCTTAAACTGGTACAAGCCAACTGGGGTGGAAAATGCAGTTTTCTCCTTGGCATGGTCTGTCAAGGCTATTTGTCAATAGCCTGACGTAAGGTCAAATGTGCTGAGGTACTTGGCTGCTCCAAGTTTATCCACAAACTCATCTGTCCTTGGTAAAGAGTGGGCATCAGTCTTTGTGACTGCATTAAGAGCTCTATAGTCCACACAGAATCTCAAGTCTTTGGATCCTGCCTTTGGTACTAACACAACTGGGCTAGATCATGGACTAGTAGAGGGTTCTATTACCCCGAGATCAAGCATCTTCTTGACTTCCCCCTTGATATGGGTTCTCACATTTTCTGCCATTCTGTATCCTCTGCTTTTGACTGGAAGACAGTCACCAGTGAGTATCTCGTGCTGTCCCCAAGGGGTCAAGCCTGGTGAGAGTGAGAACAGGGAGGCAAACTGATTTAACATAGATTTGCAATACTTTTGTTGCTCAGGTGTCAGAACTGAAGAGAGATTGACTCCTTCAATTTTTTCATCTAAAGGTACACCTCTGAGGAGATCAGGGAGAGACTCACTCTCTTCTTCCTCTGCTGCTGAAGGTAGCAGCAAGACCCCTACTTCAGGTCTGGAGACGTACGCTTTCAGGCGGTTGGTGTGGAAGACTCTAGGAGCTTCCCTGGGTCTGCCCAGATCCACCAGATAGTTGACCTCTCCAAGTTTTCCCACAACTTTGAAGGGTCCCATCCATTTGTCTTGCAAGGCCCTCTGCCTTTTTGGGAGCATAATGAGAACTAGCTGGTCTTGAGTGAACTCAACCATGTTAGCCTTTTGATCATGCCAATGCTTGACCAAAGCTTGTCCAGCTTTCAGGTTATCACTAGCTTCTGTCATCATGTGTGACATTCTCCTCCGGAGACCTATCACATAGTCAGTCACTCTGACTGGCTTGAGGGGAGGAGCACCTTCCAATCCCTCCTTAATCAGGGCCAATGGACCTCTGCCTGGATGGCCATAGAGAAGTTCAAAGGGAGAATAACCTACTCCGTCCTGAGGGACTTCTCTA
Organism: Ambystoma mexicanum; assembly: GCF_040938575.1. Classification (NCBI taxonomy): domain Eukaryota; kingdom Metazoa; phylum Chordata; class Amphibia; order Caudata; family Ambystomatidae; genus Ambystoma; species Ambystoma mexicanum. The sequence continues at coordinate 442,982,728 of NC_090933.1, read as the reverse complement.
TAAGCAAAGAGAAGGCATGGCAGTAGAAGGTCCCACTTTCTTTTCAGAGGTTCCTCTAAAGCACCTATCATGCTCTTCATAGTTCTGTTAAACCTTTCTACCAATCCATTGGTCTGGGGGTGGTATGCGGTTGAGAACTTGTAAGTAACTCCACAGGTTTTCCACATGGCTTTCATGCAGTGGGACATAAAGTTTGACCCCCTGTCGGATATTATTTCCTTAGGAAACCCAACCCTGGTAAAAATACCAAGGAGGGCCTTAGCCACAGCCGGAGCTGTAACAGTCCTCATCGGAATTGCCTCAGGGTACCTAGTAGCATGGTCTACTACAACAAGGATAAACCTGTTGCCTGAGGAGGTTGGGGGATCAAGGGGACCAACAATGTCAATCCCTACCCTCTCAAATGGGACTCCCACAACTGGGAGAGGCACTAAAGGTGCCACATTCTTGGAGCCAACCTTACCAGAAGTTTGGCAGGTATGGCAGCTCTTGAAAACCTTATCTACTTCTGCCCCCATGTTTGGCCAATAGAAGTAGAGTGAGAGTCTTTCCTTGGTCTTCTTGAAACTCAAGTGACCTGCCAAAGGAATCTCGTGGGCTAAGTGCAAGAACTGTTGTCTGTTTTCTTGAGGTACTACAAGGTGTTTGTAGTCTCCAGGTTCAGACTCAGTTGGTTCACTGTAGAAGAGGCCATCTTCCCAGAGCAACCTATACTTCCCAGGCTCTTGCTCATCAGCCTGAGCAGCTGCCTAGTGGCGGAGACCCTCCAGAGTTGGACATTCTCTTTGCCCCTTATGGAAAGCTGCCCTGCTGGGCCCACCTTCTGCCAGTAAAGACTGCAGCTTAGGATGTGTCAGAATTGAAAAATATTATCCCTCCTATAGCAACAATTGTATGTGTATTGGCCTACGCCAAGTTGTCTAAACATCATATGCGAACAAACTCCACGGCAAGGTCTTGACCTTAGAGAAAGTAATGCAAGTCGCCATCTTGGACTAAGACGCCATTTTAGGTTCTCTTGTTATATGGAAGTCACCCTGAACATCAAAATGGAGGCCGAATGACATTCTGAGTAAGATTCTGGCCGTTGTGACCTCCGTACACATGAATAATTAATATGCCTGCAGGCCACTTGTCAGGGTCGCGAACTGAGACCTTGTCCTACTGTTGACCTATGTGTAAATGTACAACTATATCAGCGAAACTAATCAAAACGCATATATTACAGGATTGACCTGGCAAAGAACCCATAGGCCCGGCTCATAGAATGGTTAACCCGTGAGAGGGTTGGCCATGGGCTGGACAAATTGTATAAAAGACCCAGGTATTTCAACGTGCTCTCTCTCTCACTAACGCATCGAACCTTCGTTGAAGTTCGTTATGTTACTCTGAGAGCCGAATAGCTATCCGTTTGTCAATTGACTTTGGTAACTGTTGTAGCTTTTAAATAAAGCACTTGTATGTTCTTTGTAACCTGTGTTGGTGTGTTTCCTTTCGGGCTTCCCGGCCTCATATTATTTTTTCTGGTTCTACAGTTGGCGCCCAAACAGGGACCCTCAAGATTGATGCCGGATCATTGAAGGTTGACGCAGACTATCGAACCGGGATCGGACGGTGTGATACTGCGGGTCCGACTGAACGAGACGTGATACCTCGGCAGCGCTGCACGATCCGATCCTTGGACGATAGTCGTGTGGACTGACACGGCATCTTGACGAGGGTCCATTTTTGAGGCGGGCAGATTTGTCGAAACCACCAAACACAAGGTAAAATTCGTTAGGTAAGTTCTTTGGTAAACCGTACGGTCCTGCTTAGGTTTGGTCAGGTGCAGTCATGACCCGGCTCTTAATTTAACCCTGACAATTTGAATTTGGCGTATTGTATCTGCAGACACAATTATTGACCAGGTAACACCAATTTTTTGTGAAATGCCTGGGAAATTGACAAGCTGCTTTAGGGCTCTGTTCCGCAGCGTTCGACAATCTTTGGAATTTAGCCAAGATCCCCCGTATTGAATACCTAGAATCGGTCTTGCTAAAAAAGAAGGCCAGACCTGCAGCATTTGATATTTTGCAGAATTGGAAAAAAGAAGCGTTGCAGAAGCTTAAAAGTAGGGATAAACATGCACGCCGTCATAAAACAAATGCTGAAAAGGCGTTGTTATATGATAAGGAAAAACATTCAGAGTCAGTCAAAAATATGGAGAGGGCTTTCTCACTAGGTATCCATAAAATTTATCCCTCTAAAAATTTCCATGCTTCTGAAGAATTTATTGAAAAATTGTTAAACGAACGCAGGCCTGGTGCCTCTGCGCCACCTCCGTATGATTCTCTCCCGGGTGTTCTGCCCATTCCTGCTGTTGTTCCTGCTGTTATTCCTGTTCTCCCTGTACAACCTATTGTTCCTATTTCTCTAGTTGTTGTTCCTCCACCTATCCCGCCACCACTTCCTCTTGCGCCGATAGTTGCACCCGCATTGAATTTGCCCGCACCTCTGCTTCCGAGTGGTTCTGAACTGACTGAAGTTGATCGGGGTGCGGGGTCAACGATTGTCACTCGTAATACTGTTTCTGCAGACAAGAAACGGGAATTATTTGCATGGGCTAAGTGCTGTATGGAGAGAGGTGATCAAGTGAACGTTTTTTCCACATTATTAAATATGGGCAATTTTCCTGAGAAAATGTTTTTATCGAAGGTTTGGGGACTCATTTACGCGTAATGTGGGGTACATTACATAATGCGGATCTCCCACAAGGGGTGAGGGATTTAAATACTTTAGCGCTTTCGAGGGACACAGAGGAGAAAGTACATGGTCATGTTGAGAGATTGTTTGAGTATAGGAGGGACTTTGAAAAATTACGGGATGAGGATGGTGAAGATGACAGTATGTATGTACAGAAACGGTTCCTTCCGTGTCGTAGATCGGCATCTGAGGAAGTACGAATTTGTACCAAAGATGCGATTCGATGGATCTCGGATTCATCGATACCGCCGGATGAAGTATATGACACGTATAGTCAGTATACAGTAGAAATGCAGAGGAAGGTGATTCAGGTAATGGTACAGTACCTGCAAGATGAATGTGTAAGGAAGAAGGTTCGTTGTCCAATAGAGTTATTGGGTATTTGTAAGAGGGCTTTTTCGCCCGACACTTCTTCAGCTGCCTTAGCGCTCGACCTGGCTCTGTTGCTTAGTAAGCGGTCAGAGTTACCTATATCTCAGTTGCCTATGAGAGAGGTTCCTCCGACATTTGTCCCAAAGGTTGAGATTCTTGCTAACGCTGGTGCACCCGCTGTGGACATTCCAGCGCATTATGTATCGCAATTTGTTCACGTCCCGTTTTCACGACAGGAAGTGAACACTATTAGACAATCAATTCCCGATATTAGGAAAAACCCGACAGGATTCTACAAAGAGATAGAGTCTGTTTTACAGTCCTCTGTGTTCACCTTAAGTGACATTGATTTGCTATTCCCTGTACTCCTGCCCGTAGATTTATGGAAGCAGGTTCGAACAATAGACGACGTACCAGGGTTGGGAGATACATGGGCTAACATAACTAGGATTGATGGGGAAAGACCAGCTGGTGAGAAACCACCTCAGGTAATACTTACTTTGCCTGATAGAATTGTCGCGAAATTGAAAACCATAATTCCTGAGAAAAGAATTATTTGGGACAAGCTTACGACATGTGTTCAAGGAAAAACTGAAGGTGCCACCGAGTTCTTTAATAGATTCGAACAGGTATTTTCTGACTTCAGTGGACAGGACTTGGGCACAGAGTCTGGGAAAAGGTTGTTTGTGGACAGATTTGTACGTGGGTTGTTGCCCGACATCCAGTCACAGATTATGTCCTCTGAGACCGCTTGGCAGGCGAAATCCCAAACCGAAGTTTTGCACATGGCTCAGTATTATGAGAACCGTATTAATAATGAATAAGAGAAAAATGAAGAGGAGGAAAGGAGATATGAATACTAAAGTATTGTTACTACAAATTGTTAGAAATACCAGAGGAGGTACTTCACAGACCAGAGGTCAGTATGTCCCGAAAGGAAACGCTCCTTTGGGTCCTGTGAATGTTAATCAATGTGCCTATTGCCGCCAGGAAGGTCATTGGCGAGCACAGTGCCCCGTCCTTCGCCAAAGGTCAAACAATGCATTTGGGAGTATGGGTAGATGACCTAGAGGTCGCCCCGGAGCGGGGGGCCCTGATAGATGTCAGTTCTCACAAGATCCTCAGCAACCTTTTTCACGGGAAAATCAGACTTCAAGTGTGGACACGAGAAACATATTTGATCACCCTTCTGCTGTCCACCTTTCTGAAGAGCTTCCTTCCGATGACATTTTATTTCGTTAGGACTGCCCGAAGCAGGGTTTGGAACATTCACCTATTCCCGTTAATCAGAAAGGTCCCTACGTTGAATTGTTAGTGGGGAATAGGAAACATCAGTTTTTGATAGACACTGGAGCACAGAAGTGCTCCATTGATCATTCCCGGGTTCCAAACATTCCACTGTCAGGGCAAACAAATGTTTCTGTAGGGTTTTCTGGTATACCAATTGCTTGCCCGGTTTCCTCGCCGGTGTCTGTTTCTTTGGGTCCCTTTACGGACCATTGTCCCTTCCTTCTGACTTCGAACTGTGGAGAGAATTTGCTGGGGTTAAATTTGTTGAAGAAATTCAATGCAGTAATTCATTGTTCCTCTGACGGAGTACGACTGACGGTTTCACAACAGCAACTTCCCACTTCCCAGTTTCTGACTCGACCATTGCCTCCTGAGCTTAGCGTTGTTCCGGAATGTTTGTGGGCGGTTGACGACAATGATGTCGGGGTGCTACAGATCGAACCCGTTAAAATAGTTTTGAAACATGGAGTTAAACTACCACGCATTCCGCAATATAAAATATCAGTTGAGGGCGAGCGTGCTTTGAAGTGCATTGTCTCCGATTTTGTGCATCGAGGAGTGATTGAAGAGATTGCAGGTAGTTTATGTAACAGCCCGATTATGCCTGTATACAAGAAAGGCGACAATGCAATCCCATACCGTTTTATAATTGATCTACGTGCTATTAACAAAGTTGTCACCCCACAATTCCCAATCGTGCCTGATGTAACAACGATACTAACAATGATCCCTGCTACAGCTACGCACTTTAGTGTAGTGGATCTAAAGAATGCTTTCTTTAGTATTCCTATACACAAGGAGAGTAGATATTTGTTCACGTTCACCTTGGGAGGACGTTCGTTCACATTTACTCGTGCACCTCAAGGGTATACTGAAAGTCCAAGCATTTATAGTAGAGCTTTGAAAGAGCAGCTTGATACCCTTGAATTGCCACAACTTGTACACTGCTTCAGTATGTCGATGATTTGCTTTTGGCTGCAGATTCTTAAAGTACTTGTAAAGAAGGCACTGTATTGTTGCTTATTCATCTGGCTGAAAACGGTCATAAAGCGTCGCTCAAAAAATTTCAATATTGTTGTCAGGAGGTCGCCTATTTAGGCTACCTCCTGTCAAAGGAGGGGAGAAGATTGACACCTGAAAGAATAAAACTCATTTCTGGCATGTCTGTTCCAAATACACAGAAGGAAGTCAGAGCCTTAATAGGTATGGCTTCTTACTGTAGGTTGTGGATCCCGAACTTTTCACTAGTGATAAAACCGATGTTGGCTTTGACGAAGAAGGGCATTTCTCTGCCGCTCCCATGGAAATCGGAACATCAACGATCATTTGAGCTTCTCAAAACCGCGTTATGCTCTGCACCGGTTCTGGGTACTCCAAATTATGACAAGGCCTTTGTGTTGTTTGTGCATGAATGTGATGGATGTGCTTTGGCTGTGTTAACACAGGAACACGGAGGGAAGTATAGGCCATGTGGCTACTACTCTTCCACCCTTGATCCTGTCACATGCGCTTTGCCAAGATGTTTGCGAGCTGTTGCTGCTGCTGCCGCGTCTGTAAAACAGAGTGAGGGAATGGTCCTAGGCCATGATTCAATTTTGATGGTACCTCACTCTGTAGATGTTCTATTGAATAAAACCCAAACGCAAAACCTCTCCTCTGCATGACTGATGAGGTATGAATTAATTCTGTTTGCCCCTCACATTCAAATTAAGAGGTGTTGTGTTCTTAATCCGGCTGAACTCCTACCTTTCCCGCAAAATACTGTTTGCGGTGACGAAGAATTGCATGACTGCCTGTATACCACTGAACAGGAAACGAAGGGCAGGATAGACCTTATAGATACTCCTTTGGGCAATGCAGAAGGGGAGCTGTTTTGTGATGGCTCCTGCTTCAAACTCCCCGATGGTACATCTACAGCTGCTTACGCAGTTACTACGTTGAGTACGGTTGTTGAAACTAAGAGAATTCTGCATAACTCCGCGCAGGCCGCAGAGATTATAGCATTGACCCAAGCTTGTGAACTCTCCGAAGGGCATATAGTGAACATATATACTGATAGCCAGTACGCCTTTGGGGTGGCTCACAACTTCGGGAGGCTCTGGTCGGAAAGAGGGTTCCTAACCTCACATGGGACCAAGATTCAGCATGGTCCCCTGATAGTGCAATTGCTCTCGGCACTCTCACTCCCTAGTCAGTTAGCGATCATGAAATGTGCAGCACATCGTAAGGTCATAGATGATGTGGGAAAAGGGAACGCTTTTGCTGACCAGATGGCCAGGCAAACGGCTACAGACCTTAGCGCAGACATGTATGCTCTAAGGGAAACAAAAGATGCCTATGTAATGGATGAGGGTATCGGGTCTGTGCGAGAGTCTAAAAAAGTGGGCCGAAGGAATGGGGAAACTAGATGACGATGGGTGTTGGGTGGATACATCTGAACGGAAATGGTTGCTCCCTGATTCATATGTGCTGGCAATGGTTACAATGGCACACGGTCCTACGCATGTGTGTGCTCAGCAGATCACGAAAATGTTAGAACAAGTCTGGGTCAATGATAAAATTTCGAAGATTGCACAGCGACATGTTCAGAATTGTATGATTTGCTTACAGCACAATGTGGGGAAGGGGACAGTAACTCCAAGGGGTAGTTTTGGGCGCCCTTCTGTCCCCTTCGAGGTCATTCACTTTGATTTTATTGAGATGGAACGGTGTAACAATCTAAAAAATGTTCTTGTGATTATTTGTGCTTTTAGTAAATGGGTCGAGGCTTTCCCCATTAAGGATGCTACTGCCATGACCACTGCAAAGACTATGGTAAAAGAATTCTTTCCACGATTTGGGCTTCCAAGGGTAATTTGGTCGGACAACGGTCCCCATTTTGTTGCAGCAGTAATTTTGCAGATATGCACAGCGTTACACATTGAAAAACGATTAAACTCAGCTAGGCATCCTCAAAGTGCTGGGTTGGTAGAGAGACATAATGGTATCCTAAAGAATAAGCTTGCCAAAACATGTGCCGGCACCAAACTGAAATGGCCAGATGCCTTACCTATTGTATTGTTAGCCATGCGTACCACACTTCAAACTAAGACTGGGCTCTCTTCATTTGAGGTAGTGATGGGGAGACCTGCTAACATTTGGGGCCTTCCAAAGCCCAAAACCTTGAGGGAGGTTGAAAATGTATTGCTTGTAGACTACTGTAACCAATTGACTAAAAATCTGTATCTCATTTATCATCAGGTCCAATCAGCTTTACCTGTACGGTTTACGGGCCCAGGACACGATATTCAGCCTGGAAGTTGGGTCCCAGTGAAGGCCTACGAAAGGTCTTCCTGTCTCGCGCCTCGCTGGAGGGAACTCTACCAGGTGCTGTTGGTCACCCAAACAGCAGTGCGGGTGGCTGGAAAGAAGCATTGGATCCACGCGACGCATGTCAAGAAACTTCCTCACCTGACGCTACACGTTACAGAAGAAGCAGAACCCCTCGCTGAGGCTACAATCTCTGATCCTGGAGTAGCAAACAGCGCTGTGAGTGTGTCGGAGAATTTCTCTGAGCCCGTGGAGCTTGGAACAGTCCATTTCATCTCCGCACTCTTTGAAAAGGTCACTTCCGGAAAACACTGTTTCAAGTTCTGCGACTTCCGTCGCCTCCGATACGTTGCTTCCCTCAGGAATCGACGTTACCTTATTTCCGGATCAAACAGTACTGGGTACCACCAGGTACGACCTTCGACAAAGAAAATAGAACTACGGCACAGGTTTTTTCTGTGCATCTGGAAAGAAGAAGTGATTGAAAGTTTTCTCTTGTAAAAGAAAGTTCCTTTTGAACAAAAGGAAAAAAGGGATTCTGCTGGCTAGGGTTGGGGAAGGACTAAGAAGTCACGCGACCGTAGTGTCGCCAGCAACGAACATTGGGGTCGTAGATTGAGAAACTGCGATGCCTGCCACCTCCACTGCTGCTGCTCGTATTGGACTTGTAAATAAGGGGGTGACCAACTCGGACAACGAACAATGTGCCTGGGCCCCGAAAACGTATTGCTGTGTTGTGTTAATAGTAATAGGAATTTGTATAATTACCGCTGTGGGACATTGGTACTTTGAAGAAATGTACCCTCTAAAACCTTTACTGTCAATTGAAATTGTACCTACTGCTTTGACTCCCTCTGTACACCTTCATACTTTGTCACCTAGAGACTCCCAGCATAGACGAAAATACCATAATACCACCTTAATCATAATAATGAATTCAACGCATGCCATTTTTAATAAGAGGAATTGCTGGATTTGCACCCATTTACCGCAACATGGGAACAAGGGGCTAGGATGGTATATTCACCCTTTACCTTTAACGACTGCTTGCTATGCCTCTCTTAGAGCACTATTCTTTGGCCATTGGAATGATAGCATCTCAGGGAACTTTGATGGAACTAATTTAAATGATTTTGAGAAACGTGAATTGACTCCCCTGGGATGCTCGCTTTTCGCAAATAGAAGTAAACCTAATGTTGCTTCTATTAGGCCATCTGATAAACTATCTCTTCCTTTTCAAACTCTAATTTCCTTTAAAATGGCTCTGATAGGCAATAAGGATGCTGTGCCTCCTTCCTACTCTATTAATCATAGCCCCGATTCAGTCCCCTTTTGTGTACAAAGAAATGGCACTCGGTCAATGGGAGATTTTGAAGGTTATGTGAACATTGTAAATTTGACCGGGGAGAACAGGCCTCTGTATGCAGAGGGCCTGTCTATTTCGTTTGTGGTAATTTAGCATTTCCCTGGTTGCCCAAGGATTGGCAGGGAACCTGTTATTTAGGAATCCTGTTACCTGGGGTATTCATAGCTAGTACATTGGAAGTCTCTAAAGCTCGCCCACGGCGAGAACGGAGATACCCCTGGGCAAGTATTGGGAGATATAGCGAAATCAGTTGTGCCATTTTGGGGACAGATAGCAAATTCTTAAAACATTAGGGGGCTAGCAAAAGTACTGGAGAGAACCATCAACCGGACCACGGATATACTCTACAATATGACACTAGAACAAAAAGCAATAAGATTGGTAGCGCTCCAAAATCGGATGGCATTAGATGTCATCCTGGCAGAACGTGGTGGAGTATGCAAGTTAGTGGGGTCCGCTTGCTGTGTTTTCGTACCAGATTCCTCACCAACAATTTTCAAAGCAATACAGAACTTGCACATCCATATTTCTGAAGTGCATGTTCCTGTGGGAGATTGGAATATTAGCGCTTGGTTCTGAGATTCTCTACGATCCTGGGGTTGGAAGGTGCTTTCTGTTATACTGGTTATTTTGGGAATCCTGCTATTCCTTTGTTGCTATTTCTAATGTCTACCTAGTATATGTGCAATGCTAGGGGGATGTTGTGCTCAGGCAGTGAGCACAATAGGGCACATAATGTATGCCCCAGATACAGCATCTAAAGAGTTCATGTTAAAAGAGGTTCTGATGAACGACCTAATGGCTATAGATATTACAGATAATGATTCAGGATGTATGGACGACAATGCATGGAGCTATTTACAAAGATAGTAGAAATGATATTAGCACTTTGTCGGAATTGAAACAATATTATGCCTCCTATCGCAACAATTGTATGTGTATTGGCCTACGCCAAGTTGTCTAAACATCATATGCGAACAAACTCCACAGCAATGTCTTGACCTTAGAGAAAGTAATGCAAGTCGCCATCTTGGATTAAGACGCCATTTTAGGTTCTCTTGTTATATGGAAGTCACCCCGAGCATCAAAATGGAGGCCGAATGACATTCTGAGTAAGATTCTGGCCATTGTGACCTCCGTACACATGAATAATTAATATGCCTGCAGGCCACTTGTCGGGGTCGCGAACTGAGACCTTGTCCTACTGTTGACCTATGTGTAAATGTACAACTATATCAGCAAAACTAATCAAAACGCATATATTAAAGGATTGACCTGGCAAAGAACCCATAGGCCCGGCTCATAGAATGGTTAACCCGTGAGAGGGTTGGCCATGGGCTGGACAAATTGTATAAAAGACCCAGGTATTTCAACGTGCTCTCTCACTCACTAACGCATCGAACCTTCGTTGAAGTTCGTTATGTTACTCTGAGAGCCGAATAGCTATCCGTTTGTCAATTGACTTTGGTAACTGTTGTAGCTTTTAAATAAAGCACTTGTATGTTCTTTGTAACCTGTGTTGGTGTGTTTCCTTTTGGGCTTCCCGGCCTCATATTATTTTTTCTGTTTCTACAGATGGTCCTCAGGGTCTAGATCTCCAATAAGTTCTTGGCCTCCTACTAGCTCTTCTTCAGAGTCTAGTTCAACCACACAGGGTTATACCTCCCTCTCAGCCTCAGCTGGAGGTGGAGTTACAGGTGTAACTGTTGGAAGCACTGGAGTGCTTGCTGCTGACTTTTTCCTAGGAGTCTTGGGTTGCCCCTTTGCTCCTGATCTGGTAGTTACTGCAGTGAGTTGCTCCAGTGGTAAAGGAGTGATCTCTGTCATCATCTCCTGAGATAACCCTTGCAGGGAGTTCTCTCTTGCAGGTTTTGTGAGCTCCTGTAACCTTTTACTAGGTGGTCTGGGGGTATGTGACACAACTCCAAGAGCTTTCAGGTCATTACCCAACTGAACCCTACCTGGTACTTCACATTGTATACTGACAGGTATCTTTACAGCCATATTATTACACTGGATGAGAACTGGTAACTGGGGACACATCTGCACAGGCCCTCCAGCTAACTTGGTGAGGCATTTGAGTGCCTTAGCAACATCCTCTGCCTTGAAAAATGATTCATCCACCACAGTTATGCTGGCCCCAGTGTCTCTAATGGCAGGAGTCTCCTGACCATTCACCTGGACACTGTCTTTATAATACGTTTTAGTATTATCTGGGATAGAATTATACACATCTAAATTCTGTTGTTCCCACAACCCCAGAGAGACTAAAGAAACACTGGCGGATACACCAATGGGTTCATCAGCTAGCAGTAGAAAGTTTCCACTTGCCATTGGGACTTCCTCTTCTGGAGCGAAGGCTAAGGAGGCAAGTTGGATCCCTGAAGGTTTACCCTTGCATCTGGGATCTCCTTTCACATGGTCAGTAGAGCCACAAACAAAGCATTTTCCGAATGCCTTTTGGAATGGTGGCTTGTTCTGACCTCCCTCTGGTTTGGCACCAGAGGAGACACTATTCTGCTGTGGTTTCCCTTGTGGCTTACCCTTCTGGTTTTGTTTGGGGCCCTCTTTGGAATTTGCAGTATTGGAATTCTCTTTGGAGTCCTTTTTAGGCTGTTTCCCCTCATCCTTTTTCTGAGTTACCCCAGAATCCTTGTGAGTGGCCCTGTTGGCAACCCACAAGTCAGCAGCCTTAGCTAGTTTTCGGGAATCTAATTCCTTTGAATCAGCCAAGTGCTGTCTGAGCTCAGGAGAGCAGGCATCATAAATTGACTCCAACATAAAAAGATTCTTCATACCTTCATAAGTGTTCACCTTGTAACCCTTAATCCATCCCTCTAAGTTTTTCAACCCTTCACTCACCCAGGTAGCCCAAGGGGTACCATCATGCTTTTTGAGGGTCCTAAACCTCTTAAGATACTGGGAAGGGGTCTTCCCAAATCTAGCTATCAGAGCTAGTTTCACACATTCATACTCTTTCCTATCCTCCTCCCCCAACTCCATTACCACATTAGTTGCAACAGGGGGAAGCCTAGAGAACAACCAGGTGAGTAAATCATTTCCTGTGATGTTCTGAAGCCCATGATTATATTCAAACAGAGACAACCAATCCAACACATCCAACTTAGGCTCATACATACCAACCAATTCTTTAGGCATCCGGGGTCTTTTAGGACTGGAACTTCTAGAGGAGCCAGAGAGAGAAGCATTTTCAACAGATAATTTCTTCATTTCTAGCTCATGCTTGAGCTCCATTTACCTTAGCCTTAGTTCTTGATTCAGTTCCTGGTGTCTCTGTTCAGCCTGAGTATTCAGTCGCTTGAACTCTAGTTCAAGTTTCATTTTCTCTAATTCAAGATATTGAGGACTAAGTGTGGGACTTGGCAAAGGCCCAGTAGGTACAGCAGGTAGAGCAGACAGAGGCCTAGGGTGGACAGTCACAGCAGCCTCACCCTCCTCTTCTGACTCTTCCTCAAGATTATCAACATTTTGATCAACATCAATCTCTATACTGTTATCTACATTTTCTGGCATGGTATGTTCCTCTGAACCATCATCCAGACTTTTGTTATCTAACAACCTTTCTATCAATTCCATTTTCTTGTCTTTAGTCAGGAGATTCTTATGCTTACAGAGAACTCTTAAACAATCAGCAGTTTTTGTAGCAAGGGACTCTTGACTATAATTTTCCATAGTTGACATGTTAGAGAGATTACTTTTTCAGTGCTAAGCTTTGTGGTTAGTTGTACTAAGGTATCCTAAAGCACTCTAAAATGTATACTCAATACAAATCCCACCGCTGTACACAAGTGTTAGGCAGAAACCTGTGCAGTTCCCTTAGGGAACACTGCAAAAGATTTAGGACTACAGGTGTTAGCAGTAAACCCACTTGGTAGCAGTCTGTACCACCCAGATTTACCTGGTAGCTGGGGCTGAACAGTCAGACTTCCCTCAAGAAGAGTTAGGCAGTATGCAAAGTATACACAATAGGCACTCAGACACAATAATACAAGCAAACACTGACCAGAACTTTGGTATCAAAGTATATAATTATTTATTTAAAAACACACTGTTTGAAACACTCCAGCACTCTTATTGTAAAAACACTCTATACACAGTTACTATTATAATATATACACCCCTTATTCCTTATCAGATAAGTCTTAGTAAAACACCACTTATTTTCATACAGAGGTGAGCGCTTAACTAGATGGCACTCCAATAAGTTTGTGAAAAAGGGAGGGAAAAAGACAGAATATGGAAAGGTACACCACTCTAAGATTTAGGAACACTGTTAGCAAGGCAGAAGAGCAAAAGTCACTGGTGAGCCAAAGTCCAAAGGCTGGGCCCACTCTTAGAGAGAGCAGAGCACAAATGCGCCCAAGATCACAGTTACACTAGGCTTAGAAAGTCTTGCAGATAGTTCAAAAAGAGTTTAGAGAGGCTCAGAAAAGTTAAACCAGGGTGTCCCAGGCTAACCCAGGTTCGAAAGCCGGGAGCAAAATCTACCCCGTACAGTCGGTGGCAAGGGAAGCCAGACAGGACACGGTACCTTAAGTGGGAAGGATCCTCCAGCGGTGGCAGTTGTTCCTGGCAGTGGGTGCAAGTCATGTCGTCGTCCAGGGGAAGAGAAGATCTCGACTTGGAGGAAAGATGAAGGTCGTTGCACTGCCAGGGAAGAAACCAGCCGCGGAGTTTTCCGGTTAAAGGTGGTACCTTTTAATTTGCGGTCGTGGTAAAACATGGTATCCCGGTTGCCGGGGTGCTTGGCACAGGCAAGGCGGCCACGAGGTACGCTGGGCAGGTGAAAAGACGGTGAAACTGGTTATCCCCACCAGTCAAAGGAAGAAGACTCTCCGGCGGGAGATCTCCTCTGTCGTTGGGAAAAGTGGTGAGACGGTCCAGCAGGGCTCCACCGGTGGTGTCGTTGTGGCAGGTCGGCTCAGCTTCTCCCTCGTCGGATTCTTAGGTCCTGTGGCGACTTCTGAAGTTCCAGTCCCCAAAGCCCTGCTTTTATGCAGAAAACCCCCATTCACTCAGCCTAGCTGTCACTCAAACATGCTAAGTGGTGAGCCGGCCGGCTCACCACTTGGGCCAATCAGGACGGAGTGCGACTTGAGTTGCCTAGGCAACTCAGTCCAGGGTGCCTAAATCCATCTCCACCCCATCTAAGTACCCCAGACAGAGTGGCACCACTTTGGAGGGCTTCTGTGGATAAGCCCGCCAAAAAGTGGAACAAAGGGCTCGACTTGGGTTGGAGTCACAGAAGAGAACAGAAATGCCATTTTAGAATCAAGTTTTGGCAAAAAATACCAACAAGAGAATTAATAATAAATAAATAAATCGGCGGTATGTTCGAGGCTACCGTAATTAATTAAATAAAGATAATAGCCTAAAACAATGGGAAATCCCACAGGAAAATATTTGCGGTTGAATATAAAAAGTAGTATCCACTGCCACCAGCCAAATCTCGATCAGGGGGGACGGAGACGTGCCCCCTCGACTAACAGACCCCGGGGCAATTGAATTGCCCCAGCCAGTACGTCCACAATATGATGGTTTGTACTGGTTCTGTTCAGAATTTGAGACTAGTAAAGTCAATGGTGACTCTACATGCCCTGGGAGACAGTAGTCAGTCCCAGGGTATGGTGTCTATACTGGGGGGTCACTATGACACCCCTGTGTTACTGCACTGAGGGTGCTGTGTAACACACATCACAAAAACACATGAAGCCCTATGGGGTAAAAGACCCCATAGCCCATTAAGCACATCTAGATTCAAAGAAACACACTCAAATCATGGCCAAGAGTGAGGGTAAAAGAGTCTCACTCTTGGCAGGAGAAAAAAATAAACCCCAAAAATCCAGCAAAGCTGCTGGGGGACTCACTAGGTTAGGAAATTCAGCCTAAACAGAGAATTCTCCCTAACACTCGCCCCCCCCCAGACTAAGGGACAGGAGGATTTAATCCACTCCTGATGAACCTCATACCTCTACCCTAGTCGATGACATACATCCTAGAGAGTCCATCAGCATTTTGATGGTGACACCCTGACCTGTGCTCAATGGTGAAATCAAACCCTTGCAGGCAGATTGACCACCTCAATAGTTTTGGATTTTCTCCCTTCATTTGCATTAACCATCTCAAGGGTTGGTGGTCAGTCTGAATGACAAAAGTAGAACCATAAAAGTATGGCCTAAACTTCTTCAGTGCCCACACAATAGCAAAGCATTCTCTTTCGATTGTTGCCCACCTTGTCTCAGGATCCTTCAGCTTACGGCTGATGAAGCAAATGGGGTGCTCCCTACCCTTCGCATCCAGTTGGCTTAGAACTGCACCTATACCTACATTGGAAGCATCCGTTTGTACAATGAAAGTTTGGTGGTAGTCAGGAGCTCTCAGTACTAGAGCTTGGCAAAGAGCTTTCTTCAGTTTTTCAAAGGCCTGATTGCACTCCTCATTCCATTTGACCTTTTTAGGGAATTTTGGAGAGGAGATTACATTCAGTGGAGAAGCTATGGTCCCATAGTTCTCAATGAAATTCCTGTAATACCCAGTGAGGCCTAGGAAGGCTCTCACCTGGGTTTGAGTAGTAGGTGTTCTCCAATTTTGCACAGCTTCAATTTTGCTGAGCAAAGGCCTTATTTCTCCACCTCCTACCTCATGCCCAAGGTAGACCACCTTACTTTGACCTATCTGGCATTTACTTGCCTTGATAGTAAAATTGGCCTGTCCAAGAGCCTGCAAAACATGCCCTAGGTGGTTCACATGGTCCTCCCAGGAGTGGCTGAAGACTGCAATGTCATCCAAGTATGCCATGCAGAAGTCCTCCATCCCAGCTAGAACTTGGTTCACCATCCTTTGGAATGTAGCAGGTGCATTTTTTAATCCAAAAGGCATGACCTTAAACTGGTACAAGCCAACTGGGGTGGAAAATGCAGTTTTCTCCTTGGCATGGTCTGTCAAGGCTATTTGTCAATAGCCTGACGTAAGGTCAAATGTGCTGAGGTACTTGGCTGCTCCAAGTTTATCCACAAACTCATCTGTCCTTGGTAAAGGGTGGGCATCAGTCTTTGTGACTGCATTAAGAGCTCTATAGTCCACACAGAATCTCAAGTCTTTGGATCCTGCCTTTGGTACTAACACAACTGGGCTAGATCATGGACTAGTAGAGGGTTCTATTACCCCGAGATCAAGCATCTTCTTGACCTCCCCCTTGATATGGGTTCTCATATTTTCTGCCATTCTGTATCCTCTGCTTTTGACTGGAAGACAGTCACCAGTGAGTATCTCGTGCTGTCCCCAAGGGGTCAAGCCTGGTGAGAGTGAGAACAGGGAGGCAAACTGATTTAACAGATTTGCACTCCTTTTGTTGCTCAGGTGTCAGATCTGAAGAGAGATTTGCTCCTTCAATTTTTCTAGGTTAGGAAATTCAGCCTAAACAGAGAATTCTCCCTAACAATTGATCAAACCCCTATAGGATTGCAGTGAAGACTAAATCAGTTTATGACCTACGTAGCTGAGAATGATTTAAAAGAGAATGCTAAAAAAATGTCAAATTTAAATTTTGTCTGCACAATGAAAGAAGAACCAAGGTGTCTACAAGTGGGTTATAGGACCAGAGGCACTATCACAAGTAGATTAAATCATGTACTTGGGGGTAGTGGTAAACCGGAGTATAAATGAGAAGGCATGGTACATGACACTCTGATCCAAAGTCAAGAGGTTGGCGACTCAAGGGGTAGCCCTACACAAACAGTACGGGACATAAACAGCTATCCCGATTTTGACCTTCTACAAGCAAATGGTTGTTCCGGTCTTAACTTACGGAGAAGAAGCAATGTTGAATCTGGCTTGGCAAACATGTGGAATCCTAGACAGATTTATTTGGAGGAGGGTCTTGAAATTCTTTAAGGGCCTACGGATGGCTACTATTAGATGTGAACTGGGGCTGTAGTCTATGGAGTCTATTGTTTTATGGAAATCTTTCGCCCTGTTTAGGAAATATGTAGGGTCAGATCACCTCCCTCCTTTTGAGATCTTAAGGAACGTAAATAATGTTAACCCAGACTGGCTGCTTGAAACATGGCCGCAGGGGTGTATCATTTGCCTAGAATCGTCCGAAACCTCAATTGATATGCTAATAACGAACCCAGGGATGGTTGAGACCAAATTGCGAGTTCAGGACTGAATACTTGCACTAGAAACAAGAAGTAAATATAAACTATAATTAAATTTAGATCAGGAAAGGAGAACGATTAACCAACTGCTGGTGCATCTGTCCAAGTTCCCATCTGCTTACTATTGAGACCTGTTGATGATATTAAGGCTGAAGATTTCTCCCAACCAGAGAAGTTTTAACATTTCATAAACAGATCCCGAAGACTCAAAGCTACTGTAGATTTTGTCGAGTGACTGATGCCAGTGAATCTCTAAACCATTAGGTTGCAGACTGTAGGGATCTAACTGAGGTGCAAACTCAATATCTGAAGTGGTTTATTAAAGAGGTTAAGTCATTATCAGCGCAGGAAAGGTGGCACATACTTTTAATTGGGGACAAGCTGATCTTGAGTCTTGTAGTAATTACATTTTTGGAACAAGTTTTAAATGTTGATTTAGAGTGCAGACAATGATAATAGATTTGGTCTGTCTAAATCAATGTATTGTAAATGATAGAAATCGAATCATAATGTATTTAAACATGGTTTATAATGATTTGGATGTATGAAAGGTTTGTAATAAACCAATCATAACAATTTGTTTTTTTAAACAGCAGCCCACTTCCCCCGCAGGATCAACATATGATTAAAAATAATTCTCAGGGTCATCAGGGCACAGAAACAAATTTCCTGGGGGACCAATTGGGTGACATGGTTTAACCATGCAAGCCTTTTACCCGCGAGTCTTAGTTTTAGTTTGGGTATGGGCATTCTTCTGAATTGGAGTGTGATCAATTGGTTTTAACTTGAGAGACATCTTTGGCATTGCTTTAGCCATCACTGTCGTGCAGCACCCCAGAGGTAATTGACAGGTGCAGAACAAAACACAATAGTACGATGATAAAAGGGAGCAATACTTTGAGGAGGTTACTAGAGCACCCATGAGAACATGCAGGAAAACCAATCCTCGTCCTGCCCCCCACCTTCTTTCTCCATGGTGGTGCACAGAGTGTGCAGTGCATTTATTGCTTGTGTAATGCCTTAATTTTCTGCATCATTGGAGGGCATGTAAGTGCAGCAATAAGCGCCTATCTTTGCACAGATGCCCCCCTCCATGGCAGTAATAAGGTCTAGGGCGTAACGGTTCTGCAACGTGGTTATCCTTATAGCTCTAAGTTCTTCCTTGATGGCAAACAGCCCATTCTCTGCATCATTGCCGAGCCGTATAAATTCCCAACTGGTGATTTGCAGTCATTTGGTGTTAGCTGCAGCCTAAAACCCAGGAGTGAGAAGAGAGGTAACATTGTTTTCAGATTTATTAAATAGTTGATTTTCTGGTGGTATCACATTCAGCGTGTCCTTTGATTCTCAGGTCAGGTAACTGCTGCAGTGTTGATGATCTAGGCCCAGAGATTGGTGGACCCAATGGTGCATTAGATATACAGGCTGGAACATGGGATGCTTGAAAATGGTGGTAAGACTGACATCAGGTACCACCAATACAGGAGCTTGCAATGTGGCCATCGAGCACAGCCCTCCCTAGAACAGTGGCAATTGGGTGAAGGTGAGTTATCATATACTGTTGTATTACCTGCGCACCACTGAATGTAGACTTAATTTGCCTGGAAATTGCCTTGCACCTTGCATAAAGCCAGGTGAACTAAGCATATTGCCCCACTTATTGGCAACTCTCAGGGTAAAAGCAACCTAGGTGTGTCTGTTTGATAGGGGAATCAATGAACAAACAACACAGGGGTCACTCGATTTCTCTCTCCCTACTGCATGCATGTGGTGGAACCACGTGTTCTCTTTTGCGTGACGGTGCACATCATCAGATTTGTCTGGAATAACACTTGGATTCACCATATCCCTATTAATTCCTGTTATAGAAACATTCATATTTGCTGATGCATTTTCATTGTAAGTACTGTTATAAACCCCACCCTTCTGAGGGACTAAACACATAAAATATAGCATGGGAAAACATAAGATGCAAAAAACAAGGGCAACATAATTCATATACTGCCTATGTTCAGGGGTGTTTGTTTTGTTCTCCTGGTGAAATGTCTAGTCACCCAAATGGATTCATGACAATTAAGACATTGCTCCCCTTGTCATTCCCCCTCCTCTTCCTCCTGCTGTTGGAGAGGGGTGACGGAACTCTTGTCCTTCCTGACATCGTTGAGATGGATCCATTGCTTGTGCCCCGCTACTTTGAAGGCTGTGGGAGTAGCGTAGATCACTTTGTAAGGTCCAGGAAGGTTTGACACCTTAAACTTGTGGATGAACTTGCATACAAAGCCACTGTCAGCTGGATAATGCTGTTGTAGCTGTGCTTGTGATGAGTCTTGGTGCTGCTGTGATGTGGCATCAGGCAGTGGTGGAGCTAGCTCGTGGTGTTGGGGCCCAATCTGGTGAGGTATAAAACTGACAGATTTGGTTGATTCCCGAAGATGTCACTGAAACTCTTCTCCCAAAACCTGTGCAGACTTGTGTGCATCAGAGGCTGTGCATGCAAGTGTGAGAGGTATGTGTAGCCTCATTCCTGTTATAGTTTTGTGTGGAATAGGTCATGATCTGACGCAGGCTGCTTGAGCTGTGCGAATAGAGCAATGGGCAGACAATGTAAACAAGATTTATTTAATGTGTCACAAAGTTTAGCAAGCCTTTGTTTCAATAGGCCGTTCATTCTCTCAACCACTTCATTAGCCTGGGGTGGTAAATCAAATACAGTTTGTTTAATACCTAACAAAATGCGCATTTCTTTAAACATTTAATTAAAGAAGTGGTTCTGGTTGTCATACCTGATGACATCAAATATCCCCCATCAGGGAAATACTTTGCGTACCAACCATCTGACTGCACTTTTAGAATCAGGGCTAACTCAGGGACCTGCCTCCATCCATCTTGAAAAAGGGAAAACCACAACAATAGGGTAACAGTAGTTACTGCACCTGTTAATCATGTCCATGTAGTCTATGTGCAAATGTTGAAACAGCCAGAGGAGTAGGGCAAGGTTGCTTTGAGTGCCTTAAGAGTTTGACCAGTAGTATACATTTTTCGAACAAGAGGGTCCTGACCTCAAATATTTAGGCTACAGTTGTTTGCTGTAGACACAATTCTCATACCTCTCCATGTACAGTACTTTGCATTTAACAGATTATGTATCCTGGGAGCCTGTACACTAGCATCCCCCAGGAACATGCAGTGGAATGCATAAGACAACATTTGGGCTTACATATGACCCAGAGGAGAGTTCCGGCCAATTTTATTTCTGAACTTCTGGATTTTGCAATAACCAACAATTACTTCTCATTTAATGACATCTTTTACCAGCAGACCTGCGGCACAGCCATGGGGGCAGCATTTGCACCCAGCCTGGCCATTATCTTCATGGCCGAATATGAAAAAACCTTCATACTTAATAATACCAACCCATTCCATAACAACATCCGCCTATGGTATAGATACATCGATGATGTGATTTTTATATGGCACGGCAACAAGCAAGAACTGGTTACCTTCCTGGATTGGATAAACAACTTAACACAAGAAATCCAATTCACGATGAGTCATAATAACGAGAAAATGAACTTCCTTGACCTCAACATACTGGCATTAGATGGGAAACTCTCATGTTCCATTTTCAAAAAGGAGACGGACCGCAATACCACATTGCACTATAGAAGCAATCATCCCAAAAGCCTTCGCAATAACCTACCTTATGGACAATTCCTTAGAATCAGACGCAATTGCACAGACACTAAGGACTTTAAAACGCACGCATAAGAACTTCAACTCAAATTGGAAAACAGAGGCTACCCCAAAAAACTCCTCAAGGACACCAGGAAAAGGGCTCTATATACACCCAGAGAAGCCTTATTGACCCCTAAGGTCTGTAATCAAGACTCCGAAAATCCCATGGCATGTATAACAACCTTTAATGCCAACACATCCAAACTCAAAGGCATTATCAAAAAACTATGGCCTATAGTCCAGCTGAGCCTGCCAGATGAACCGCTACCGAGAATGGCTTTGAAAAGATCCAAAAATCTCAAAGACCTGCTAACACATGCCAGAAATAAGCGCAAAGATTCCAGATCCACCCTGTGGAATATGCAGGAGATTCGAGGGCACTACCCCTGTGGCAACTGTTCTGTCTGCAGTCAAACCAAGAAACTACAGTCTTTTCCGGTGGATGGCAAAGAGTGGGAAATCCACCACTTTTCAAACTGCAAGACCCCCAACGTTATCTACCTGATCGAATGTCCATGCCACCTATGCTACATAGGACAAACATCAAGGCCAGTGAACAAGAGAATAGGGGAACACAAGTCGAGAATAAGATGTAAGACTCATAACGCACCATTAGTCTCACACTTTCTCGAATACCAACACAACTGCGACTCTTTCAAATGGTGGGTGGTGGACAAAGTGAATGATTGTTCCAATATTGCCAATGCCCTTAACTTTAAAGAATCCTGGTGGATTTTTAAGCTGCAGACCACTACTCAAGGTTTTAATGAACTTACACCAGTGGAGTATCTATAGACATCGGCCTCGCCCCTTTGCGGCGGGCCCCCCTTCGGCTCAAGCACTTCACCTTGCCTGGGAATGCACTCACTTTGCATGCCACCACCCAGTGGCCCAGTAATCCAGCTGCCCCTGTACCATTAGTCTCTCCTGTACCATCTCGGGTGTACAACCCTCGTGATCTCCGGAGCCTCAAACTCCTCTTCACTCAGGCATCAGTTTCCAGTTTCTGAGCTATATCCAGTTCGGGCCCCCCTCCCTCTACACGGCACCATCGGGACCCCCACGTCTCCGATCACCTCCCAAAAAACTGGCCCATGACGCCCAGGCGCATCACAGGACCTTCCGACGCACTCCTTCGCGTACACGTCGCCGCGGTAACGGTATCCCAGCAACCGTGCGCATGCGCGCCAGGCTAACACTTAGCCTACACGCATGCGCACACTACCTGACTCACACAGCTCTTTCGTCCACAAACGCGAGACGAGATGGAGCACAGCTAACGCACCGCACAACAGCAGGCGGACAGGTAAGCAGATTCGCAACCTGGGTAATCCCTGCCCACCCCTGTCTCCAGTCTTCAGTCTGGACCATGCTCTGACAGACTGCTTTGTTCCTTTCCCTCCTTCTTCTCCCCCCGCCCAGCAGCAACCACTGCCTGACTGCTCCTCATCGCTGGATAGGAACCACTGCCTGGTTCCACCTAATCCTTTCCTTACCACGGGATTCCATTGGCACCACTCATCTACGGTGCCTCCACCAACAAGGTACCTTTTCTCCCCTAGTGGCTTCCCATAACCACAAATAGGTTCGCCAGCCATGTGTGTAACCCCCATTCACGTGTTTCTTGCAGGGTGCCCCGCGGCGCATCTAACCAACGGGCCTCCGCCTCTCCCTCTCCAGGAGCCCAGTCAACACGAGCTCCCACTCTTTTGAAGTGCAAGGTTAGTGCTTGGGCCCGGAGGACCAGTCCACACCCTGTAGCACCCAACGGGTATTTTAACATTTGCTTACACTATCCACTTTCTGGATACCTAACAATATTGTACATATTGTTTTTTAACCATAGGAAGACCTGCTATTTTCGGGCCATAGAAGAAGGCTGACATCCCTACGCAGCCGAAACGTCCCGCGTCATTCCTGTCTTACAATTACAACACTGAGACCAATGACACACATCATCCTTACCACCTTGAGTGTGGACGTCGCCTCCTAGCAGCTCCTATTTTTAGGTGTCGTGAAGCAAAAAACTGACTTGTACAAAGCACTGTTTGCATTAGTGTTGCCTCTCAGCAGACCTTTTAGGTTCTATGAAGTAATAGATTGCCTTGTACAAAGTATTGGTTATATACATGTGGAGACAAATATGAATGAACATTTTGTTACACCAAAAACACAGATAAAATAAGAGAGTAAAGGGTAACATTGTGAAGTTAACAAACTACACCTTTATTCCTACCAATGTGTTTTTTCTCAAAATATAGGCAGAATGCTAACAGTCTATCTCTTGATCTCTGTTCGCCTACAAGTACAAAAAGTTGTTTTTGAATGATTTTCTCTTTTTGTCAAAACACTTGAGCTCTCACTTTATACAATTGAGCAAGCTAATGACTATGTTTTTTTGTTTGTTTGCATTCTCTATTCATTTGTAAGATTACTAAACAATGGAAGTACTAGAATTTCACTGTTATATGTGACCTAAAGTAATAAAGGTCTACAAACTGGTTTTCCAGTCTTTCCAGAACTTAGATTTGTACACTTTCCTCCCAGGATACATAATCTGTTAAATGCAAAGTACTGTACATGGAGAGGTATGAGAATTGTGTCTACAGCAAACAACTGTAGCCTAAATATTTGAGGTCAGGACCCTCTTGTTCGAAATATTTTTATAGCCTTATTGTCCTGTCCGGCCACAGGCTTTCCCTCAGGTTAAAAACAGTAGTATACATTTGACAGGTGATGCAATTTGATATGAAATGACTAATGAGTTCTTGTACATTGGGAATTAACCACTCCTGCTGCAAGTCAGCGGTAATATATTGGAGGTGTCTGAGTGATGGTGCAACTGCTCCAGGGCAATTGTGAGCAACTCTTGGGTCATAACAGGCTTTCCTGAAATATTATGCCTCCATATGAGGTTTGTAGGAATGATTGAGCATCCCCTTTTTGTCCATAATTTGTTTTCCTGCTGGCGAGCTTGTGCCTGTAGTTCAATAATCTGAGTCAGAGGAGGGTGTACTAAGGAACTGCAATTTCTATTAGTTGTGATGGGAATTCAGTTGATATTATGTCATTTGGATCTGCTAAGTATATGCTGCTTCCTTTGTTGCACAATCTGCTGCGCGGTTGACATAAGCAATTGGGTCTGTGTTATTTGTGTGGTCTGCACATTTCACGACCGCTACTATTGCAGAGAGTCCTAGTGCATCTATCATCCTTGAAAGTAGTGCAGAATAATGCACGGGCGTACCATGAGATTCTTTTTTAAACCCTTGCCTCTGCCATCTGGAGGGGCCAGAGTGCACCATGGATATGACGTTTACTGTATCGGAGAAAATAGTAATAAGGCACCGCTGGGATAGTTCTAGCACTGTTATCATGCTCTGCCACCTTTGCTGAATAGTGTGAGAGACATCGTACTTGTGCTACCTCACATTATTCCCAAGATTCAGGGCTAACTATTTCTGCTCTTGTGAGCCTGCCCCCAGTGCTTTGACTGACCATTGATGAACCATCAAAGAAGAACACCTCTCCTTCTTCAAGGGCATCCTTCCTAATGCAGGAACTCTCATCCGATGTGTCCTCATATGTCCTCATATGTAGTGCAATCATGTACTGTGTCATTTGCCTGTACTGGTTCTGTGACAAAGGTGGCTGGATTAACTGTGTGGCACCTAATAGTGTCAATACAAGAGTTTGATGGAATCACTTCATACCCTGATGCTTGTTGGGTGGTAAGTGTGGATTATGATTTTTCTAGGATTGCAAAAAGGGTTACAGGGTATCCCATAGTGATAGTGGATGATTTCTGTATTGCAACGGCAGTTGCTGCCAGAGCATGCACACATGGGAATTGCCCCATGTCACTGGGTCCAGAAGACCACTGCAGTAAGCCATATACTAATGTCCCATTGAGGTCTTCTGTGTTTGGAAAGCCATCATCACCTGACCGTTAGAGTGTGAGAACAAAAATAATGTCTGGTGTGGCCAGAACTGGGGCATTGCTGATCACTTATTTAAGCTATGGAAATGATTTGATCATCTGACCTATCCAGACAATGGACACTTTTGCTTTCTGCGCTTCCTTTAGCCCTTGAACTAGGGCCTTGGTATATGTGGAATAGTGAAATATCCATGCTTGACAGTAGTTAAATAATCCCAAAAAGTGTTACATCTGCTTGACCGTGGTAGGCTGTAGTGTGCTCTGCACTGCTGTGGCCCTTGCTGGGGTTATTTTTCTGCATGCCGATATTATATGTCCTAAGTACACAACCTTTTGCTGGCAATACTGCAGTTTATCCTTGTCTACTTTATAAACCTTTTCTGCCAATAAGGTGAAATGTTTTACTGATTCCTTCCTACATAGCTCTTCTATCATGCTGCAGACCAGGAGGTCATCTACATACTGAATCAAGGCGGTCTGTTTTTGTACATTCCACAAATCAATTTGCAATACTCTTTTAGAAATTCTGGGATATTCCCAAAAGAGTGGGTTGGAATCATTGGCCACCATAGGTAAAAGCTATAAAGGGCTGGGACTCTGGGCATAACTGAATGGAGAACAATGCAGTCTTGATTTCTATTAAAGAAAATGGGTGACTTCTGTGAGTATATTACACAGGATGGTGGTGGGATTAGGGACCACTGGGAATTCTGCTTCTACAATGTTGTTCAATTGATGTAAATCCTGCACTTCCCTCCAACTTTACTCTTTCGCTTTATTTACAGGATAAATAGCTGTGTTACATGGGGACTCTTATGGCTGCATTATGCCCTGCTACCATAATGCTTCTAATGTGAGATAGATTTATGGGATCACTGGTAATGTGGGGAGTACAGAAAGAATATATTGTTATTAACTATTATGGAAAGATCAATAATCAAACTACCACACGTGGCATGCTACATTCTCCATGGCACAAAAACAAAGATTCAATACCAATACATGTGCGTTTTTGCTTTTAAGTCTGCAGTAAATAGAATACAGGTCAAATTAACGTTTCAATACTTTTATCACACACAAAATCGCTGAATGGGAAAAGGATGCAACACATTAAAACTTGACATTATATAAAGTTGACTTTAAATAAAATGCAATACTGTGTGATTTTCAAAACAACTTCAACACACGAAGAGCTCTTGATTTTTATCTCCCTGTGTGGCTTAGAATTTCTAGTAATGTTGGAGCACAAAAACCCTTTCAAAGTAAACACGTTACCTTTATTTTGGAGACCCTTTTCATCACTACTCTGCAATGCAAAATCTCTGTTCTATCAGGAAACACTTTCCCACTTTCTGCAGACATGCATTTTTAAATCAGTGACTTCCCGTTGTTTAATTTTGGGAAGACACTGTTCTCACCCAACACAAACATAGTTGTTCAGTTGATCATTTGGGACCCCTGTACTTTTAAGCAGGGTCTGTGTAATGAGGAGCAGTAGGGAATTTTGGTTTAATGCACCCTTTCTTTTAGGGAAATATGGGGTTGTCAAAAAGAATAGGAAACCAATTACTTTATAGGCTATAGTTTTTTTTATTCACACTGGAAGCAAGGTTATTGATTTTGAGCTTCAACAAGATTACTCCATGTAATTCAGCTATATGGGAAATAATTGAATTATTGTTTAATAAAATTGCCAGGGGTCTACTGCCAGTCCCCCACCCACTAATTAAGGGGAAGGTATGAACTCAAGCAGGTTCCCACAAGACTGAGTTTGGATGGACAAATGAGCTTACAGAATGATCTCTGGGTCTGTGCATAGGAAAGGACAGCCAGGTCATCAGTGCTCCCCAAATCATCACATCGCCACAGCCTCTCCTTACTCTTGGTTTACTCCAGAAATCGCATCAGCAGTTCCAACCCAGATGATATCAGGCAGCTTCCTCATTCCTTCATTTCCCAGGTAGATCGCCCTTTTCCATTGTGTGACACCTGATAAACCCATAATCACACCAACACAAATTTCTAAATGATCATATGCCAGCTTACTAGCTATACGTTTTCATTGGTCAAATATTCCACATCCCATTATCCAGGGGCTGGCATATTTTTTCTGATTGGTCCCTTCAGTTTACCATGATTAAATTTGGGAGGGGATCAGCCCACCCAGATGCATGTACTTTTTAAACATTTACATTTTTGCACTTTCAAAGTCCCTACATGGCAGCTATTATGGATTTACAGTTAAACGTAATAATACTGACAGGACTAAAGTAGTCTGCCCATGCCAGTTCTAATGAAAAGTGTCCCATATCTGCACAATGTTGCATGTGCACATTTTGTATCTCGTGTTTTAGTCAAAACGTATAACTCTCAAAATATGCGTTTCTATACAGACATCTAATTTATTAAGTTATCACCTCTCTGAATCGCCGCTTTTGGATATTTTCTGGAAAGTTACCATCTCACTTTAAGTTATAACTTGGGTTCCCAGTGTCGAATTGTTGGTGGGGTGGTGTGACTAGATATCTACGTTATCTTTCTACGACTTACGGTTGATGTGAAAACCAACAAAATATTAAACTTAATACAACTCTATAGCAAAATATCACATGCGTATTTCAATTTTGGCATTACATCTCTTCAAGCCTTAATTAGTGGTCTGGCCACTGGCTTCATTTGTTAGTTTCCTGCCATAAAGTCCATTAGCATTCTTGTAAGGTCGAAGATCAGGCCATGGTTCTGCTCATTTTGAAAAGCATAGCAGATTGCCCCATCCATGCTCAGGGAAAATTCCTCCGGGAACAAGCCTGTGATCAGTACCTCTGAGCTGACCACAGATAAAATTTAAATACACAGGTTTTTAAAGTTCAACCCATTTAATGGCAGTCTTTCTGTTGACCCAACACACCTATATATTGCACTGTCGTGCATGAATACTGCTCTTCTCCCTGGCCCTGACACTTCAAAGAAATTGGGCCTCATTAGGAGTTTGGCAGTAGCCGTGCCTGTAAGAAAGGCACGGCTACCACCAAACTCGCATCCGGCACCGGCACCCGTGAATGGGCAATTACCGGCCCATTCTCAGTTTGGCAGGCCGGTAATTGCCCATTCGCGGGTGCCGGTGTGGACGCACTCCCCATTTCCATTCGCCCCCATAGGTCCGAATGGGAATGGGGAGTGCGGATGCACCGGTACCATTTTTAACGGTGCCAGTGCATCCGCGAGTTGTGCTCGCGTGTGCCTGACAGCCCGCCAGGTCACACCTGGTGGGCTGTCAGGCAACCGCGAGCACTACTCTGAGTATGGCAGTGCGGTAGCAATGGTGCCGGTGCCTTACCGGCACTGTTGTTACCGTACCACCATACTCCTAATAAGACCCATTGTCTTTCAGATCGATTGCCGGAGCATAGCATGTGATGGGGAAGGTCACTGTTTTTAACTTTCAGGGGAAGCCTCTTTACACTCACACAAGCCTTTTGTGCTCTGAATGACAGAAATACTTGCTTTCCAATCTGCCGCATTTACTCTTCATGTGAGACCTTTTAATATCTTACATCATGACATCAATGTTCATATTTATGTTTTCGTATATATATTTACTGGACTCTGACCTTAGAGATTTGTTTTCCCATGTGTAAATCATTCTTAGCTTCACATGCAAGCCTTTCCATGTTAACAGTTTCTGGGTTGGCAAATGACAGCATTTATATTTTGCTCGCTATGTCAGCAAGGTTACACTTTAGTAGCAGTCACTATTCAAAAGCAGGCCTGTGGTTTTAACTTGCATGGAAGGCCCATGTTTTATTCTTGTTGTTCAATGTATACAGCCTTTTGATGTGTGTCAGTGGAGAATGAAATGCTCCCCTTTCAATTTGGCAGTCATCTCTGTGTTTTATTGCACTGCATTTTAGGCCCACATTTCCGTGTCCTGCTTGAGCACAGTGCTTTCATGTGTTTGTAGTTGGCCTTTTTTTGGAGAATCACATTTTCCATATATCCTTTCTGCACACTTTAGGCCTAAATTGCCCTTCCAGTTTCTTTGATCCTGAAGCTGCCATTAAACCCTACACTAAGGTGGAGTACTGTTACGCTCACCTGGTCTCTGCGCAGGTGTTGAGGCACGGTTGCAGCCCTCCCGGGGGTTAAGTGGCTCGGTCCCACTTCGCCCTTATGTGGTGACTGGTGGTAATAGGTGATCCTGCTTAGAACTGCTCCTGCGTGGAGAATAGTGGGCATGAGTATGCCAGCTTGTGTGCCTGATCCCCTTCCAGACCCCTTCTCCCAAACTGTGGTACCTGTGGGATGCGCTGTCCCTGGAAAGCTCACCTGTTGATTGGTTTTGGCGAGCACTCCGTCCTGCTTCTTCTGGCAGGGGCGCTTGTATGATCTGGATCGAGTTCCTTCACTGGTCCCTTGCACGTGGTAGTCCAGTCCTGCTGCGACTAAGCCACTATCCTTCAGGTAAGTGTTCCTGTTTGCCTTTGTCTTTCCTCATCTGTTTTTGTTGTATTGTAAAGTTTGTTGTCTTGTATTGCTGTCCGTTCCACTTTTCATGTTTGCTCTTTTGCTTTCTTCCCTTGCAGGTGATGTTGCGGGCCCGGCAGAAGCTGCAGAGCTCGAGGCGGCAGCCGAGGGAATGTGGACTGAAGCTGCAGCAGTACAGCAGCTGGTAACTTGTTAACAAGGGGCGTGCGGGGTTCAAATGCGGCGCGGCCCTAGGACGGATGTTCTAACCTTGTCTTTCTTCTTCTTCACAGGGTCCGAGTTCATGGATGCGGAGTGCGGTGCTGCAGCGTTGGGATCAAGATCACTGGATGTCTGCAGATGAAGCGATGAAGCAGCGGTTACCCTGGAGGTGAGTATGCAGGAGAACGCCTGGTTTTAAAGGTAAGTGAACCGGTTCAAGCGGCGGTGAGCGTCACGTTGCACGCAAGTGCACAGTAACGCGAAGCACCGGCCTTAAGGATGGAGCAGCTTATATAGCTGAGCTTCTGAAGCCACGCCCACCAGGTTCAGCCTGCCTGTCACACCTTGCCACACCCGATGAGTCAGCACATGAAGACCAGGCCTAGGAAGCCACACCCGATGAGTCAGCACATGAGGATGTTCTCTGGAATAAAGGCTTTTAGCTCCTGGAAAGTTCTTGTAAAATAAAAGCACTCCTGCACTGAAATAAAGTGTTCCTGTTCACATCTCTATATGAGCCTGGCGCCAAAGGGTCCCTGTGTTTATGGGTCCCAAAGGGACATAAGTGAGTTTAGTGACCCATTGCCCCCATCACTAGATGGTGTGGTTTTTGTGTTCTGGGGCCTGTGGTCATGACAGCACTCCCCCCTAGGCCCCTCTCATGGGTGGTTTCTCCCCTTGCCCTGGTTTAGTGGGGTTATTTCGGTGGAACTGCTTGATTAATAGTGGAGCGATGACATGCTCACTGGGTTCCCAGGTCCAATCTTGGCGTCCATAACCTTTCCAGTCTATAAGGTTGTATAACTTGGACCAGACCATATTAGAGTCTAGGATCCTTTTAACTTCGTATTCTGGTTCTCCTTCAACTATTTCAGGATCCGGTGGAGTATCGATCCGCGTACCTGGTCTCAATGGTTTTAGGAGGGAGACATGAAACACCGGATGGATCCGCATGTGGGCCGGTAATTCTAATTTCATGGCCGCAGGGTTGATCACAGCCTTGATAATGTAGGGTCCCAGATAGGGTCCCAGGGTCTGCTGCTTCCTTAAAAACCTGGGTGATGGTTTTGTGTAAGGTCATTACAGCGGGGATTTCTAATGATTCGAGTGGGTCGAAAACGATGTCCGTGGATGTCGACCGTACACTGTGTAGAATGGGCTTTGTCCCGTACTGGTGTGAATGGAGTTGTTATATCTGTATTCTGCTAATCAAAGTATGTCCTTCTAGGTATCCGTGGTTTGTTGCAGCATGCACCTTATGTATTGCTCGAGGGTTTGGTTAGTCCGTTCGGTCTGGCCGTCGGTTTGGGGGTGATGGCTTGTAGATAACCGGAGGTCGATTTTGGCAATTTTACAAAACCTTTTCCCAGAATGCAGAGACAAACTGAGTTTCTTGGTCTGATATCAATATTGATGGGAACCCATGTAGCCGGACGATCTGTTCCAAAAACACGGTAGCCAGAGTAGAAGCAGTTGGGAGATGTATCAGGGAAATAAAGTGGGCCATTTTGGAAAACAGATCTACGATGACTAAGATGGTATTGTATCTGTTACTGGAGGGAAGGTTTGTAATAAAATCCATTGATAGCGTATGCCAAGGTGCTGGGGGTACTTCTAAAGGATGTAGCAGACCTGCAGGACTTTGTTTCTGGGACTTGTGTTGTGCACAGGTGCCACAGGCTGCGATGAACTGGACAATGTCCTTTCGCCAAGTTGGCCACCAGTAATTTTTCGTTATTTTAGCTTGGGTTTTGTCTATTCCCTGATGCCCTTCTACTAATGAATCGTGATAGTTTGCGATGATTTTATTCTGTAATTTCTTATCCAGGATGTATAATCGTCCTTGTTAGTATGGTAGGTTGAGCACGATCGTATACCGGTCTCCCTTCCTTAGCCATTCCTGTTGCGCTGGTGGACTCATCAAGTGTTGCAGGTCAGATTTTAAGTTGTCTAGAGTGGTGGTTGTGGCAATCATGTCTTGGATTCGTCCTTTAGGGATGATGGCCACAGGGTCTGGTGTATTGAATGCCTCTTCTCCCTCACTCATGCGAGACAGGGTATCCGCTTTTCCATTGCACACTCCGGGTCTATAGGTGACGTTGTATACCGCAAAGAAGAAAGCCCAATGGAGTTGGCGTGATGATTGCGCTTGAGCGGTCTTCACATATTGTAGATTGCGATGATCCGTGACGACGGCGACTGTATGTCTAGCTCCAAGAAGATCATGACTCCAGGCTTTGAACGCTGTCTTAATTGCTAGCAGTTCTTTATCAGTGATTGCATTATTCAATTCAGGGGCTGAAAACTTGCGAGACCAGAATGCAACTGACATGTTTCAGGGGTCTCTTTGTGACAGGACTGCTCCCATTGCTATGTTGGAAGCATCAGTTTGGACCACGTATGGTAGTTCTGGTCGAGGATGCCGTAGACTTGGTGCTGTGGTAAATGCTTGTTTTAGCTCCTGGAAGGCTTTCTCTGCCTCTGCTGACCAATTAAATTGTCTATCTTTCCGTAGTAAAGAGGTGATTGGGTGGACGATCTGGAAGAACCCGGGAATGAACTGACGATAAAAGTTGGCGAACCCGAGTACACTCTCTACTCCCTTTATGGATTTCGGTGAGGGCCAGTTAAGGATAGTGTCTACCTTGCGCATGTCCATGCGTATGCCCCGTGGTGTGAGAATAAAGCTTAGGAATTCTGCCTCTGTCACATGAAAGAAGCATTTCTCCAATTTGGCATATAGCCGGTGTTGCCGCAGTTTCTCCAAAACTAGCCGGACATCGTTGACGTGGTCCTCCTTGGTGGTTGAATAGATAAGAATATCATCAATATAGACAAGAGTGCAGACATCCAAAAGTTCGGGGAGCGCGTCATTCATCAACAATTGGAACACCACCGGGGCATTACATAGTCCAAAGGGCATAACCTGATATTCATAAAGGCCATATTTTGTGTGAAAAGCCGTCTTTCACTTGTCTCCTTTTTTGACTCTTACTAGATGGTAGGCCCCTCGTAAGTCTAGTTTTGCATATATCTGAGCATTTTTGACTTGATCCAAGAACTTGGGGCTAAGCGGTAACGGGTACCGTTTTTTTACCATGATTTGGTTAAGTGCTCTGTAGTTAATGCAAGTTCTCAGGTCTCTCTCCTTTTTAGACACAAAAAAGAGGGGCGAGGATGCAGGGGACTTGGACGGAGAAATGAAGCCATTTGCCAGATACTGATCGATGTAGGTGTTTAGATGCTGGTTTTCCTGTTCTGTTAGGGCATAAATCCGGATTCAGGGAACTTGAGCTCCAGGTACCAGATCAATTTGGCAGTCATACAGTCTGTGCAGAGGAAGGGTGTTTGATTGTTCTTTTTGGAAGACATTTTGGTAATCCAGGTATTCAGGTGGTAGTGAACTGGTGAGGCCCAGTATGGTTTCTTTCTTCAATGAACCTGGGTTGGTAAGACCTTTTAATGATA
The DNA here is from genome assembly GCF_040938575.1 of Ambystoma mexicanum. Lineage (NCBI taxonomy): Eukaryota > Metazoa > Chordata > Amphibia > Caudata > Ambystomatidae > Ambystoma > Ambystoma mexicanum. The sequence continues at coordinate 442,949,640 of NC_090933.1, read as the reverse complement.
ATCCCTTGCTATAACAGGTGTCGGCACAGTCTTGGGGAAAGGTCAGAACTCGTTTACGCCAGTCAATCCTGGGATTGTGGGTCTCTAGCCAGGGCATTTCCAATATCACCTGGACATGAGGCGCGCCGATGAGATCCAAGGTGATGTCCTCTTGGTGACCGTCCTGACACAGAAGCCTGATCTTCTCAGTCTAATGCGTCACTGGGCCGGATGATAGCTGAGATCCATCAACTGCTGTGACGTTTTCCGAAACCTGCTTCTGTCGGAGAGGAAGGCCTATCCGGGTAGCCAGATCTTGGTCCATGTAATTTCCCGCCCGCAGCCCCACTGTCAATGTATGCCTCAAAGGCATGTATTTTCGACGGTTGCTTGTGGTTTACCAGGAACACAGGGATGACTAGATGTGAGGTCTGTATAGGTTCCTTTTCACCGCTCGACAAGTGGACCCCTACGCTTGCCGGGCGTTGGAGTTTCCCGAGTCCTGTTCTTCTTCTTCACCCTTGTCAGTAGCTCCAACTGCTTTCCTGGGTGGTTTCACCAGGCATTCTTGGAGATAGTGACCTACCTTACCACAGTACAACCATAGCTGCTGCTGTCTCCTTTTCTCCCTTTCTGCCTTGATGAGTGGGCTCTGCAAGCCTCCGATTTGCATTGGCTGAGACTGATTGTGTGATTTGGTTTGATTCTCAGGGGGTCGCACGTAGACCGACTGCCCCTCAGCCTTGGCCCGATCCAGCTTCCGATCCGGCAATCTGTGATCGAGCTGCACTGTCAGGTCAATGTATTCAGCACATCTTTCCGGGGGATTTACTACTTGGGCTAATATGTCCTTAAGTTCCCCTCGCAAGCCTCGGTAAAAGAGTGTAGTTCTTTTCTCCTCTGGCCAGTTAGTTTGTGCTATCAGACGATTGAAGGAAGTGATATATGTTAGTAAGTCTTGATTACCCTGCTGTAGTGATACCAATCATTGTCCAGAGCCTGCCCTTGGGTATGCCATGCAAATAGTTTTTCCATTTCACGCTGGAAACCTCCGAAGTCTCGAAGCAAAGGATCATCCTGGTTTACCAAGGGTATTGCCCAGTCCACTGCACTACCTCCCAAAGATGAGAGTACAAATGCCACTCTCGCTTGCCACTCTCGCTTGATCGTTGGGGAATGCCCCAGGTCTGCACAAAAAATGTAGGTGACATTGATTCATAAAGATGGCATACTTATTCAGATCGGCTGTGAAGCGTTCTGGTGGGGCCCGGCAGAACCCCCTCTGGAAGAACCACCTGTACTGGCGTGGGCTCTGGAGGCGTGGCAGGAGGGGCATGCCCCGGCAGTGAGACCTGGCCTGCCTGCCTGTGCTTGGAGCATTTGCCTTGTTAGTTCATCTGTCCGCTCTCGGTTCACAATTAGATCCCTCCTTAGGGCATTGGTTTCCTGTCTTGAGGCATCAACTTCAGCCCGTAACTCTCCCAGTAATCGGGCCAACTGGTCCATTTCAGAAGTTTCTATAACGCCCAGGCAGAGATTCGAAGAGGCTTTGCATTCTGTTACGCTTACCTGGTCTCTGCTGGTGACTGGTGGTAACAGGTGATGCTGCTCTGGACTGCTCCTTCATGGAGAATAGGGGGCGTGAGTATGCCAGCTTGTGCACCTGATCCCCTTCCAGACTACTTCTCCCAAACCGTGGTACCCGTGGGATGCGCTGTCCCTGGAAAGCTCACCTGTTGATTAGTTTTGGCGAGCACTCCGTCCTGCTGCTTCTGGCAGGGGCGCTTGTATGATCTGGACGGAGTTCCTTCACTGGTCTCTTGCACGTGGTAGTCCAGTCCTGCTGCGACTAAGCCACTATGCTTCAGGTAAGTGTTCCTGTTTGCCTTTGTCTTTCCTCCTCTGGTTTTATTGTATTGTAAAGTTTGTTGTCTTGTTCCACTTTTGATGTTTGCTCTTTTGCTTTCTTCCCTTGCAGGTGATGTTGCCAGCCCAGTAGAAGCTGCAGAGCTTGAGGTAAATTGTTAACTAGGGGGTGCACGGGGTTCAAATACGGTGCGGCCCAAGGACGGATGTTCTATCCTTGTCTTTCTTCTTCTTCACAGGGTCCAAGTTCGTGGATGCGGAGTGCTGTGCTGCGGCTTCGGGATCAAGATTACTGGATGTCAGGAGATGAGTCTGCAGATGAAGCGATGAAGCACCGGTTTCCTGGAGGTGAGTATGCTGGAGAACACCTGGTTTCAAAGGTAAGTAAACTGGTTCAAGCAGCGGTGAGTGTCACGTTGCACCCAAGTGCACAGTAACGCAAAGCATCAGCCTTAAGGGTAGAGCAGCTTATATAGCTGAGCTTCTGAAGCCAAGCCCACCAGGTTCAGCCTGCCTGCCACGCCCTGCCACACCCGATGAGTCAGCACATGAAGACCAGGCCTAGGGAGCCACACTCGATGAGTCAGCACATGAGGATGCTCTCTGGAATAAAGGCTTTCAGTTCCTGGAAAGTTCTTGTAAAATAAAAGCACTCCTGCACTGAAATAAAGTAAAAGCACTCCTGCACTGAAATAAAGTGTTCCTGCTCACATCTCTATATGAGCCTGGCAGCACCAGGACTGAGTCCAGCCAGGGCCCCTGTGTTTTTGGGTCCCAAAGGGACATCAGTGAGTCAAGTGACCCATTGCCCCCATCACTAGATGGTGTGGTTTTTGTGTTTTAGGGCCTATGGCCATGACAGCTACATTCTTTCCTCTGCTTCTTTAGGCATTGTGTATTGTTTTACAAGGGGCAAAACTGCTCCTGGTTTCAATTTGATATGAACTACCCCTGTGCTTTTTAACAGCCCTACATTGTGTTGGTCACCGGTCCACAACTGAATGGGCACACTTTCCAACTTGTTCTGCAAGTGCGATGATACTTAGCAAGGTGAAGGTCTGTGGTACTACTGTGTTCCACTACTACCTAGGTCTGTAGTACTACTGTGTTCCACTACTACCTGGCAGGCAATGGAGATTTCAAATATAATTTCCCCCTCATCGTCTGTGTCCTTGAACAGCCGTTCAACTGACACATCCCTCAGTTGCTGTGCTGGGTCAATACAACAACTGTGCGCCATTCCTAATCATCCTCATCCAACCGGACAGAATTACCATGCCTTTCTTTGTGGTAACTGCCTCCCAATATATCTTCAGAATGATGCGTGGTGTCTATACCAGCTGAACAGCCGGTCGAAATAGGAACTCCGCAGGTACATGCAAAATCTTGTCCATAATCCCTGTCACCCAACCTAGTACAACTGTTACCCCATAAAGGAACAAATCCAGATGAAGTGGTGCACCACATAGGGCGCTGTGCCACAGAGTGCTTGTATCACTGCGGTGGCCTTCGTGTGGTATATGCCTGGCATGGAACACACTATACCTTCCTCCCTAAATGAGATGGTCCTATTCAACTTGCTCATCAAGTCTCTACTCAGTAGATTGCCTGGGGAGTCTTGAAAATAAAACAAATGGGCTGACAGCTTCTGTGTATCCCCAGTGACAAGCAATTCTTCAGTGAAAACAACCGATACCACAGCCTCAGAAAATCCTAGTGTGCCAATTTTTTGTATTTAAAACTATATTGAGAAATACCAATAGATTAAGTCCCTTTGAAGTTTATTTAGAGGCAGTTCATTCAGCTTCTGTTATTTGGTCACTTTCAGTTTTTATCTTGCGTGTTTATTCATGCCTCTCTATTATATTCACAGAATTATACCCAGTCATGTACACATTTCAAATAGATGCAGGATGATGTATGCAACATCATTTTATTGCTACGTATCATTTCTGTTGTGCTCGGGACAATACATGGGTTGCACATTTTATTTCACATTAACAGTCTAGTTTTCTTTTGGCCTTACGTCCAGGACTTATGTTGTTCTGAGTGGAGCTGACAGAACCAGGCCGACATCTATTTTATATAAACGGGAGAGTGAACAGCTGCCCTATATTGGAATAGCAAAATTGCTTGCGTCTGATACTCATTGGTAGATGGATTTAACAGTGCCATAAATACGGAGTACTTTAGAAATGCCACTGATAGAAGAATGGTAGGTACCCTTTTACTTGTTTTGAAAGTCACCTTCACCTTGAGTAGAAGCCCGCGGGAATATAAGCGTTTCCATAGCTCTTTCTCTGTAGGTTTCTGCAAAGAAGATTGACTAATCCCTGTTTGGGAGATCAGACGAAGTAACATGTGATTAAATTGGTAAAAAAATTGTTATCATTTATGTAAATTCGGTATGTCCGGTGCGATTAAATTAGGGTAATAGAATGGTGGCATTGGGGGATTTTTTTGACTCCTTTCCTTCTTACATTTTGTAGGTTTCTTGCATACATGACATTTGTCGGTATACAACATATGTATGTTATTTTGTTGACATACAGAGAACTAGTGTTAGCCAATTTTTCAGATTCATATTGTAGGAAATGTGTTTGTTTCATTCATAGATTAAGCAGCGTGTCCTGATAAAAACATTGTCCCCAGTTGGGAGTTTGAATTGCTGAAACTAGGGGTGACTTTGTAGTGCCTCCTCAAGACCTCACCAGTGAACTCAACAATAGGATACTCAACAAAGTTGTCACATCTAGTAATCTTAGGGTTCACTGACATAGAAGAAATGTCATGGCCTGCTCTTCCTCTAATGAACATTATTGATTTATCTTTTAATTTTGAGTGATTTCATCTTGAATTGAGATCTCATATAATATTCAGGAAAGCATATAGCACTTTTAAAATAATGTTCACTAGTATATTTTGCTCTTTATGTATGACTTGTTTATTTAATGTTTGATGTCTGTTCAATGTCAAGAACCTTTTACATTATTGTTTTTGTAGGTATGTCCCATAATATGCGACTTACAACAACATTCTTGTAGATACTGGGTAAAATATGTGATATCATAATAAATTCATGTATTTTTTGTTTGATTTCCATTATTTTGTATGACATAGAGAACATCCCCTCCTTAATGCATGATTTGGTTGCTCCTGTGTTGGCCCAAAAAGGAGAATGTTCAACCCCCTATCTTAACTCCCACACAGGGCTCCTTATCTAGGTAGGTAGGTACTGATAGTACCAGGCACACCAGAGCTCCCTTTGGGCTGTCCATTGAGAAAATGTATTTGACCCTGGGAACGGGACCCTAACACACTTGCTCCAGTGTAGTGAGTTACTGCACCTTGTGGCTGGGTTTTCTCATCCCAAGGCTGGGCAGGTAACTGGGTACAATTTGCTGCTGGGAGTTGCACCTGCTGCTGTACTGGGACAAAAGGTACAGGCAAAGGTCAACCTGTTGGCAAATCACTAAGTTGAATATTTCTTGAGAAGTTAGCCATCCGCAATCATGTCCCAGTATTGTGTCTGCCCAAACCGAATCTTCAATATAGTAAAGCAAAGATGGGGCATATAGAGATTGTGCCAGCTGTCATCCTTAAAAATACACTTTGAGGCAGTAGTGGGATGATTAAAGATTGAATCCACTTGGGTATATCATCAAACAGAAAAGAGAGGAATAGTTTCCATAACCTCTTAATGCACTTAAGTATGTCATCAAACAGAAAAGAAAGGGGGATTTATTTCCATAACTCAACACGTGTTTCTTCACTATCCTTCTAGTGGGTCATCAGGAGGTATTGTGTGACCAATTTTTTACATTTACCTTTTGTTGAAATTGGTCTATGGCAGGTTAACTTTTAAGTTGTCCTTTGGAAGATTGCTTAATTTTTAGCGTAATGTTTCCTCAATTTGTGGAAACACAGGATACAGTTGTCCTCGTGCTTATGGCGACGACGAGAGGTGCTGAAGTCATTGGAAAAACATGGAGTAATTTGACGGGAATCAAACACCCAAGTTTCATTTTGCTTATGTGCTGCTAAAAGAGCCAAAACTCCAAACTTGGAATAGAATGCCAACCAATCAGTAGGTTTAACAGACAACCTAACATACAATGCTGCAAAGACCAATCCACTGATAGTTTGTCCATTATAGTCAGTACTGTACATATGTAGAGGTAGTGCAAGGCATGCCCTACAGATAAGGGGTAGCCAATGATGCACAGATACTTATATATTCTATAAATTGATATGATCCCTTAACCAATCCTTCTCCTTGATATTTTGCCACATACAATGGTATCATAGATGATTCATGTGTGGGTATAAAGATCTCTTTGTAATCAAGCTTCTCTGTGAGAGAACATGCATCAGTCCGATGTTTGTCAGGTCTGCCTACTTTGAATAAAGTAGTGTTTTGCCATATTCTTTGAGTCTGTCCTGTTATTTGGTCTTTGATCTTTATTTGTAATTCCATCTAGCACAAAAGACGCTGCATGGTGCTAGAGCACATTTGGTAGCGGTGCGCATAGTTGAGGTTTAATCGACCTAGGCCCAGATCCAGACTTCCAGACAATCGACTGATCCCGCTATTAGCTAAACAATGGCAGAGCTTCCTGCAGAGAGAAGAGTGCAGAAAACACGTGTTAGAAGAGATGGTGGGCAGTTGCCCCTTCAACGCAATTCCTTTCTGGTCCCTGCAGGTGTCCTGTGGATGAAAGGCGAACTGATCGATTGAGGGAGAGTCGATGCTGGGGGACTTCAGCTGAGCCACAGATGTAAGTAGAACATCGATAGTGGCAAAAATGGAGGGAGGGATTGTGTTGTAAATAACAAGCATAAAAAGTAACTGAATTTTTTGGGGGGAATTATAAGGAGAAGAAGTAGATATCTTGTTTCCTATTTCCAAGAGGAACAGAAGGGTATGCACTAAAAAGTTAAAGATTCTTGAGGAAAGTCCTGCAGAAGAGTGCATATCAAACTCCAAAATGGAGTGAAAAGGAGAAGGCATACATTTACTAAGATAGTAAACGAAGACGCATGTAGTAAAATTGAAAACGTGCACATTTGTGGGTTTATTTAAATATCAATATAAAGCTTTTGTTGTGTTCAGGTTAATAGATATACAATGATGGTAAAATATTAAGGTGATTGGAGGATTCTTTGCCCAAGAGATTGACGTTGATCAGGAGGGTAAAAATCAAAGAAAATGTATATATAACTAGAGGAGAGACTTTTATAATATTAATAATATAAAAAAGAGATAATAAAACATGATAGAAAGTGTAAATGAAGGGACACACAGAATAACATTGCATAGATTTAAAAAAATAAAAACAATAAATGTAAGCAGTTAAAATAGTTTCTTTTGGGATAATAAACAGTAATTGAAGGTGCTTGTGCCAATTGATCAACGTGGTATATTTGACAAAATAAAGGACCTTATAAAACATCAGCAGCTATAAATGGGGACGCTCCTCTTTTATATTTGTATAGGACACTGCCAAGATATACAACAAAGATAAGGAAATATCATTCAGTATGGGTTCGAGGCACATCTAATAAGACACTCATTCTGTGGCCTCAGGAGGGGTCACTGTCGAAAACCATATTGCGGTATATGACAACTTATTTACATGCCCCATATAAGGGATAAAAGTTGCAAAAAAGGCTGGCCGTTTTAGAGTTATGGAAGATGTGCCAGTGTGAGAGAGAAGAACCAGCCGAGAAGGAGTGGATGCTTAATCAGCATAAAGGGGAGGATAAAACGCCTTCAGCTCCCCTTTCCCCTACTGAAGATAAGAGTGTAGATACAGAGGAGAAGGGATTTTACCCTTTAAAGGAATTAAACTCAGCAGTGGGGTAGGTTAATCCAACGTATGTGCCACCTGCTTCTAAGAGCGAGGATAATGTGGACGAGAGCAAGAGAAGAGAATGCAAAGATATAGCAACACGTGATGAAAGTAAACAGTGTGATGAGGAAAGGACAGGCAGGACAGACAGATGGAGATAGAGCAAGAAGCCAAGAAGCAGAACTAAATAAAGGATAAAAGGTTAGGGAATAGCGTTAGTACAGAGTCAATGGATGGGAGGACAAATATTACTTCGGCTAGGCGATGAGGGCATTGATAGGGTTTGAGAAAGAGAAGAAAGAGAAGAGCGGGAAAAGAAAGAGAAGAGGAAAGAGCATACAAAGAAGAAAGGGACGAAGAATGCAAGCGAAGGTAAGAATGAAGAAGATATTAGGCAAGGAAAGAAAAAGAGAGATTAGAAGAGAAGAGACGAGAAGAGATAGAAGCCCAACGAATGAAAGTATGTAGGCTACAAAGAAAGCAAGAGGAAGATGAATTGAGGGAAATGAGGAGAAGAGAAGAAGAAATGAACAGGATTAGGGGATTCAAAGATGATGAGATAGAATATTTATGTCGTAGGAGCATAGTGCTGATTAATACACAAAAAGGATTGGAGGACGAGAGAGGGTCACAACAGCCCACTAGGGAGCTGCAAGGAATGCCGAGATCAACATGGGCTGGTGGGCAGGACACAGAAGACATAGAGCAAAGGTTTGGGAATGTATCTAGCAAATGAGCAATAAAGATGGGTATGAACCCAAGAGAACGTAGAGGGATCCCTATGAAGGGGAACTGAAGGTAGGTTAAAAGACATCATTACATATGAGTACAGAACATTGTCTTTAAACAGATTAGATCTAGACGACAAAGAGAAGGACAATAGTCACACGAGTTTGGGCATAATGATGTCAGACGAAGAAAGAGAGGAGAATGATAAATGGCAAAGAGAAGGCACATGCATGTTTTCAAAATAATCGATTATAGACAAATGTGTAAAATGGTCAAATTTAGAAACCTTTAAAGAGAGAACCCCAGAATCGATGTCATATACTGATCGACCACAAGACTGATCTTGCAGTACAGGGGATATATCATTGCCTTTTGTAAGTAATTAAAGGGCATTACCAGGACGGAGAAAAATGGGTGAAATAAGCCCCACCTGGAAAACACAAAGCATGGCAGGAGTGATAATGGACCCGGATTTTCACTGTTCCCATTTTTGGAGAAGGGGGAGGACAACCCCTATTTATACCATGGCCACTGATGGATAAAGACAATTTAAGATATAAATTACTCAGTTTGACTTCTGGTGTGGGAAAATGGATTTGTGAGTTTGACGGAATGACATCAGGAAGGACGTTAGCTATAGGAGATGTAAAAGGCTTACTAGCAGCTATTCTAGGGGAGAGAGCTGACGACATTTGGAAACGAGCAGGATACGCAGGTGTGACTGCGCAAACCACGACACACAATGGAGCGCCATTTACTAATTATAGAACAGAATATGGCGGGCGCTCAGAGTGCAATATCCAGATACATCAGATATGGGTGCAATTATGACTAGGAAGATGGGGGAGGATAAAGATCCTGTTGCTTATATTCATGATAAATGGCATCAGGCGACTTGTCAACCGTGGGATAACACGGTAGCATTCTTTTGCCACATTTTGTGTCAAGGGCTGCCCGAGCCAGTGCAACGACAATTGAAAAAACAGGTTGGAATGGAAGCGAAGCCATGGCCAGAAATACAATTGACAATCTTGCATAACCGCCGATTGATGCAGGAGAAGAATAAAAAGAAAGCTGTAAACAGAAAGCAGGATGAAGCCAAGCTAGTTCAGAAGGAGATATTAAAGATAACCATAGAAGGAGCGTTATTGATGAGTAATGAAGGAAGGCTGACACAAGAGATACAGTTAGAACAACAAAATAATTCAGGGTATCCCACAGATCAGAGTGGGAACAACTTTTGGCCAAGAAGAAGAGGGAATGGGTCAAGAGGAGTAGGGTGATGTAGATTTCAAAACCCTCAGGGTAGAGGAGGATTTAATGGTGGACATCTGCCACAATGTTGGAATTGCGGAAAAATAGGACACGTAGCTAGGACATGCAGAAACAGAGGAGGCATGCAACAGAAATGGCAAGCTCCAAGAGGTGGTATGGGTTATGCTCCACAATATAATGCAGAACCACAGGAATATTATGCTCAAGATCATACGCAGGCTCAAACATATGCACTGCAACCCCAGCAAATGCAGTCAGTGCCACAGCAAATGCAAGTACCCATGCAATCACACCAGGTACAACTGCAGCAAATACATAAACAACAGGCTCTGGTACCATAATGGAATATGATTACAGGAGCTCAGCAAGCACCTAGACCCGAATTGGGGAGTGTGTCTGTAGTAGGAGGCAATCCTTTTACAGGTAAGGGCATGAATTTATACCCACCATAGGATAGCCCACAGAGTGACCTGATGTGTTCAGTACTATCAGTAACACCAGACCGCCAAGAGGAACCAAGGGTCAAAGTGATGATAGGAGGCAAGACGTTTTCATTTCTTGTAGACACTGGAACAACTTGTTCCTGTGTCCATAAGGGAAAATACCCAATGTCAGGTACTACCATGAATGCCCAGGGATTCTCTGGGTTGGTGAGTTTAGTTACTGTTTCAGATGAATGACCAATCGCTATAAGAGAACATGACATTATATCCTAGGCAGACACCAGTTAACATTTTATGGTGTGACTTAATGACGAAACTCAACATGGCGATATACTTTACTGATGATGGGATAGTGCGTTCAATCCAGGGATAAATTACATGAATGTGGGAAAGTTTATCTTAGCTTTTACAGGCCAGAAGGCATTACGGTGAGTTCCTTTAGATCCAGAGGTATTCCTGAATGGAGTGACTGTTCTATTATCATGGTTACCCAGATTGATAGGCAAAATATAGAGAACACCTGATCAATTGTTGTTTAGGCCTGAAATCCCGATGGATGATGAAGAAGAGCAGAATATTCCCTTAGAATTAGAAGCAGCAGTGATCAGAGATGAAAGGGTAATGCTCCATGGAATAGATTATGAAGGAAGAGGATGGAGAACAGTGTTAGCTCTCAGTGAAGGATACAGATGAACAGATTTGATTGATGAAGAGCAGTTTAGAGATGACTATTCAAACGATGAATTGGTATTTTGTATAAGTCTCACTTGTTGGATTAAAGTAAAGAATATAGAGATACCGGAGAGAATGGCATTGGTTAAAAAGAAGCCGCTATTTTGTCAGGAAGACTTAGAGAATGTGAGCTGGGTGTTCTCTCAGACAGCCCTTTAAGATAAGTAGCGATACCCTGGAGATGAATGGGGATGCAGATTTTATCCATACATCAATAAATAAGATGACACAAATAGTTTAGCAAAGTCCATCTATTTTAATGTCAAGTATCTAAATCAGTGAGTACAACGAACATCAGCAAATCGCTCGATCCTCTGACTCTACTTACTTCACAAAAAACTGGGCTCTTATAACCATAATTGGTCATCATTGACGTTTTGACCTGCGTCATTACCAACGTCATCCTACGTGGCAAACTACAAAAACCTAATGGAGGGTATGATTGGATCTAAGTGTTTTCTAAGTATAGGCTCCATATCTGTATAGAGCAGTGAAAGAAGGTGATAGGATACTTAACATCAGGTTAATTATCCATTGGCTACACAAACTATAGAACCCTTAATTATGTCGTCCCCTACAATTGGTTAGCTCCTAACCCCTGTCAATACTTTTCCACCTACGTTTAGCAGTACGCAGACTGGACAACCAGGTGTGGGTGAGCTCGTTTTAGCACCGGCTTCCCACTAATTAGCATATCATCCATCATCACCTCAATAGTCCAGTTTCAATTAGTGTTTGAAGTTTGGCCTTCAGTCTGTAATGTTTTCTGAAAATGTTTAGGGAGTGTGGGCACCAGACGGCCTTCGTGCGTAGGTGTGACCATCTTGCCCGTCCAACTTCTGTCTACCATGTGACTGGACACCATGAAATCGAGCTTTTTGTGTATTTGATTTGATTCTTCAATAGTCCTCAGACGACTTTTGCTTTTGCTTGACCTTTCGGAAGAGGAGCTTCTGTTCCTTCATATCAATTGTATCCAATTGTATCCAATGTCAGCCAACTCCAGTTCGATAGGACCTTGGCTTTCTTGGCTGAGTCAACTCCTTAGCTAGGCTGGCTTTTAGTCTGTTTAATTCAATTGCTTTACTTAACTGCGACAATGAAATGAGGCCTTCTTGCTTTGTTCAGTACTTCTTATATGCGTAGTGGAAACCATCCGTTACTTGTCCATATGTATCTATATATGTATATGTTGGCACTTGCGTTTCATTGCATCTGAACATGTTTAAACTAAGTATCTTCATCAGGTCTGTGGCATAGGTTTCTTCACCTTGATCTCAAGATATCACTTATCCTTGATACTTTCTTGACGGTTTATAAATCGTCTGCATCCTCTGGTCTATTTATCTCTTCTATGGGTGTCAATTCGATTTTGTATGACATCATCATTCATCTTTGCCTTTTAGTTTCCCTGCTTCTTCAGGAATCTCGTTCAAATGGCTATCATATTGTCTTGTATGCAGGTATGGTTTCCTTAATGGGTACTTTACCTCCCATATTCTCTTAGGTATAGGTACTCTTATGGGTACTCCACAGAGTCCATGCTCTTCTCTTGGTTGGTTTAACTGTTCTGTGTACGTCACATACTTTTGTTCATACTTTTCAGGTAATGTAGGTGGGGCAGTTGGAGTGGGGGTACTTGGCTCCTCCTCTACACTGCCCCCTCTGGGCAATTCATCTGCCACTCTCACATAATTTTTTACATCTAGACATCCTGGTCTGAAGAAATGCTTGTTAGGGATCCATATTTGTATGACTCCCTTCAGGCATCCAGCTGATTTCACATGCTCATCCTTGTTCCATGTCATGAGTATGCACTGTACACTTGGACTGCAATAGATCCATCTTCCCACATACTTCTTATGGTCCTTTGGATACAGGAACTTTGTTCCCTCAGGTGCATGGATACTGACCTTCACAACATCTCTGATTTCTTCATCAGTCAGATCTTTGGGCTTCCATCCTGGTTTAACGTCAATCATGATCTTCATCCCTATGGCTTTCTTTGTTGTTTTCTTGCACTGTGAGATTATCATCTTGATCACAGAGAATCCAAGCATCACTAAAAATAACAGGGCTCCAAGAAAGTTGAACATGTCTGCCATCCATTGTGAAACCCAAGAGAAGAGATTTCCAAACCAGCTGTCATCAGCAATGTCTTCTACTTCGTCTATCATCTGGCCATGGATTTTCATGAGCATGTCTATGGCCTCTATCAAGGTCCCATTCCTGTCATTGTGAGAAGGTATGAACGTGAAACATGATTCTCCAATTTTTTCACAAACACTACGTCCATAGCTGTGATCATATCCAGGACATATCTGTTCTGGAGAGTCATCAATCTCACAGTTCTCAGTTCTTCTCTGATTGCATTGAATCCTTTTATGGTAGTGTTAATTGTCTACAGCAATTCCCCTCTGGTGATCTGAAGTCACTCTGTATTTGCTCCAACCTGGATCCTTGGCATGAAGATTAACGTGAACACTGAAGAAGTCTGGCTGAACAGTCTGTGTTCACATGGAATAGAGTCAAAAGCTTCTATTTATTTGGCTGAAAAGTAGTTCTCTCTCTTCATCCTCTTTATCAGCTCTACAGATCTCTTCTTCTTCAGGTGAGCATCTGCTTTCGGGAAACTATTAATGTTCAGGTCACCTTTAGGAATCACCAACACAGGAATATGGACATTTACTAATGTGCAGATTCCTCCCCATTGTTTAGGCAGTCTAATGTAGGCCTTGGATCCACAAGCCCAATAGTGATCCATGATTACTGCTGTCCCAATATTCATTCCTGGTGCAACAAAGATTCGCCCACAGTTCTGTGTCTCCCCCATTTTTCTTGTACCATTGTTCCAGAAGCACAGTTTAGAACTCTCCAATGGTACTATCTGCAGGAGTCCTCCTCTGTCTTCGACCCATGTCAGTAATTTAGCAAGTTTTGGCCATAATGGTTTACACAACATTTGTGCATTCTCGATTGTTGGTTGGTAGTAACCCATTATTATCTATTCTCTGCAGATCGCTACTCCTTCCTCCCAGCCATCTGGTGATAGAACAGTTCCCCAAATCTGCATCTGGCCTCTTTTTTCCATCTGCAAACTTCTTCTGCAGAGTTTCTTGGAACTTTCAGTTTTTTATTTAATTCTCTTCTTATTCCAGTTCCTTTTACACCAGGTTTCTCATATCTGATCACAAGATTCTTAGTCTTGGCGTTGTTCATTGTCTTTATATTTTGGATATAATCATCTTCATCTGGATCTGTCCATTCAGTTGCCCATTTGAGAGAGGCCGTACAACTCAAAAACTGGCCTCTTGTACTACAGAAAGCTAGGTGCACTATGCAGTGTGCAGTCAGGATATCTATTTCAATAGCTATGAAGATTTTCGACTTCCCCATGCTGTATGGCACATACAAAGCATTCTTAATTTGACGTTCTTCTTCCAACTTCTTTCATGTGTTGGTACCATATATTATTTACCAATTGTGCTATGCTGTCCAGATAATCATTCAGTTCATAATTATCCTCTAATTATCCGAGTAGAGCGCCCGCTTTGACACCCGTGCAGAGCCTGTTAACGCAGGTTCGAATCCCGGCGGGGCCAAACTCAGCCTTTCATCCTTCCGAGGTCGATAAATGAGCACCACACACCGTGGGTAATAATAAGCAGCGCTCAGATACCTGAGGGTTTGTAGCGCTATATAAAAGCCTAATTATTATTATTAATTATTATTATTTCTTTTGGTTCTCAAAGTCATCAATTAGTTTTCTATGAATATGCCTCTAAATGTATCAACATAACTCCTTCTGGTTGGCTTATGTATAGTAACAACCATCCAGGTTCCCTGTGTAGAAGAAAGTTCAGCCGGTCTCTTCTTCCCAGCAAATGTTATTCTCTCATCGAGTCCTTTAGGTATAAAAATGTCTTTCATAATCTCATCTGGGATTTTCCTTTGGGACTTGTGCTTGGGTCACTTGTCACTGGACTAGGTGTATTGACATGTATTTATTGGGTAGGCCCAACCTCATTTAACCCCTTACTTTTCCTGATCCGCCAACCCTTTCTCCGGCATTTAAACACATTCTTTGAAACAAGTGTTGTATATGGCTGATTACTAACAACATCCATTTCAAGCTCAGGTATCCTGCCATCTTTTCTTGGGACAGGAAGAACTATGTAGGGTCTAGGCTGCCTTGTAGTTGCCACACGTACATCTTCCTTATGCTCAGGAAGATACACAGGAGTCTTAGCTCCAATTGCACCCATGTAAAATGCAGTTCTCGCAGTCATTGAAAGCAATATGAGTATAAACACAATGCAGGTGTAGATGACACAAAGGTATGTCACCTTACAACATTTACTTCTTGGACAATGTGTGCATCTGTTCTCGTGGGGCAACACAACGTTGCTGTTAAAATTCCCCAACTCGATCATTTGATGCTAAGGAAGGAAAAAACGTATTTGAATGGTTCTGCATTGTAGATTGCTTCTGGAAGCTGCTGTCTTGAACTTGTAACTCCTCCAACTGGATAGTAAGAACAACTTTATCTGTATGTCTGGAACCAGTTTTCACACCAATCAAGATGTAAATGTTCCTTTATTGTGAAGAAAAATGACCTGTGCAAGTCTATACAAGCTCTTCTTCATAGATCATCTCCCAATCGATGCCTCACATCTGCTTCAGTCCAGATGACATGTTGCTTCCCTGTCAGCATGAACAAAGTTTGTCCTTTATACACTTTCTCGATCTGTCCCTCGGAGGAAAGTTTCTACACTGCTCTGTGATTTCTTTCAGAATAGATGCTCACTTGGGTTATTATTCCCTCCAAGATCACATTCAAAATTGCAGTGTCTCTTGGATCTCTCAGGAAGGTTACCACATCAGTGTGTCTCTCAACAAGATGCGGGTATTCCAAAAATAGATGAAAGGACACCACACTGACTAGTCTATGAGCTGCTTCTTCTGATAGGGGCATTTGTATCTTTCTCACTGTACTCTGGAAGCTGTAGGAATTGTTCAGTGATTACTATGAGCGATCTTATTATCATTTTCTCATTGTCAGGATCTCGAATGAAAGCTGGAATGCGACAAGTTCACCCCACCAGTGAAGGATAAGAATGCAATACCAACTCCAAATACATGAGTATGTTCCTACAAAGGTCATCAAAGGGTAAACCATAAGTAGATCCAAACAAGAACTCAGTGTGGAATGAATCGGGGTATTGTACCCTCTTCCAATTGCTGTATCCACGATCAGAGTCTGGCATACTCCTCTTCTTATCAAGGCTTTAAATATGCCTCAGTCCAAAATCAATAAACTTTTATCACTTTTCTTTCATAAAGGCTTTAAGCATGTCTCAGTCCAAAGTCAATAAGCTACTGTGACTTTAAGAATGCAGGTCTTCCCTTAACTCTGCAACTAAGATGTGTTTGAATGTTTTCTTGGACCCTTTAATGAATAGCTCAAAAGGGAGTGTCCAAAGCCAAGCCGAAATCCAACTAAAAGGTTCTTTGATCTTTCCACTTGTCAGGTTATGCGTCCTTCTTCCTCATCATAGATCTTGTCTGCACATGCTGTGGTTCTTCCCCGATGATTGCAGCTTCTTCACGGAGGGGTGTAGGCAGAGGAGTTTCTCCAGAGTAGATCTTTACGTCCCCCCGGAATATCCAAGCGCGCCTACCCTGCAATTTGACAGCAGATGGCGTTATGTCCTCAACGACAAAGGGACCGTTGAAACGGGGCTTGTCCCACTTTTTCCTTGTGTGGTTACGTACTAGGACCGCATCTCCGGGATAAAGTTGGGGAAGACGGAATTCCAGAGGTTGGATTGTTGAAGCATCTCCTTCTGTGTTTTGTACTGCTCTACACCCTCGTCTCTGCAACTGTCCTGAAATGACAGAAATACTGGAAGTCATACATATCAAATAGTTTCACAATTCCAATCTTAACACTTCTGCTGTTGGCTGAGCATCACTTCTAACTCAGGAAAGAGGCATTAAGGGTGTTCTCATTCACCTTCCTGTCACGATTTCGTGAGGCATAAGATGGTGGTCAGAACCTGGTTGGTTCCTCAATGCAGTGGTAGGCAATGCAACCACCCTTTCTTCAGAGTAAGCTTCAACTTGGCTATCCTTTCCATGAGCAAGCCATTGAGTCTCTCACAGATCCTATTTCCTTGCAGATGATATGCTGAAGAAAACTTGTGCTTTATACCAAGCAACAAGCTGATCTGTTCGAAAACTTTGTTAACAAAATGGGGACTATATCTGACCGTATGACTTCACATACTCCCCATCTAGGAAATATTTCACATACTAGAAAATTTGGCTGCACAAGTGGAGTATGGGTGTGTACATGGACCTGCCTCTATCCATCTTGAAAAAGGACACACCACAACAATTAAATATCTGTATCCATTACATAGGTGTATCATGTCGACATAGTCAATATGCAAGTGCTGGAAAGGGCCATTAGGTCTCAGAATGACTCTCCTAACTGTGTGCAGTGTATGCCCAGGCATGAACTGTTGACAAACTATACAGTTTACCATAGAAAATGCAACATGCTCCATCAAATTCAGAACAAACCACTCCTCAGCAATAGTTGTACCTAAATTCTCCCTAGTTGTGTGCGTGGGGTAGTGTAGCTGTTCCAGGACCACCCTTAGTAAGGCTATGGGTGTCACTGGTTTACCAGGCCTGTCTTGTCGCCACAATGCCTCAGAGGGGTTTAAAGAACACCCTCCTTGCGTCCATAAATTCTTTTCCTTGTGAGGTGCCTTCCCTTGGAGTTCCATTATCTGTGCTTTGGACATATAATTATGTCCTTCAACCATCATCATCATTACAGTCATTCTTTCATTCACGTTACAAGTTTCAACATATATCATTCCTATATCTGTAGTTGCTATGCGCTTAGCTTCATCGGTTGCTGCTTGATTTCTGGGTGAGATAAAATCTGTCCGTTTTGTGTGGGCTGCACATTTAACGACAGCTGTGCCCACTGGGATTTGTAGTGCCTTAATAAGCCTGTCCAATAAGGCTGCGTGCTGCACTGGCATGCCAGCCGCTCAGAGGTAGCCCCTCCTTTTCCAAAATGCATATCCTGTATGCACCGTCAACGTCACATAGGAGGCACTGTTATTTCCTGGTCTGCGAGATTCTTGAGCACAAGTATCAATGCCAATGATTCTGCAGCTTGTGCTGCATAATGAGATGGAAGTCGAGTACTAACAAGCACCCGAAATTCCCCATTTGCCAGGTGCTTTACAGCAGCAGCGCCTGTGTACCTTGGTCCACCATTTTGATCTATTCTTGAACACCCATCAATAAACACAATCTCTCTCCCTGCTAGTGCATTCTCCTTTATTCTAGGGATTTCATCATAGAATTCTTCATAGTTTGTGCAATCGTGTATGGGCTCTCCTTCCGTGATTGGCTCAGCAATAAACATAGCGGGATTCACTATTTTACATAGAACTATTTTGATTGCTGGATTTGAAATAACAACCTCATAGGCAGAAGCCCTTTGAGAGGTCAACGTGCCTTTTGGTTTTTCTAAAATGACAAATAATGCGTGTTCAACAAATAACGTCATAGGGCATCCCATCACTATGCTTGTGGCCTTCTCTAGGGCGAATGCGACAACTGCAAAACTTTGTTCGCATGGAAAATGACCTCTCATCACTGGGTCTAAGATTCCACTGTAATATGCAAGGGGCTTCTACCCCAACGTGGTTCTCTGTGTGAGCACTGCTATCATAACAGTACCATCTGTATGCGAGAATAAAAAGAATTCCTCTGCATAATTAGGGATTCCTAAAACTGGAGCTGTACAAATGGCTTTTTTCAATTCATCAAACCCTTCTTCCATTGCCTCAGTGCACACAATTTTTTCTTGCGTTGCCTGTGCTTTCTTGAAGGCTTGTAAGAGACACCCTGCATACGAGCTGTAGTCAAAGACCCATGCTCTGACGTAATTACATAGTCCCAAAAAACTCTGCATCTTTTTTATCGTGTGTGGTTTGGGTGTTTTTAAAATGGCCTCAGCTCTTTCAGGATTGACATTCTTTCCTTCACACGAAATCAATTGGCCTATGTACAGCACTTGTTGTTGACAATATTGTAACTTTTCCTTGTCAATCTGATATCCTTTGGTAGCAAGTATAATCATCAGCTGAACAGAATCGCGTCTGCACTCTTCCTCTGTGGTGCTGCAAACTAAGATGTCATCTACGTATTGCAGCACAACGCTTTCTAAGGCAATATTGTTTAAGTCTATCTGGAGGACTCTATTGAGAATTGATGGAGACTCACAGTACCCTTGGGGCAGCCATATGCTTTTCAGGCAATTTTGTCTGAAGGTAAACAAAGTCAAATCTTGTGAGTCTTTATGCAACAGAATTGAGAAAAATGCATTTTTCACGTCAATCACTGTGAAATATTGCGCATCAACAGGTATATTACACAGACTTGTTGAAGGGTTCGGGACTAGAGGGAACTCAGCCTGTTCAATTTGTTTTATTGGTCTCAAATCTTGTATTAAATGCCACGACCCCCCCTTAGATTTCTTGATAGGATAAACTGGCGTATTACATGGTGACAAGATACCTTGCTCTATCATGGTGGAAATTGTCTTGAAAATTCCTTCATCTGCCTCTCGAGGCATGGGATACTGCCGTGCTCAAAGTTAAATTGCTCCTGGTTTTAATTTAATTTTCACTTCCCCAACCCCCTTTAGTAGGCATACGTCATAATGGTCCATAATGAGACTGGCACTTATGCCATGTCTTCGTCAAAATATTCAGGGCGTTTCAGTGCTAGCATCATTCTCTGAGGCACTTCTATTTTAATAGCCTTTACCCAGTAAATGATGTTTATTTCAAATATTACTTCGTCATCAGATGGGTGATCTTCAAACATATCCTCATCCGTGAAGTCAATCAATCTGTAGCCTTCTCCAACAGCGATTTTTGCACATCATTGCCTGCCCTCATCTTCACAGCCATCAAGCAATGCTATTTCTCCTCGCACTGTGGCTGCTTGTATCATTATGGGAAATACCCATCCCTTTTTTTTGAAACATGGGTATTCTTGGTCTAAACATAAATTCATCACGAGTTCTCATTGTTTTGCCTGCTATTCCTGGCAGCCAGGACAACAATATGCTCACCCCATATTGAAAAATCTCTGGTTTTAATGGGATTGCTCTCATAGCCATTTGTCCTGCCTATTCCATAATTATTTCACACACGTTTAAATAATGCATTCCTGGTGTTGAGCATATTATGCCTTCATCAGTGAACGAGATTGTCTTATTTAACTTAGTCATCAGATCTCGTCCTAGTATATTGGCAGGCGTTTGCCTCAAATAAAGTAGTGGCACATTCATGTCACATTTTCCTATAGAGACCAGGGTTATAGGTCAAAGGATCGAAAAAAAGGGTCGAATGACAAAAGGGTCGAGGCAATTCGACCGAAAAAAAGGATAGAATTTTTTTGGGGATTTGTTTTTTTTTGGGGGGGGGGGTCCACCACCCAAACTCACATTTTTGAGGTAAAAACACCCTTTTAAAGCTACACTAGAGCAACAAAAATATATATATTTTAAAAACAATGTCGATCCTTTGGTTTTCAGTCGAATGTACTCGACCCTTTTGCATTCAACCCTTTTGCTTTCCACCCTTTAACTGGAAACAGAGACCAGTAGTTCCTCAGTAAAAGGAACATGACTTATAGTTCCTGTGAATCCCTGAGTATTCATGGCATTGCCAGACATTGGCAATTTGCCCTCTTGTATACATGAGTGCGTTGCACCCGTGTCTACTAAGAACACATTTTATTTGCCTCCTATACTGACATCCACCCTTGGCTCCTCATGAGGGTTTGGTGTCACGGATACTATGGAACATATCAGGTCTCCCAGTGAGCTGTCCTATTCCATGTACAGCCTTGTCCCATTATTTGTAAAAGGATTTCCACCATCAACAGCGACGCTCCTTACTCTAGGATTCAATACCTGTCCTGTAACTGTGTTCTGTTGGAGCTGCATAGGGGACTGGTGTGATTGTCCCTGCGGTGTGTTACCTGTCATTTGCTGTGATTGCAAGCCTTGCTGCACTCTCGGCACTTGCTGCTGCACTGTTGGATTTTGCGCAAACCCATCTCCATTCTGCTGGGAATACGCAGGTGGATTTGACATCCCCCCTCTTGAAAACTGATCATTCTGTACCATGCCTTGAATTCTACATGTACGAGCAAAATGTCCTGTCATTCCACACGTCCAACATATAGGCAGTGGCCTTCCCATCTGCCCAATTGGCCCAATTGGCATATTTCAATGGCGTATTTGGACAGTTTTTTCTGAACCAATTTTGCCTCCTTGCCTTTTCGAGTATCATCTTTTTTGCGAGTCTTTTCCTGCAGAAGTCTGCAGCAATGTGCAATGGTCAACTGAATTTCCGACCACGGTTTAGCTTCTATACCCACTAATTTCTTTAGCTGCTTTTGCACTTGCTCTGGCCGCTTTTGACACAATATATGATGGAACACAGGTATAGATTTCCCCCAAGATTCCAGAGTTTCAAGCGCCCAGGCATCTTGGAAATGTTTAATGTACAGCAAATTATCCTCTCCTTCTTGCATCTTTTTTGTCATTATAGCTCCCATATCGGACGTGTACGGATATAGTACTCGAGTGCTTTCCAAACTGCTGCTCTGCAATTGTTTTTTTTTTATACATTTTTTTATTTGATTTAGTTGACAATTCAACTTTACAAATAAATATATAAAAATCCACATTAATACTATCCAATCGATTCTTTCACATCCTTACCATATATAAAACATAATGAACAAGCATAAATCTCAATGGAAGTTTTAAAAAGAAAAGGTTTCTTTACAATCATCTGTAAAAACAAATAAAATAAGAAGGCAAACAACAGAAACACAATTACAACTTCATTTTCACTTTGCAGTTAAATGACCTTTTCGTTTGTACGGAAAGGCAACATCAAGCATGTTAATGGTTGCAATTCTAACAGAAATGTTCTTGGTGCTAAAGATTTCAGCCCACATTTCATTATCAGATCTTATATTGTACTTATAGTTCATACATTTGGCCAGTTTCAAACGGTTTAACCCAAAGGCCTCGCATTGTGTGATAATATGGTGAAGAGTTTCTGTATATCATGAGTCTTTACAGAAGCGACAATACATTAGATATTTTTTTACTGTGCCTCTTCTACCCAGAATCTCATTTACCGGCCATAAATTAAGCCAGAATCTTAGAATTTTCTGTCTTAGGGAAGAGGATGGACATTTCACAAGATAATCAGCCATTGTGCGAAATCTCTTGTGACCAAAGAGATTCCTGTCAACATCTTTTAATTTCGTGCATTTCTCTTGAGTAAGTATCCAATCAGACTGATATAGTTTGATCTTAGCTCTGGATGGGTAGTCAGCAATAGATCAACTGAAATTTCTGCATTGACAAGAGCATTCAACACATGATTACGCCAATTTGATGGAAATACCTGGTTTGAAGTCAACAGATGGTTCGCTAAAATGGATATACTGTTTTGGTTAGAAACACCCAGAAGACATTTTCTAAGCAAAGTGCACATTTTCCAGGTGACTTGAGTATGTATGGACAGGAGCACCAATTCATACCTTAGTAGCATAGAAGGAGTGCTTTTTGGTAGTTTGAATATGGTTTTCCAAAATTTTGCCTCTAGTTGATTCCAAAATACCTGCGTTCTAGGCCGCACAGATTCCATCCCATAGGTAATCACAGGTAAAACCTTTTGTTGGTAAAAGGACATAATAGGGATGCATATAAACTTACAGAATTTAGCCAGAATTATTTTTTCTTGAGATGTTAACATGGTGAGTTTAGCTAGTATTGTTATTTCAACCGGTTTGTCTGATTTAAAATGATTGAACATCATCCCTAAGTATTTGTATTCTGAGACTACCTGTAGATTGTGTCTGGCAATTGACCAATGATACTTATTTGAGAAAGAGGATTTTGGTTTATTTAGTATCATTACTTGGGTTTTGTCTTTATTCACTCTTAGATTGTTTGAACGCACATAACGATCAAGTACATCAAGGAGAGTTTGAAGCCCCGCCGGAGTTTGGGAAATTAAAACCAAATCATCCGCATAAAGCAGCCAAGATATTGTTTGGTTTTCTAGCTTAGGTGAGTCTGATGTGTCTGATGCAAAGGCGTCTGCAATGTCCAAAAGAGAAAGATTGAACAGCGTCAACGCAAGGATAAATCCTTGCTTCAGGCCTCTAGCAGTTACAATGATGTTAGATAAGAGGCCTTCCATGTTCAACTTTATTTGGATAGAAGTATTTGTATGCAGAAGGCTCACAATTTTTATCAGCGATTCTGGGCATTCATATTTCAACAACTTTCTCACAAGGAGCTTTCGGTCAACTGAGTCGAAAGCCATGTGGAAGTCCACGAAGGCCATATAAAGGGGTTGCTTCTGCATGGCACATGAAGACTTGATGGTGTTAAGTAGTGTTAAATTAATTGGTGTGCCTAAACCAGAAACAAATCTCGTTTGGAAGGGATCTCTTCGATGGAATGCTAGTGACCAGGCATTCAAGCCATGCAGGACTAATCTGCAGAACATTTTCCCTGGCACATCTAAGAGTGCAATGGGCCGGTAGCTCAAGGGGTTTTGTCGATTGCCTTTTTTGTGTATCGGCACAATGATTGAATGGGTCCAGGATTGCGGAAGCTCTTGATTATGTACGATTAGCTTGAATAGAGTGTACAGGGGCTCGAGACATGCTAGCCTTGTTGATGTAATAACGAACGTCATCTTTGTCGAATTTTAAATCGAAAATGACTGGCTCAAGACTTAAAGCATCCTGTTGCATTGGAGCAGCATAGATAGCCAACAAATGGGATATCCAATCATTTTCCGTAACACCGTTTATCTGTGAGGTTAATTGTGGAGCCTTACTGGACGTATTGAGCATTTGCCAAATTTGAGCAGTGTTTTTACTTTGGATATGCATTAACATAGTTTCTCCCTCTTTTTGTTGTCTGAATAATCTGTATTCATGCATCCAATTTCTGTAAGCTGTTATAATATTTTTCAAGGCTGCATCTCTTAGAGCCGATGGTACAGTTTGGGCTTGTCGTTTCTGTTTCCTGAACAATGCTTTTCTGAGACGAACAGTGTTATCCGCATCAAGATGGATTTTAGGTTTGGAATTCTGATGGGTGGCATACAGCTGCATTAAGTCATAAGGCGCTACATTGTTTGCATGTATAGTGCTTACGCCTGTTGATCATAGATTTTTAGATGATTTCTATATCGGACGTGTGAATTTTCTGACCATTTTAATCGATTTAAGGAGTTATTTATTTCCACCGAGCCCTGGTGCCATTGTCTCTTTGGACATAGGGTGGATGTCATGGTCAGATTAAAGGTCAGCGGTCTATGATCACTGTATTCAGATGTTTTCACTGCAAATTCTGATGTGTGATCAAAGAGATTTCTAGTTACAAAGATGTAATCAATGATCGCACTCTGATTTCGTCTATACCAAGTTGGATTAGGAGGGGAATCAGCCATGCTTGTGCCATTCAACATCACCAAATTCCATGCATTCGCAAAAGTGTTCCACAACTTTACTCGCTCCTGATTTCTAGACAAGTTCCCATTTACAAGATGTGCATTCAAATCACCTGCAATAATGACATAAGTGATACCATTTTCCAAGATAATATTCTCCATTGAAGTTGTCAAGTTTTTAAGAAACAGGTAGGTTGAAAGGCCCATAGGGTTCCAATATATATTGATGCACGCTATTTTAAAGGAACTAACAGTGAAATATAAGCATTGAATGAAAGGGTTGACAGCAGGCAGAGTATACAATTGCATGTTAGCTATGATGTTAGTGGCAATTAGCAAACCTGACATTGGTCTACCCTTAGCTGCTCGTATTGCTGGTTCCAAATTAATTTCATAGTTATTCCAAACCGGGGGGCTGGACAGCCAAGTTTCTTGGGGAAAAAGAAGATCATATTCTCCCAAGATACTCCGAGGGTTATTAATAAGATGACTAAATCCTTGAGTGTTCCAGCTGGTTACTGATAGAGTCACCTTAGCATCCTCAGGTTCTAGTTATACTCTTGTAATATGACTATATTCTTTGTGTTCAGGAGCATTTTGTCTAGCAGGGTAAGAAACGGAATTCTGAGTAGTCTTGAGACAAGGTTTTAGAGGGCTTTTCCTATCAGTGTTAGATGAAATCATAAAGCCCAGGTTGAACAGAGCATCCTGTGCTGCACAGATGATATTACGTATTATTAAGGAGCGAGTCCATATTAGAGCGGAACCCAAGTTATTTTGGTTGGGGAATTCAATTTGATCTAAATCATCAGATCGGAATTCTTTCAGCTCAAAGGTGTCAGAATTTTTTTTTAGGATACTCTGACGGCTCATAATGTAGGCAGGAGTGATTTCAGGTCGACAAGAGAGCAGCAAAGAGTGTCTCGTTTCTAACTTGGGACTTATCTTTTTGGAAGGAAGTGAGGGTCGATTTTGAAAGGTCACAGGCGTAGTAGCAGAATCCTTTCTATTCGTAAATTGGATATTCTGTAAATTAATATCTGAAAGTGTGCTTGTTTGAAGCGTTAGACCTTGTCTCGCATTCATCTGCCACAGCCGAGCAATAGAGTCTCTAATTTCTTGGAGGTCATATTGGGAGTTATCATGATTTGCATTCATATGTGGGCCACACTCTAACGTCAGGGGCTCCGTCTCCACAAATGACACTCTTTTAGATGCAAGAATCTTTTTCTCATTGGTAATCACCACTGGCGTAGCCGAGATTGAAGATACAGTGGCACATTTAGCAGGTCCATTTGTTATAATGGGAAAGGAAGGGGGTTCAAATTTACGCTGTTCTAAATACAGGTCAATTTCACGCCTTAATGCTGTTCTTGCATCTGCGGAGTTCTTGAGGGACTCAAAGTGTTCTTTTGAAGTGCTACCAGTGGAAGCTGTTTGAGGGGGGAGAGACCAGCTCTCAGAATGAGTTGACTGCGGGGTCTGCTGACCTGTGGCTAATTTGATCAGTTCATCTAGTGGGGGATGATCAGTGATCACTCTAGGGGATTCACAAGACTCAAGATGCTTGTTTTTCTTCAAGTTCGCCAACGCTAAATTTCTTTTTTGTTATGTTATTAGAGGCAACAAGGGCTCTGCTATTACCACGCGTTAAATTGTTAATGAATTGTTTTGTTGAGGAAGTTGCAACTAATTTGGCGGTCTTCACATTCTGTGTTTGTTTTGGGCCTAAGCTTTCTTAGTATTAGTTTTCTTTATGGTTCGAGGGTTAGTGGCTCTTACGTCAAAGACGGGGTTTATGGACTTCAAGTCATGAGCAATGCGGTTGTAGGTCAAATGGTCGAATCTAAATGGTCGACAGGACAAATGGTCGACACCAAAAGGTCGACAGGTTAAATGATCGATTCTTTTTTTTGTTTTTTTGCATTTTTTTTTTTGTCAAAAAACCACTTTTTTTCCCTAAACGAAAACCTAGAAAAATATGTATAACTAAAAAAAAAATTTGATCATTTGTCCTGTCGACCAAATTGTGTCGACCATTTGTCTGTCGACCATTTGACTAGACACCGAGCAATGCTCATGGATTTGTCAGTATGACTGTGATGTTGTGTGTCATGTGTGTCATGTGGCGGTGGCATCGAGACTGATGCTACATGTTTTTCGGTTAGAATTCCTTTGACAAAAGGCACAGATGTTTTTATGAGAACAGGCTGGACAGTAGGCATAGAGTTCTCGCAAACAACAGAATCAGAGAGAATTTCTACAATTTGACAATCTGTGGTTTTAGGTGTTTGTGTGTCAGCATCAACATGAGCTTTATTATTTTTCACAGAAGCCGTTTGTTTCTGGGCGAGAATTTGGCCACAATCTTTTGATACTTTAATTACATTGTCAAGTTTTTCGTTGAGACAATTTTGTAGATGTTCAAAGGCGGTAGCCATAATTAGTTGGTCATGTCTCATTATGTTGACTTTCTCTGTAAGATCTTTAAGAGTACTATCAACAGATTCAAATAACTTAGCTAGAGCCATTAATGCGATGTTCATCACCTCTAGGGTCAATTGGGAGGTTTTTGAGGGGTCAGAGGTTTTTGTCGAAATTTGTATTTCTCCATTGACTCTACGAGGTGTGGGGGCAATATAGGACACATCTGTTGCTGAGATGTTGCAGTCAGATTGCCGAAACATATCAGGGGAATGTGAAAGATTAGAATCCTCCACTCCGGCCGAGAAGCAGGAATGTGTAGAGTCCAATTCGATCACAGCCTCCTGGCTATGATTGGCATGTTAGGATTTGGATGACACGGAGCTCCGGAGAGTGCATTACGTAAGATCATACTATCTGTGAGAGAGCTATTAGCGCCATCAGGTTTAGAAACTACTTCAACCTGTGTTCTGTCCTTGGAGGAGGGTGGAGCATGATTTCATGTTCCTACGTTGGAGTTCGTTTCAACGCTGCCACTGGTGAAAGGTGGTGGTGGATCTGTTATAGAGTTTTTAACAGCCGGCACACTCGCCCCAGAAGTACCAAATCTGTATTTACGAATGTCAATGTTATCTAGAACCACCCCTTTTTTTCTTATTGTTCGTTTTAGGTCTAGATCAGGATGTTCGCAGAATTGGAGTTGAGCATGTATTCGCTACCACCTTGACTGTCGGCTGGTCTTCATATAATTGTTGGGACTCCGACATAATTCGCTGACGAATATTCGCAGGCATCGCTGTTGTAAGTCGATAGAGGCATTTTGATGTGGAGGCCATAAATTCCAACAGAGGGGTCTACACTTATTTTCATGCAGATGCCTCGTACAAAGGGCTCTAATTCTTTGCAAATTTAGGTGCTATATTGACGAAGAAGGAGACGGGAGAACCAGGACACGCATCCCTGGGAGCCGCAGACGCTGCCGCGAAACGGCAAAGCAGGACTCCACCAGGCTCACACGGGTGCACACGCCTGCGTCCTTTTAAACTCCCGCCTCGCAAGTGAGAACCAGAAAGCCTAAACAAATACAAATAATATGTCAGTGTCCACAGTATATTAATGACATATAGTTAAGGTGTGCTTGGCAAAGGTTCACCATCTGGGAGAGGTAGTTCAGTAAAAATGCACTCAAAGTCCTTGAATAATCCTTTGACAGTAGAAAGGAGTACAGCGGCAAAGCGGGACTCCATGGGACTCACACGGGTGCACGCGCGCGGTGCGCGTGCCTGCGTCCTTTTAAACTCCCGCCTCGCAAGTGAGAGCCAGAAAGCCTTCTGGGAGAGGTAGTTCAGTAAAAATGCACTCAAAGTCCTTGAATAATCCTTTGACAGCAGAAAGGAGTACAGCAGCAAAGCGGGACTCCACGGGACTCACACGGGTGCGCTGTTAAATAGCGCTCCATCATGCACAGTGTTGACTGTAGTCACACCAGGGTAGCCTGACCGTGTCCATACATCATCAGCTCTCTCACCAAGTATGGCGATCAGAAGATCTTTAATGTCCCCTCTAGCCAATGTATTTCTTCCCATCCTCTTTTCTAGCTCATGTATCCATTTCCCAGCACAAGAAGTCAAAATCTGGAGTTTAACCCTTAGATTATCTCTGTCCATTTGAGGCCATGGTATATACTGTGGCCTTGCTCCTCCTTTTTCTAGCAAAGGGAATTGTGACGCACAAAACTCGTTCTCATCTCTCATCATTTGTCTATCCGCCGCCGGGCTGATATTCTCATATCACCATTTTCCTGGCAATGATCTTAACCTGCTTACGTAAGGCGGGGGCTCCCCCCTCTGACCGTGGGGTTGCCCCTTATGTTGGTCTGACTGTGTCAGTGACTCTGATGCTTTAGACACGGTATTTTTAAATCTGACCATCTTACTCCCTTATCCATAGGTGAACATCCCTCTGGACCACCTACATTACTTCTCTTTTCCACCTAGAAGGTTTCCCTTTCTTCGTCTGACACCTCCTGTGCCCAACTCATGCAACTTCTCTCATCATCATTTCTATTCAGAGTTAGTCTGTCTAAAGACAGCTCCTTATGTCTCGAACTACATGAGGCTTCCTACATGTCATACAACTCAGTGCTCTCAAGACGATAATTTTTTCCTTTCCCCTGAGCTTCCTTCTGAGCTCTCATGTCATGGTAAACTTTATCGATTGATTCCCCAAAACTCATCTTCTAGATTTGCTCTAGACGGGCCTGGTAATGACTCATATTCGGGAAAGAATTCCTCTATTTCTTCCCATTCTACCAATGGATCAGGATTTCTTACTTCCCTTTCCAAATACTCGAGATAGCATGCTCTCTGTCTTCTTTTACGTTCCATGTCGTCATCGACTTCTCTGCGCTTTCTTGCTTCCTCTCTTGCTCTGTCTTCCTCTTTCTTTTTCATATCCCTTCGTGCACATGCCCTTCGTATCTCCTCATCCCTTCGTCTCTGTATTCTTTTCTCTCAAATGTTTTCCTGTTCATCATCTATTCTTTGTCTTTCTATCATATACTGCTCATCAGCCGTTCTTTGTCTATTGTCATGTTTTCTTTGCTCTTCTGCCCTTGCTTGTTGTTTTGCTTGCTCATCTTGATATAATTGTTCTCGTTGCTGTCTATCTTTTCTTTTTGCTCCTTCATCTTCAATCGTTCTCCTCTTTCCCTGTCTTTTTTATCCTGTCCGTCTTGATCTTCCTGTTTTCTTACATCCTCGATGCCTTTACCGTTGAGTTTGAGTAAAATCTGACTTCCCATCCATTCATTCTGTAAGAGAGCTAGCTTGTCACTTTTATCCTTGTCTCCTTTCCATCTCTTTATTTCTCTCCTTGTATCTAGAGATGTGCTTGCTCGATCACTTCTCTCCTTATCGCACCTCTCCTTGTCCCTCGGGGGACTTTGGAGGTTACATCTTTAACAACATCTTTCTCTGGATTCTCATCACTACTTCGCCTAGTTGACTCATATAGCTGATTACTTTATCCCATTGCTGCTCTAAGTTCCCTTAATGGGTATAAACGATTGTCTTTCTTAACTTTGTCTTTCTTTTCAGACGTGGCAGGGGAGCGGAAGGCTCTTCACCCCCTCTTTGCATAGATTGAGTATCCAATCGAAAGGAGGCTCCTCCTCCTTTTCTAGTTGGTACATTTTCCAAAGTTCTAGACTCAAAGGTGCTTTTCTAGCTTCTTTCCTGTGTATACTGCATGCAAATATGTCGTCATATGCTACAAGACTGCCTTTGATAATGATCCGACTTGGGGCCATGGCATAAACATTTTATCTGTGGTTCCTTTAACCCATTCTGTACTGTAGTGTCTAAGTTTGGGTGCATGTTTCGGCAGTTGCTTGCAAAGATGAACTAATGGAGTTACCTCTTCCATTTTTAACCTTTCACTTTTCTCTTTGCTAACACTCACTTAATTTTCAATCACAAAAATATTTTAAATACTTCTCAATGAACATAAATATGAGCGAGCACCAACAGTCGCAAGCGCCAATCCAGTCAAAACACACTTTTTCACTTTAATCAAACAACCATCAAAATACAAATTTAAACCCAATACATTTCTGTGTCTCAACTTCATACTTCTCTATTACATAAAATCTTTTCTTTCAACTCTGACATCATCATGAGAGGATACGCCCTGCTCCCCTCAAAATGGCCACTATGAATCTCACTAAATGTACGACGTTCCGTTGGCTACACAAACTACGAGACCCTTAATTACGTGGTCTCCCACAATTGGTTAGCTCCTAACCCCGTCAATACTTTTTCCACCTACATCTAGTAGCACGCAGACCGAACAACCAGGTGCGGGTGAGCTCGTCTTAGCACCGGCTTCCTACCAGTTAGCATATCATCCATCATCACCTCAATGGTCCAGTGTCAATTAGTGTTTGAAGTTTGGCATTGAGTCTGTACTGCGTTCTGAGACTTTTTAGGGAGTGTGGGCACCAGCCGACCTTCGTGCGTAGGTCTGACCATCTTGCCCGTCCAACTTTCCTCTACCACCTGACTGGACACCATGAAATCGAGCTTTTCGTTTATTTGATTTTATTCTTCAACAGTCCTCTGAGCTTCTGTTACTTCATATTAATTGTATCCAATGTCAGCCCGCTGTCATGACCACTGTGAGAGGGCACAAGTTGTGCCACAAGCAGGCTCCCACCAGAACCGAGAGGGCCTTTAAACCACTGCAAAAGGGTTCCTGGAGCCAGTCCTGGTGCCTTTGGCACCAGGCTCATATGTAGGAAGGAAGGGCTGTTCAAATTAGGTCCCATTTATGTACATGGGCCTTTAAATCCCACATGGAAGCACCCATACAGTCTAGTTCTAAGAACCAAGCCATGCGGTTTAGTGTTTTGGGTGTGGCGGGCCTGGAACTACTTTCCCTGGTACTACTTTACCTGGGCTATATAAACCACACCCTGACTGCAGAACACGCTTCGTGTTATTCTGCAACCAGCAGCGTGACGCTCACTGTGTCCAGCTCCTGGTCTTCAGCATCTTCCTGTAAGCCTGCAAGAACAAGAACACGATTATTCTGTCTTACCTGAGAAAACACCATCCAGCACTCAGCATCTCAAATGGGCTGCAATCTGTGGAAACCGAGAGAAGAAAAAAAATCACTCACCTGTGAGTACTAGCTTAAGGACTTCCGGCGAACCGCTAACACAGCTGCTGTTCGAACATTGCGACCTGCAATAAAGAGAAAGGGAAAAACAATATTAGAACGCGTGCTTCCAAAACATCGAAGTCCATCAGTCTTACCTGAATTCCATCGCGCTAAGCCACGCTTCCATCCGGAGCACCACAGCATCATCTGCAAAGGAAAAGAGACATATTAAGGTTTGCTTTCAATATTAAACAAACGCACAGCGCTGTACTTACCTTAACGGATTCCGGGGGCCTGTTTTTCATTGCACTCTCATCCACTCGCAGCACCACAGCGGCCTGTGAGGAGAAGAAGAAGAAAACACGGGTTAGCTTTAAAAGACAATAAAGGCGCTGCGCTTCGCGCTTTCTCTTACCTAGAAAAGTGCCTCTACATCCGGCACGCCAGCATCAAGACCTTGAGACTCCTGAAAAGAAGGAGATAAAGACATTAACGAATTCCCAGCATAAACAGAACAAAGACTTACAATTAACAAACCTACCTGCCTACCAGCAGATTCCAGGTCACAGCAGGCCTGTGCCCACGGAAGGCGTACCGCACCAGTGAAGCAACTCGGGCAGCTCGCCAACAAACATCGAGTGTCCCTGCACAAGAAACGCAGGACGGATAGCTCACCCTACAAATAACTAAGATTAATTATTCAGCACTGGGCAACTACGCATCCAGGGTTCCAGATCTCAGAGCCTTCCAGACACCCCCGGGGATATCAGGTGAGCGTAACAGAGCACAAAGCCCTTAAACCTTATCCACCAAGGCGTCATGGAGACATCTGAAACTAATCATTTAGCCCAGCTTTTGGGACAATTACGCGCCGAGGTACACGCAGCCCGGCAGGAAACCAATGCCTTAAGACGAGAGTTAATAGTCACAAAAGACCGTACAGATGAACTAAGCAAACAGCTACTACAAACACAGGCTGGGCAGGCTCCATTGCCCGGATTCGACCCATCCGTTGCTACACCATCATCAGTCAATCCAGTACAGATAATGTTGCTGGGAGCAGTACCCCCAGCACCACTAGAACATTTAATGGAGACCCCAGAAGGTACGCAACATTCATGAAACAGTGCCTCCTGTTACGCTCACCTGATATCCCCGGGGGCGTCTGGAAGGCTCTGAGATCTGGAACCCTGGATGCGTAGTTGCCCAGTGCTGAATAATGAATCTGCAATTACAGAAGGGAGGATTTGTGATAACTGTCTCTAATGGGTGAATCTCCCACCTGCCTCTGACCGAGTCCCTTCCCACTGGGTTCTTTGCTCACCTTAGTTATTTGTAGGGTGAGCTATCCATCCTGCGTTTCTTGTGCAGGGATGCTTGACGTTTGTTGGCGAGTTGCTTCACTGGTGCAGTACGACTTCCTTGGGCCCAGGCCTGCTGTGACCCCGAATCTGCTGGTAAGCAGGTTTGTTAATTGTAAGTCTTTGTTCTGTTTATGTGGGAATTAGTTAATGTCTTTATCTCCTTCTTTTCATATGTGAAGGTCTTGATGCTGGCATGCCGGATGGAGAGGCACGTTTCTAGGTAACAGAAAGCGCAAAGCGCATCGTCTTTATTGTCTTTTAAATCTAACCTGTGCTTCCTTCTTCTTCTCCTCACAGGCCGCTGTGGTGCTGTGAGTGGATGAGAGCGCGATGGAAAACAGGCCCCCGGAATCCGTTAAGGTAAGTACAGCGCTGTGCGGTCGTTTGATATTGAAATCAAACCTGAATATGTCTCTTTTCCTTTACAGATGTTACTGTGGTGCTCCGGATGGAAGCGTGGCGTAGCGTGATGGAATTCAGGCAAGACTGATGGACTTCATTGTTTTGGAAGCGCGCATTCTAATATTGTTTTTCCATTTCTCATTATTGCAGGTCGCAATGTTCGAACAGCAGCTGTGATAGTGGTTCGCCGGAAGTCCTTAAGCTAGTACTCACAGGTGAGTGATGTTTCTTCTTCGCTCGGTTTCCACAGATTGCAGCCCAGTTGAGATGCTGAGTGATGGATGGTGTTTTCTCAGGTAAAACAGAATAATCTTGTTCTTGTTCTTGCAGGATTACATGAAGATGCTGAAGACCAGGAGCTGGACAGGGTGAGCGTCACACTGCTGGTTGCAGAATAACACAATGTGTGTTCTGCAGTCAAGGTGTGGTTTATATAGCCCAGGTAAAGTAGTACCAGGGAAAGTAGTTCCAGGCCTGCCACACCCAAAACACTAGACTGCATGGCTTGGTTCTTAGAACTAGACTGTGTGGGTGCTTCCATGTGGGATTTAAAGGCCCATGTACATAAATGGGACCTAGTTTGAAAGGCCATTCCTTCCTACATATGAGCCTGGTGCCAAAGGCGCCAGGACTGGCTCCAGGAGTCCTTTTGCAGTGGTTTTAAGGCCCTCACGGGTTCTGGTGGGAGCCTGCTTGTGGCACAACGTGTGCCCCGTCTCAGTGGTCATGACACTGCCTCCATTTTCTTTGTAGGCCTGGGGCTTTCCCAAACGACCAGGCGAGGGTGGCCTTCATGTTATCATATTTGAGTGGAAATGCCGCAGACTGGTCGGTACCTTTAGTGAGCCTGGATGACCCATTACTGCAGAACTTCAGGGATTTTCAACAGGAGATAGAAAAGTTATTTGTTTCACACTTGCATTGTCAAGCTCTTGATAATGAACTCCTGTCCCTCCGCCAAGACAATCAAGATTTGCTGACTTATATTGCTACCTTTAATAGACTGGTTGTAGAAGCAGGGTGGCCAGAAGATAAAAGAACCACGTTGTTTCATCGGGGCCCACGAGGAGACCTGAAGGATGTCCTTGCTCAAGTGGTAGACCCACCTAAAGACTGTGCAGAGTTTATCAACCTTGTAGTTCATTTAGACCACAGATTATAGGATCGAAGAACAGACCGAAGTAGACTCAAAAATTGTTCCATGTACGTACGTTCAAAAGATAATGTTCAACGTCCATCAGAAAATACCACAGAACCCATGCAGATTGAAGGAGTACGACCCCCTTTAACCAAGGTTCAAAGAGACAAGAGGAGACAGCTACAGTTATGCCTATACTGCAGTAAATCGGGTCACTACCTCAAAGAATGCCCAGAGAAACCTCCAAAAAAGGTGGTAGGTGCTACAGAGAAAGAAGATGATGGAAAGGAATCAGAAAACTACCAGGCCCGGCAAGCATAGAGGTCTACTTTTCGAGTGAGAAGGATGAGTCACAGACCTCACATTTTGCCCTACCAGTAACCTTGATCAATCACCAACGACCGTCACGGATGCCTGCCATAGAGGCATATATAGACAGCAGAGCAGTTGGTAATTACATAGATCGAGATCTGGCAACAGAAATGGGACTTCTCTTATGCACAAAACCAACTGAAAAGGTAACTACTGTTGACGGTACAGAAATTGCTTCGGGACCAGTAACCCAACAGAATTAACTCTTCTGTGTCAGGATGGACATCAAGAAGCAATCACGTTTGACCTCATCAAAGCTCCTCAGTTCTGGTTGATCTTAGGGATGCCATGGTTAGTAACTCACAATCCCCACATAGACAGGCGTGCAAAGAGACTGACCTTTTCCGATGAATGCGCGACGCTTGCTACCCGAAATCTATACCACAGCCAAACCTGAAATCTGTTCAAGGAATAGCATTGGGGATCGCGGAACCAACGGACACCTTACCAAAAGAATATCAGGATTATCAAGATGTTTTTCAGAAGGAACAGGCTAGCACATTACCACCATATAGGCCCTATGACTGTCAGATCAACCTGATACCTGGCGCACAGGTTCCTTGTGGTCGAATTTATGCACTTACGGAAACCGAAATCTCCACTTGAAGTCCTATCTGGATCAATACCTGGTTAATGGGTTTATCCGCCCTTCAAAGTCACCAGCAGCCTCTCCCTTATTCTTCGTACCCAAGAAGGAAGGAGATTTGAGAGCTTGCATCGATTACCGCGCACTTAATCAAATCACAGTAAAAAACGCTACCCTTTACCCCTTATCCCGGAACTGTTGGACCAAGTCAAGGATGCCCAAATCTACACCGAACTAGACCTCAGAGGAGCATACCACCTTGTACGTGTTAAGAAAGGGGATGAATGGAAACGTGTTTCGCACCAAGTATGATCTGTACGAATATCAGGTAATGCCTTTCGGGCTGTGCAACGCTCCCGCAGCGTTCCAATACTTCATGAATGATGTATTACGGGAATTAACCAATGTCTGTGCCCTGGTCTATATTGACGACATCCTGGTGTATTCCCCCTCTGAAAGAGATCATGTGGGACATGTTCGCTCAGTCCTTGCAAAACTTCACCAGAACAAACTCCAAGCAAACTCGAGAAATGCTCCTTCCATGTCACCAAAGTTGAGTTCCTCGGTTTTGTTCTCTCGCCAAAGGGAGTCAAGATGGATTTATACAAAGTAGATGCCATCTTTGATTGGCCGTCACCTTCTTCACTTAAAGGAACCCAAAGCATGCTCGGCTTTGCAAATTTTTATCGCCGATTTATTCCAGATTTCTCAAGGATAGTCCATCCAATCACATCGTTATTGAGAAAAAAACAACAAAAAATTCTAATGGACTGAAGAGGCGGAACAGGCCTTTCAAGAACTCATGAAAAGATTCACCTCTGCGCCAATTTTACGAAATCCCTCGCCCTGATCTCCCCTATGTAGTGGAAACTGATGCTTCCAGCGTAGCTATGGGAGGATGCTCTCTCAAAGAGATCCAGAGACAGGCCAATTACACCCCGTGACCTTTTGGTTACGTAAATTCTCACCACCAGAACTTAACTATGAAATTACAGACAAAGAATTGTTGGCAATAAAATCAGCCTCCAAAGCCTGGCAGCAGTATCTATTAGGTGCCAGACATACCATCACAGAAATCACAGATCACCGAAACCTTCTATACCTAAAGTAAGCAAAAGCCCAATCGTCACGACAGTTGCGATGGGCTCGATTCTTCGCAGAATACGATTACGTAATAACATACCGACCGGGAGTTCGGAATGGGAGGCCGATTCCTTGTCTCGTATGGGTGTTGAAGAGAAAGCGAACAGTACCCTGGACCCTGTTACCATCATCCCAAGTGATAAACTACTGGGACTCTCCACTAGATTGACTCTGAGTGAACTTCAAGATAAGATTTGAACCTTAACGAACCCTGAGATCTTGCAGAAATGGAATTCCCAAAATGAACATCACACAGTTCTGGATGGATTACCCTACTTCAGGGAACGACTATATCTACCAAGTAAAGATCTGCAAGAATTGGTCATGTCTGGTTATCACGATTCCCTGATCGAAGGCCATCCCGGAATTGTTAAGACTCTAGCCAAGGTTAAACGGAATTATTAGTGGCCAACCTGGCATAAGGACATTGCTCGATTCGTTCTATCCTGTGGGATATGTGCACAGAATAAATCACAAAAACAGAAACAAGCTGGCCTCCTACAACCACTGGATATTCCACCAGCTCCCTGGCATACTCTTTCTCTTGATTTTATTACGGGTTTACCTCCCTGTCAAGGTTTTAATACCATTCTGGTGGTTGTAGACCTCTTCTCTAAAATGGCACATTTCATTCCATTCAAAGAACTTCCTCACGCTACCGGTCTGGCAAAAGCATTTCTAGAACAGATTATAAAACTGTATGGTTTCCACTCAGTCCTAATCTCAGATCGTGGAAGCCAATTTGTATCCAAATTCTGGAGGAAATGTACCATGGCACAAATCGATGTTCGATTATCCACTCGCCATCACCCCCAAACGGATGGACAAACAGAAAGAACAAACCAGACATTAGAACAGTATCTACGTTGCATGCTGCATCAAGTGGAAGAGAATTGGAAAGGCTTTTTATGGATAGCGGAATATGCATACAATAACTCCATACACACCAGCACGGGACAAAGCCTGTTCTACACAATATACGGAAGACATCCAAGTACCTCTGAACTAGACTCCCCCACGACCTTGGAAATGCCAGCGGTAAAGACTCTACACACAAGCATAACCCATGCCTTCAAAAGGGCAAATGAACATTTATTGCAAGCCAAAGACAGACAAAAAGAATTCTCGGACCGGCATCGAAAGAAAGCTCCCGATTACCAAGTTGGAGACGAGGTCTGGTTGGCATCAAAACATGTGCCCATAAAAGGTACCCGGACCTTTCGTCCAAGATATCTAGGACCCTAGACCATCAAATTGGTGATAATTCTGGTGGCCTTCAAGTTAGCCTTACCACCAAGCATACAAATTCATCCAGTGTTCCATGTGTCACTTGTAAAACCTGTACATCCAGGAACCCGAGTCTTAACACCACCAAAACCTGTGCTAGTTGATCGAGAGCCTGAATTTGAAGTTAAAAACATCCTGGATTTGAAACGTACCAGATATAAGCTATACTATTTAGTGGACTCGAAAGGGTACGGCCTCAAGACAGAACTTTGGAACCAAGTGAACATATTCACGCACCACGTCTGATTAAGAGGTTTCACCTGGATAACCCCACCAAACCCGGACCGGACAGGAAGGATACCATGAGAGGGGTTTTGAGGGGAGTGCTGCCATGACCACTGTGAGGGGGCACAAGTTGTGCCACAAGCAGGCTCCCAGCAGAACCCTGAGGGCCTTAAAACCACTGCAAAAGGGCTCCTGGAGCCAGTCCTGGCGCTTTTGCCACCAGGCTCATGTAGGAAGGAAGGGCTGTTCAAACTAGGTCCCATTTATGTACATGGGCCTTTAAATCCAACATGGAAGCACCCACACAGTCTAGTTCTAAGAACCAAGCCATGCGGTCTAGTGTTTTGGGTGTGGCAGGCCTGGAACTACTTTCCCTGGTACTACTTTACCTGTGCTATGTAAACCACAAACTAACTGCAGAACACGCTTCATGTTATTCTGCAACCAGCAGCGTGATGCTCACCGTGTCCAGCTCCTGGTCTTCAGCATCTTCCTGTAATCCTGCAAGAACAAGAACAAGATTATTCTGTCTTACCTGAGAAAACACCATCCAGTACTCAGCATCTCAACTGGGCTGCAATCTGGGGAAACCGAGAGCAGAAGAAACATCACTCACCTGTGAGTACTAGCTTAAGGACTTCCGGCGAACCGCTACCAACATTCTCGTTACTGCAGGTCGAACATTGCGACCTGCAGTAACGAGAAAGGGAAAAACAATATTAGAACGCGTGCTTCCAAAACATCGAAGTCCATCAGTCTTACCTGAATTCCATCGCGCTACACCACGCTTCCATCCGGAGCACCACAGCAACATTGTCAAAGGAAAAGAGACATATTCAGGTTCGCTTTCAATATTAAAAATATTATAAATATTAAAAATATTAATAAACCGCTGTACGGCTGTTCAATATTAAACAACCGCACAGTGCTGTACTTACCTTAACGGATTCCGGAGGCCTGTTTTTCATCGCGCTCTCATCCACTCGCAGCACCACAGCGGCCTGTAAGGAGAAGAAGAAGAAAACACAGGTTAGCTTTAAAAGACAATAAAGGCGCTGCGCTTCACGCTTTCTCTTACCTAGAAACGTGCCTCTCCATCCGGCACGCCAGCACCAAGACCTTCACACCTGAAAAGAAGGAGATAAAGACATTAACAAATTCCCACCATAAACAGAACAAAGACTTACAATTAACAAACCTACCTGCCTACCAGCAGATTCGGGGTCACAGCAGGCCTGGGCCCACGGAAGGTGTACTGCACCAGTGACAGAACTCGGGCAGCTCGCCAACAAATGTCAAGCGCCCTTGCACAAGAAACGCAGGACGGATAGCTCACCCTACAAATAACTAAAATTCATTATTCAGCACTGGGCAACTACGCATCCAGGGTTCCAGATCTCAGAGCCTTCCAGACACCCCCGGGGATATCAGGTGAGCGTAACACCAACTTCAGTTTGATAAGACCTTGGCTTTCTTGGCTCAGTCAACTCCTTAGCTGGGCTTTTATTCTGTTTAATTTAATTGCTTTTCTTAACTGCAACACTGAAATGAGGCATTCTTTCTTTGTTCAATACTGCTTATATGCGTAGTGGAAACATTCATCCTTTACTTGTCCATATGTATCTATATATGTATATCTTGGGGCTTGCCGCGATCTAACTATTCAAAATCATGTAGCTAGCTTTATGATTGCTTTGCTGCTTGCGTTTCATTGCATCTGTACATGTTTAAAATAACTAAGTATCTTCATCGGGTCTGTGGCAGAAGTTTCTTCACCTTGATCCCAAGATGTCACTTATCCTTGATACTTTCTTGACGGTTTATAAATCGTCTGCATCCTCTGGTCTATTTATCTCTTATATGGGTGTCAATTCAATTTTGTATGACGTCACCATTCATCTTTGCCTTTTAGTTTCTCTGCTTCTTCAGGAATCTCGTTGAAATGGCCATCATATTGTCTTGTATGCAGGTATGGTTTCCTTAATGGATACTTTTCTCCCATATTCTCTTAGGTATAGGTACTCTTATGGGTACTGCACAGAGTCCACGCTCTTCTCTTTGTTGGTTTAACTGTTCTGTGTATATCACATACTTTGGTTCATGCTTTTCAGGTCATGTAGGCGGGGCAGTTGGAGTGGGCGTACTTGGCTCCTCCTCTACAAATGTGCCAAGTATTTTATGGACCACAAGCCCATATGATGTAGGTCTATTAAAGGGAATAGGGCAGTTAAAATTAAGATTAAATCAGGAGCCCTGTTACCATGGGTAAAGGAATACCCCATGTTCAGAGATGCGGATGAAGGCAGATTTGAGACAATTTCTGCTTTAATGAAGCAAGGCATATTAGTGCCATCTGACTCTCTGTGTAACACGGACGTGTACCATGTGAAAAAATCAAAGGGGGGTCATGGAGATGTATCCAGGACCTTTGCCCCTAAACAATACAGTCGAAGCAGAGTTTCATTTAGTTCCAAATCCTGTGACAATATTGTGCAATATCCCATCTAAAGCCAAATATTTTACAGTTCTAGATTGAATTTTTCTCAATTCCCCTACACGAAGACTCACACGATTTGACTTACTTTTCCTATAGAATGATCCATCTAAAATATGCTTGATTGCCCCCTGGATACTGTGAGTCCACTTAGATTTTAAATAGAATCCTCCAGGTGCACTTGGGTAATATCCAACTTGAAAGTGTGATAATCCAATACATGGATGATATTTTGGTGTGCAATGAGACAAAAAAAAGGTGCAGAGAAGATTCAGTTAAGCTCATGACAATACTTGCAGAGAAAGGGTATAAAGTAGATCAAGAAAAGTTACAATATTGTCAAGAAGAAGTTTTCTACATAGGACAGTTAATCCCTCATCAGGGGAGGAAAGTGATACCTGAAAGACATTAGCAATCATGAAAACATCAGCACCGAAAACAGTCAGGGAAATGCAGTGATTTCTAGGCTTATGTAATTACTGTAGAGCCTGGGTGTTTGATTACCGTACATATATTAGACCACTTTTAAAAGGACTTAAAGAAGCTCAGGTAGACAAGACCACATTAACGTGGGCAGATAAGATGACTGAAGGATTTGAAGAATTAAAAAAGGCCATTAGCACAGCCCCTGTTTAGGGATTACAGATTATCATGAAGACTTGTACTTATTCTCCCATTCAAATGGAGAGGTTGTGACAGCAGATCTCAAACAAAAGACAATATTAGGACATGGGCACAAGCCATAAGCTTATTATAGTGGGATTTTAGATCCGGTTATGAAAGGGCACTACCCTTGTGAGCAGTCTTAGGCAACTGCTGCATTTGCAATAGAAAAAGGCTTCAGTTGTACCATAGGGTATTCAATAACCTTATTTGTAGAGCATGCATTATTTGCCATTTTAGAGAAGCCCAAAAGTACATTGACCATGCACAGAGCATCGGGGTACGAGGTCATTATATCAAATCCTGCAATTAAAATTGTTAGATGTAAAACAGTGAACCAAGCAATGTTTATAGTAGAGCCAGTAGAAGAGGATGACTATGTAATCGATTGCACAAGGCATGTGGAAAATTATAATGAAATGCCCCAGGTTAGAGAAAATGCTCTTGGGAGGGGGTGGTTTCTTTACTGATGGGTCATTGGGAATTGATAGAAAAAACTGGGGAAAGGCAAACAGGATCAGCAGTAGTAAAACTGAATCCAGAGGGTGAATTTGAGGCAGTGACAAGTGCAAGATTGTGCTTGAACTACTCAGCACAGGCTGCAGAATTAGTGGCACTGCAGAGCTTTGAGGATGAGGATGTGATGGTGTACTCTGACTTTGCCTATGTAATGTCAGCTGTGCATGCAGGTTTGTCAGGCTGGAAAAGCAGGGGCTTCCTTTGTGGCGACAGCACTCTGGTGCAACATACAGCCCTATTAGACAGGTTTATTGAAGCATTGAATCTTCCATTGACCCTAGCAGTTGTAAAATGCTCAGCACATTCTAAAAGAGCAGGTGTAATTTCCGGTATAAACGAAGACCCAGATATAAAGGCCAACAAGGCAGCCTATTATCCGCCTATGTCCAGTTTAGAAAAGAAGATGTTAAACAAATGACAGGACAATGCATGCTAGTAAAGGAGGGCTTCAACATAATGTATATTGTCCGGTTAATTGAAATACAAGGATGATCTTTGCAAGAAGAGCAAGATTTGTGGAAAAAGCCTGGGTGTTCTTTATCCCCCACTGAGGCAATTTGCAGACAAGATAGCACTGATAAGCCAGTTATGCCTCTTGCTTTATTAAGAGTAGTGCTGGAGCAGCTTCACTACCCAGCACACATGACTGGAGAGAATCTTGCTGCTACAATTGCAGAAGAGTGGAATCTGTAAGAGCATGTGGCACAGTTCATTGTAAACTGCATTGTGTGTCAGAACCTTACTGTAGGACACACTTTGCAAATAGTGAGAGGAGCAGTTCCTAGACCCAATGGCCCATTTCAGCACCTACATGTAGATTATATGGATATGCTACAGACATGCAACAGCTACAGATATATGCTTGTCCTAGTATGTCTGTTCCCTAGGAGGATCGAGGCAGGTCCACGCATGCATCCTGATGCCACATGTGCTGCCAAGTTCCTTGTGTGTGAGGTGTACCCGAGATGGGGTGTGTGTGAGGTCCTGCAGTACGACAATAGACTGCATTTCGTGAATTAACTATTTCAGCAAGCAGCTCTGTTAGGGATTAGTTACAAGTTTTCTTCCACTCATCATCCACAGGCCAACAGCGTCTGTGGGAGATTAAACAGCCTTTTAAAGGAGAGAGTACTCACATTGAAAATGACTCTGAAGAAGGGATGGCTACAGTGTCTACCCCTACCTTTGTATGCATTGCGAAATCAGCCTGCCGCAGATCTCCACCTAACTCCTCATGAGTTGGTGATTGGACGCTGTATGAGAATCCCACTTGCTCTTCCAACTTGAGTAAGAACTGATGCCCATAGTGTAGCGAAGACATTAGGTGATGAGATTCATGATTACCTAACAAGAATGACTGCAAGTATTTCTTTCATGTCTCAACAGATCAAAACTAGGAGGGAGGGGTCAAAAAGAAGAGACAAAGACAATCAAACTATTAAAACAGAGGAGTTGCTGAAACCTTCTATTTTGTATCCTGGAGACCAGCTGCTAGTACATACGTTTGGGCACACCTGCAACACGCCCCATTTTGAAGGGCCACACGAGGTGGAGGAAGTCAGTCCCGCCACAGTCAAACTGAAAGGGAGATGTCCCCGGCTGCACTGCATGATATTAAACCATATAAAGGCAAACCATCGACCCCTCCTGCAACTGCCCACAGTGAAGCAAGAGAAGAAGTTCCACGCATGCAGACACGTTCCATGGCTAGAAACAAGAATGAGGAAAAGGAAGTGCACACAAGCACCATCGACTAAAGGCCAGAATTTCTTAAAAATGACTAGAGATCAGCGTTTCTCAAAATTTGATAAAGAAAAGATAGACTTGAAGTTACCCTAGAACTTTTTTAGATAGGATTAAAGGAACAATGAGAGAAGAATCTGGAGTTTGAAGAGAAGAGAAAAAAAAGAATGGTATCATTCGTCCATTGTGCATGCTACCTATGATAAAGAAAATACACGCACTCTTGTATGCTGTATTTTCCTACATGTTACTATTTTTATTTTTATTTATTTACATATGTTAAGCGCACAGCAGCCTAGAAGCTTTGTGGTGCTAGTTACAGAGAATATTTCTTAATTACAGATCACTTTTCTTATTTACAATACATTTTGCTTTACATTTGACTTATTTACAGATGCGTTGACGTATGCATTTATTTACAATACAGAGAGGGGAGAAAGGTGGGGATTAGGTGAAGAGGGTAGT
The DNA here is from genome assembly GCF_040938575.1 of Ambystoma mexicanum. Classification (NCBI taxonomy): domain Eukaryota; kingdom Metazoa; phylum Chordata; class Amphibia; order Caudata; family Ambystomatidae; genus Ambystoma; species Ambystoma mexicanum. Next base: position 442,905,676 of record NC_090933.1, on the reverse strand, counting down.
TTTTATTTTTTTCTCGAAAGTATGGAGGGATGTCAGGTGGTAAGGAGTTCCATAGCTTGGAGGCTATGCAGGGGAATCCTAACTCTCCAGCTCTAGCTTTGTTTATGTGGGGGGGTGTATTTTGTTGGCGTAGCGAGCCCTGACTGGTTCTGTGGAGGTGGATTTCATTATAGCTTTTGATAAATAGGAAGGTGCTGTACGGGAGAGGCATTTTTCAGTGAGAGTGAGGATTTTGAATGTGATGTGTTCTTTAACTGGGAGCCAGTGTGCTTCCTGTCTGGCAGGGGTGATGTGATCTCTTTTTCAGATGTTGACTGCTGCTCTTTGTGCGGTGTTCTGTGTGATTTGGAGTCGGTTGATGTTCTTCGCTGATGTGCCTGCTAGGTGGGCATTACAGTAGTCAAGTTTAGCACCAATGGTTGCTCTAGCTATATATAGAAAATTGGGTTTGGAGAGGTATGGCTTGATTGCATTTATACGTTTGGTGGTGTAGGCTGATGCGGAGGAGATGGCGCTGACCTGTTTAGTCATGGATAAGGTAGAGTCTAAGTGAACTCCTACGGTCTTCACAGAGGTGGACACGGGGATGGTGGTTTTGTCAATGGTGAAATTGGAGTATAATTTGTCGAGTTTGGCTAGAGGGGCTTTGTGACCTAGTATGAGGATTTCGGTCTTGTCCCCATTGAGGCAGAGGCCATTGCCTGCCATCCATGCCTGAATGGTGGAGTAAATTGTTTTGAGTGCTTCAGTGTCTTTTTGGTATACTCCAGAGAGTGGAAGGTGTACCTGGGTATCATCAGCCTAGTTGGTGCATGCAATACCCAGGGCATCAACTTTGTCGAAGAGGGGCTTCATAAACAGGTTGTAAAGGGTGGGCACTGTGCAGGAGCCCTGTGGGACTCCAGAGTGGATGGTGGTGGGGGCTACGTTGGCCGTGTCGGAGAAGACCATCATGGCCCTACCCTCCAGGAAGGAGGTGACCCAGAGCGCTGCTTCTTTGGAGAAGTTTGATGATTGGGTGAGGTGAGATGTGAGAGTGTTGTGGTCCACCAGATCAAACGCAGTCGAGAGGTTTAGGAGTAGCAGGAGGGCTGATTTTCCTTTGTCCATGATTTGTGTGATCTGGTTTTTTAAGTCAACTGGGGCAGTTTCTGTACCGTGTCCTTTGCGGAAACCGGATTGTCTGATGCCTAGAATGGAGTAGTCTTCAAGGAATTGTTGGATTTGGCAATGGCCAGCTTTATCCAAGATCTTGAGGAGGAAGGCTACAGTGGTTATTGGGCGGTAGTTGTTAGGTTGGGTGGGGTCCAGCGTGGGTTTGTTGAGAAGAGGGCGGACCCATGCTTCTTTGAGGCTGGCGGGATGATGCCTGTTCTGAAGGAAGCATTGACGAAGGCTGTCAGTAGGGGAGCAAGGCTATCTGCGCAATCTTTGATAGATTAGGAGGACATATGTCTCATTTACATGTTGAGTGTTTTATGATTTTGAGGATGTTAATAAGTTCAAGTTCTGAGATGTCTCTGAATGGGAATAGAGGCTTGTTGGGGAGAGGAGTGGGTTGCGACTTATTGATCTCTGTGTTAACGGGTAATGCATTATAGTGGTCCAGAAATTTTTTTTGTAAAAGATTAATTTTATTAAGCATGGCCGCTTGAATGCTAGCGCACCATGCTTCATTTTTGATTATCTCGTCGGGGGTATTGGGGGCAGAAGTAAGTTCCTTAAATATTGTAAAGATTTCCTTGGATTGAGAATTGGCATTAGTGTTACAGTCTTATCGAGCCCTGATACAAAGAGGAGTAAATATAATTACGTTTCTTGGAGATCCATGAATAACTATATCATTTGGAGAGTGATAATTTCAATCATATTACAGTTTTTGCTCTACAAGTGATTAAAAAGGAAATAACACATTTGCAGATAAAGTAAACATGAAATGAAGCGGTTTCAACATTTGAGAGATTCACTACCATCCAGAAAGTCGATAATCTTTCATGGAGTATTGATTATAATATCATATTGTATTATGGTTTGTGTTTTTTTCCTTATCATTATGGCATTTAGACATGTTACACGAGGAAACACAGGGATGAATGATGTTAATGAAACATTTATTATTGTTCCCAATGGTGGTACAGACAGCTTTTTCCATAATGTTTCTAGACACCTGTTTAGATATGAAAGGGATTTTGAGGAAGATCACGAAGATATAAATACATATCTTGATAATTAGATTAATTTAAAAAAGAACCTATGGTACCAACATATGAAAGAGGTGGGCGAAGGAACGTCAGATGAAAGCTGTTATGTTTGTTCCATAAAACCTTATGCCATGAACGCGGCAAGAACATTTATTGCAAGAGAAATGTCTACACATGATGCAAAATGCCTTAGTCATCTAGCAAACTGCACAACTAGAGGACAATTCAAAGAAAAATGGGCAATGTTACGATGGCGATCAAAAATGGCATTCCCATATGAAGACACCTATGTGAAAACAAGAAGAATGGACAACGGAGTAGGGTGGCCAAGCAAGAAGCTAATGTATCCATCCCAGATTGGAGAAATAATAAAGGTTGTCCAGATGAGGAAGCTGAATTGTTCAGAAATAATTGAAAAACCAGGAAAAATCATTACACTTAAGTATTGTCATATCGTTTCAATATAGGTTCATATATCTTCTTTGTGACATCACCTTGCCCTCATCAGATTTTACGTCACACTCCATGAAGTCCATAGGTGTGTGCTGGCATCCTTCCATGCGGCATCCTTCTACTGGCTCAAAGAGAGGGTACATTATGTATGGGTATCTGAGTGCATAGCGTCTCTCATACACTCGATGTGGTATGCGAACAACACAGGGGGTCCCATGTACTGCTCTTCTCTGATCATTCCAGTGTGACGGTGGTAAGGGGGTGGGATCTACTGAGAAAGAGGCTACCTGCTCTACTACATTCTCCCCTCTGGTTGAATCTTTGACCAAATTCTCTTCTATTGTCTTCATCATTTGCCGCCGTCTTCTCTTCATACTGTTTTTCATTCTCCTTTATCATCTCTTCATGTGACTTTTTCTTTGGGATCCAAATCTTTGTCAAACCCTCAGGTCACCTTTATATGTTCATCTACACTCCAGATCACGTGACAGAACTCTGTCTCATAAGGGTTGTATTGGGAAAAAGGGTTGTATTGGGAAAATGCCAGAAGACAGCTAAGAAAGCTGTTCGAATGAAGATAATGATTGACATAAATATTGCAGATCGAGAAGTTCAGGATGAGGAAAGTACCAGAGAGAATATAATAAAGAGTTTCCTTGTACCTCCAGGAATTTCTATTATCCCAAGGATCATAAGAAATATGTAGGATGTTGGATATTCTGTCCACCAAATGGAGAGTTCTGTCACATGATCTGGAGTGTAGATTAACAAAGAGTAATGCATTTGTTTGTCTGTGGTGAGTTAGTGCAGTGCGTATGGAAATGTAGTGCAGATACATGTCTTGTGTAACCTGTGTTGTGTTGGTGCTGGGGTTGTTTTGAGATGTGTTGTTTGTTAAGATCCGATGTAGAATGATTATGAGATGATTATTGTTATCATGTGTTGCCCAACAATTCACCACAGTTCTGTGGCAGTCTTTTCACTTTGGAAGAATCACAGTTTGTCAAGTGTTTTGTTTATATCCTTGCAAAACATTATTTCTTCAGTCTTCATGCCATAATGTATGATTTATGGTTTAGTGATGCTACGCTAGGTGACACTGTGCCATTGTATACAATCAGGGCCCACCGTTTCCATTCCGTTGCCCAGGACCTCCCTTCTGACTGCCATTTACACCACAAAGACACTCCAACTGTAGTGTCACCCAGTTTTACATGGCATTATAGAAAACTGCAGATGGACATGCACCATGAACTAGCAATTGACAAAGCCACTATATGAAGTGTTAGTCTCTCCCGAGCCCTGGAGGTTTTGGCGCTGGTCTGCCTCTGTCAGCAAGCATGGCAACAAATGCAAGGAAGCAATTTCCTCTTTAAAAGCTCAGCTCTCCTGATGTGATGTGCAAAAGTTGTGTACATGATCCATACCTTTGTCAAATGATGATTACAAGTGGATGGGTTTATGGCAAAGGTTCTTCTGGGGGGTATCAGTCTTGAACATATTAAGAAGAGTAGGACAGTTTAAGGTGGAATCTGCAACAATTGGCTCTCCAGATGTTTTGGAGAGCACATATCATCAGCCCTTGCTAGCATAATCAATGGTGATGTATCCATGTCATTTCATTGACAGTAATTACTTTGTGGTCATTTACTATGTAGTAATTATGTTGAAGTTTTACTTCGATTTTGATTTTGATTTTGGCGTCCCCCATGCTCCCCTTTCCCCTTCATTACTTCCCCTACCCAAAACCCTCTGCACCCCTTTTTTGCCCCTTCACCCTTAAATAACCATATTTGTCAAATTAATTTCAAAGTAATTACTTTGTAGTAAATTACCAGGAAGTAATTACTGTTGAAGAATGAATGGGATAACATGGTGATGGATTATGGGAGTCAGAGACCAAAATATCAGGAGAGCCACAGTTTGCAGACCCCTGGTTTAAGGAGATCTCAGGTTTTGCAATGTCAGTTGTGAAATAATTTACCATTACTTGCTTTTAGGTTCATAGAAAGAAAAATAATATATGTTTATAAAATGTTTGTTTGCATGTGTGCATGGGAAGATAATGTGTTTGTGTATATGTATGTATGTGTGAATGTATTTGGGTGTGTATGTGTTTGGGAAAAAGATGCAGTGTGTGGCCACTGAGCAGCACATAATTCATAACTTGGGGCATGGTGCCATGTATTGAGACAGACTGCAAGATTTGTATTAAGACACGAGTATTGAAGGTAGGCAGTGTGTGCATATAGTGTTGACACAGGACTTTTTTGGGGCACTATAGCAGCATGTAAATGTGTTTGACATGGGCAATGATGGCATGTATTTATTCAAGACCAGCCCAATTACTTTCTTTGGACACAAAACCCCGAATAACCCATGATCTGGTTTGGCCAAAAGCTACTTGAAAGTGGGTCAATGGTGGCATATATTGTTCGCAGAGGCTGCCTGGATGTTCTTTAGGGACAGCCAGGTCAACCCATGTTACAATGTGTTCCTGTCTACTGTTGGAGTGTTGCAAATGATTTCCTGCACAACGGAGTGAAGATCCTACATTGTTTCCCAATTGTTCATATTGGTTTGTGTGTGAATTGCACGATTGCAGCCACAGATTTATACAATTTTGAAGGAGAAGCACCGGACAAAACCTTACTATGTTAAGTTTAGGTGTGCATAGCTGGTTCAACTCTGTGAAACCTCTACACCCCTCAATTTGACAAATTCACCTGCTGAAGATGTGCCTGTTTCTAATGGAATAATTTGATTTTAAAGCCCATAAAGATGGCAATGATATGATAAGATAAGTAATTTATAACGCGCCTGTCTACAAGTGTTTCTAGGTGCGACAAGACAAGAAAGGGTAGATATATGGAGGACAAAACAAACAATCTTTCTAGGCCTTGTGTCATTCAGATTGTACAAGTGCTAGGAGGAGGGAAGAGGAGAAGTGCCAAGGCTGGGGGGGGGGGTGCTGTGGCAAGGAAGTGGTAAGTGCTGCAAGGGTGGTGGCTCAGTAAGTGCAGAGAGTTAGGGGACTGTAGGGTTGCAGATAGTTCCTAGGTGGGTGGGAGGCCCAGAGGCAGTGCAAGGGGCTACTGGTAGCAGGTAGTGCAGGAGCCTGGTGCCAGTGAGGTTCAGTGGGTGGACAGGTAACCAATTAGCAAAGCAGACAGGAGCATCAGCAAGGGAAAGAGAGAGAGAAATCAGAAGTAGAAAAGGAAGGTCTTCAGTTGCTTCCGGAACCTTTGGTTGTCCTGCTCAAGTTTGAGAGAGGCAGGGAGGCTGTTCCTGATGGAGGCCCCAGCTGGGGACAAAAATGTACCCCCCACTTTCTGCCTGGAGAAGTGTCTGACCCTTAGAGAGATGGAGGTGGATGAGCAGAGGGCTAGAGAAGGAAGATGCTTAGGAAGAGAGAGTTGGATGTAGTGTGGTCCCCCGCCCAAGAAAGCCTTGTGGACGATGCATAGGGTCTTGTACTTGATCCGTGCAGCCACCAGTAGCCAGTGCAGAAATGTCAGGGCTGGAGAGATGCGATCCCTGGGCTTGAGGCCAAGGACAAGTCTTGCAGTCCTGTTCTGGATTAGTTGCAATGGGCAGAGAGTAGAGGCAGGCAGATTTAGAAAGAGGCTGTTGCAGTAGTCCAGCCTAGACATAACCAGTGGTCTGGAGACAGTGAGCTTCTGGGGGAAAGTGCGAAAATGAAGAATACCTCCGAGGAGGTGCAGCTGTTAGTGTGACTTCTTAGAGATGTCTGAGATGTGAGGAGAGAAGGAGAGGTTGGAGTCGAAGATGACCCCAAGATTCTCAGCCTCGCAGGAAGGAGCAGGAGCCACGGTCCCAATGAGAACGATCTCAGTTTTACTGGCATTAAAGCAGAGATCGTTGGATGTACACCATTCCTGAATTGCGGATAGACAATCAGGAATGAGCGAAAGATCAGAGGAGGCTGAGGGGAGCCTGAAGGAGTGCTGAGTGTCATCCGCATAACACTGAAAGTTAGAACAGAAGGTAGAGATGTGGTGGGCCAGAGGAGCCAAGTAATGGTTGAAGAGGCAGGTTGAGAGGTTAGAGCCCTGGGGAGGACCACAAGTAGCGAGAAAGGTGGGAGAGAGAAAGGACCTAAATTGGACCTGACAGGGTCGATTGGAGAGAAAGGAGGTCAACCATGCTAGGGCCTGACCCAGGATGCCCAGGTTGTCACTGAGACGATTGATCAGGATGGCGTGGTTGACCGTATCGAAAGCATAGGATAAATCAAGGAGAAAGAGGAAAGAAGGAAGGTTAGAGTTGAAATTAGAGAACAGGTCCTCACGGTTGTTCAGGAGGGCAGTTTCCGTGCTTCTGGCTGCTCTAAAGCCAGACTGGTGGTCATGGAGACAGCCAACAGATTCAGTATGGAGAGTAAAGTGGGAGGTGGCCAGCTTTTTCAGGAGTTTGCCCAGGAAAGGAGTGATAGAGATCTGGTGGTAGTTTGCCAGAGAGGAATGATCGGCAGAGAGCTTCTTGAGGAGGGGGTGCACAAGGAAGTGCTTAAGGGGGAAGGGAAGGTTCCAGTGGTAAAAGAGTTATTGCAGAAATTGGCCAAGGCTGGAGCAAGGATGTTGATGTGGTCCTTGATGGTTCTGGAGGAGCAGGGGAGCTTTCATAGATCGGACCGGGATGAGCAAAGGGAAGGAGGAGAAAGGAGGAGGAGAGACAGCTGGAGGAAGGCCAGGAGTGGTAGAGGGAGAGGAAGAGGAGGGAGTGGAGGGAGTGGCCAGGATGACCTGAGTTTTAGTGTTGAAGTGGGAAGCCAGTACTGTGCAGAAGGCCTGGGAGGGGACACGAGAAGTGGAGAGTGCAGCAGGATTGGCCAGCTCCTTGCCGATTTTGAAAATTTCGGCCGAGTTACTAGAGGCTGCAGAGACACAGGCTTGGATGTAAGCTCTCTTCTTGGACAGGAGAGATAGTCTACATTGTCTTTGGAGCATGTGGCAGGCCGGTTTGTCGGTGGATGAGCCTGATGTCCTGCACTTCCTCTCATCCACCCTACACTTGCATTTAAGGGTGGCGAGGCTGGAATCATACCAAGAATTGCACTTGGTTGTGGGCTTCAGGCAGATCCTCATGACAGGGGCAAGGACATCAAGAGTGTTATAGATTGAGAGATGCAGCGTGGAGAGTGCTGTGTTAGAGTGCGAGTCAGCCACAGGTGAAGGAGGAGAAGAGAAGGTAGCAGTGAAAATAAACCTCAACTGACACACGCTTCATGGGCTGGATGACTGAGAAGGTGGGTGGCAGTGCTGGAGTCAGCTTCACCTGGGGTACAGAGAGCGACAGGAGAAAGGAGAGAGTGGTCAACCCAGGAGAGAGGAGTGGTTAGAGGGTTAGAGAGGGTGATGTCTGAGGAGATAAGAACATCCAGGGTGTGCCCAGCAGAGTGTGTCTCTCTAAGCAGAGAGAGTCGCAGAGATAGCAAAAGAGCTCAGAGGAGGGGCTAGAGGCATCTAAGTAGATGTTGAGGAGAAGTTGAGAGGTTGAAGCAAGGAGGGAGGAGGAGAGGGAGGCCCACTCTGAGAGGAAGAGTGTGACCTGACCAGGTGACCTGTAGATGGTGGCCACAGTAATAGAGAGGCCAGGAGGGATAGAGAGCCTGCAGACCAGACATTCAAAGGAGGAGTAGGCCTGTGTGGGAATGACAGAAGCAGGGATCCACTTTGGGAAGATCAGGGCTACTCCACCTCCTGGACGGTTGGTTATGGGTTCAGAGAGAATCTTATAGCCATCAGGGAGGAGAGTGTCGAAACTTGTGACAGAGCTGGCTGTTAACCATGTCTCTATGAGAACCAGGACATCCAGAACATTTTCTTCGAGCAGTCGGCAGATGTCAGAGCAGTGTTTGACATCAGAGCTTAAGGGTAGCGACATGGAGCAGATTGCCACATTTGAAAGATTTCCGTGCAGGGGTACAGGCATGATGAATGCCCTTCGGATGTGTTAGAGGTGCCCTAGGGTGGGCAGAGGAGGAGGAAGGAAATGGCAGAGCAGTCGGAGAGGAAGAAGAGGGTGCCAGAGAGGTGGCAGAGGCAGGAGGAGGCAGATCAGCCAAAGTAGCAGAGGAGGATGGCAAAGAGGTGGCGGAAGTGGGAGGTGGTGGAGGAGCCAGAGAGGAGTAGGTGGGAGTAGCAGGAGAATGAAGGAAGTTGATAAAATGCAGGAAGCGTCTATCGAAAAGGAGGAGATTGAGCTGAGGGCCCTGGACCAAGACAGAGTCAGGAGGAACTCCCACTGAGAACCACCATGAAAAGGGAGAGGAAGAAAAAGGAGGGAGAACATAGACCATATGAGGGGTCCAGAGGCCTGGAGAGGGATCAACAAAGAGGATGTCGGTGAGGGTCTGTCTGGAGGAAGCACTGGTGTAGGTATCAGCGATAGGGAGTCCTGGGTTGGAGACCAGTAGGTACCTTTTGAGCTTCTTCCTACTAGACTTAGTGAGAGGGACAGGATAGGAGATAGAATAGCAGTTAGAGAAGATAGGGGAGACTTAGAGCACCATAAAGGGGTGTGAGGCGGCGAGCAGGAGAAGGCAGTCAAGCATCAGAGGGTGAGGGGGGTTCACAGACTAGGGCCACACAAAGGGGGAAGGAAAGTGGTGAACAGGTACAGTGAGCACAGAGAACCAACAACAACAATGTACGGAGTAAGGGAGACACTCCAATACGGTGAATAATGCAACACAGTATCGTACGAAATACGCAGACACTAGTAACCCGGCGGACCTAGAGGAGTAAGAAGAGAAATGCAACAATGTCCACATATACAATACAATACAATAATCACAAAACAATAGAGTATGAGAGGGGAACGCAACATTGTGCAATATACACAACAAACTAGCAGCCCTGGGGGACCTAGAGGAGAAGAAGAGAATGCACACAATTCAACAGGTATACAGCTAGGTGGACCTGAAGGGGAAGGAAGAGAGGAGAGAAAGGACCAAAATGTGGGGAAAGCACATGAGGAGACTGGAAGTGAGGGGAAGGATGTGCAAAGCAAGGAGAAGCGAAAGCCTGAGTTGCAGAGGGGAAACGCAAGTGGAGACGGGAAGTGTGGGGAAGGACCTGCAGGCCAGGAGAAGCGGAACTTGGGTTGCTGGGGGAAAGTGCACATGAAGATGGGAAGTGAGGAGAAAGGACACATAATGCCGGAGTAAGCAGAGCCTGGGTTGCATGGGGAAAGCACATGTGGAAACGGGAAGTGAGGAGAAGGACGCGCAAAATCGGGAGAAGCGAAACCTGATTTACAGGGGGAAGCACATGGAGACGGGAAGTGGGGAGAAGGAAGCGCAAGGCCGCAGAGTTGCATGGATTGCAGCAGTGCTACTCTCCCTGCCCGCACCTTCTTACCTTATGGATGCGGAAGGACGAGTGTCACCCACGCTCATAATAAACGCTGCAACCCCTTCGCCACCAAAGACCTGCATCTCTCAACACAGTGGCCTTGTCCGGCAAAAGCTTTGTCGCAGAGAGTCTGATCCTTTGGTTCTGAAAGGTTCAGAAGCGTAGACATAGCGTTGCATGCTACGTATCATTGGGCAGCGTCTCCTGTGCAACTGTGTCACTCAACACTGCAGCCTTGTCCTGCAAGGGCTTTGCCACAGAGGGGCTGATCCTTGCTTCTAATAGGCTCGGAATCGTGGACATAGCGTTGCATGCTACATATCGTCATGCAGTGTCTCCTGTGCAACTGTGTCGCTCAACAAAGCGGCCTTATCTTGCGAGGGCTTTGCCGCAGAGGGTGTGATCCTCAGTTCTTAAAGGCTCAGAAGGGTGGATGTAGCATTGCCTGCTATGTATCATCGGGCAGTGTCTCCTGTGCACCTGCATCACTCAACACTGTGACATTGTCCTGCAAGGGCTTTGTCACAGAAGGTTTGATCCTCGGTTCTTAAAGACTCGGAAGCGTGGACGTAGTGTTGTGTGCTATATATCGTTGGGCAGTGTCTCCTGTGCACCTGCATCGCTCAACACTGAGACCTTGTCTTGGGAGGGATTTGCCACAGGTTGTCCAATCATCAATTCTTAAAGGCTCCGAGAATGGATGTAGCATTGCATGCTATGTATCGTCAGGCAGTGTCTCCTGCACACCTACATCACTCAACACTGCGGCCTTGTCCTGCAAGGGCTTTACCACAGAAGGTCCGATCCTAAGTCATTAAAGTCTAAGAAGCGTTGTGTGCAACGTAGCCTCAGGCAGCATCTCCTGTGCACCTCCATCGCTCAACACTGCGGTCTTGTCCAGCGAGGGCTTTGCCGCAGAGGGTCTGATTCTCATTTCCTAAAGGCTTGGAAGGGTGGATGTAGCGTTGCATGCCATGTATTATCGGGCAGCATCTCCTGTGCACCTGCATCACTCAACACTGCGGCCTTGTCCTGCGAGGGCTTTGCCGCAGAGGGTGTGATCCTCAGCTCTTGAATGCTTGGAAGCCTGGATGTAGCATTGCGTGCTATGTATCGTCGGGCAGCATCTCCTGCGCACCTGTATCGCTCAAAACTGCGACATTGTCCTGGGAGGGCTTTGGCGCAGAGGGTCCAATCCTTGGTTCTTAAAGACTCATAAGCATGGACGTAGCGTTGCATGCTACATAGCGTCGGGCAGCATTTCCTGTGCACCTGTGTTGTTCAACACTGCAGCTTTGTCCTGCGAGGGCTTTGCTGCAGAGGGTCCGATCCTCGGTTCTTAAAGGCTCGAAAGTGTGGACGTAGAGTTGAGTGCTATGTATCGTCGGCAGTAGCATGAATGTAGTATTGCATGCAATGTATCGTCAGGCACCGTCTTCTGCGCATGAGGGCTTTGCCGCAGAGGGTCTGATCCTCAGTTCTTAAAGGCTCAGAAGGGTGGATGTAGCATTGCATGCTATGTATCATCGGGCAGCGTCTCCTACAAACCTGCATCACTCAACACTGCGGCCTTGTCCTGCGAGGACTTTGCCGCAGAGGGTGTGATCCTCAGCTCTTAAATGCTTGGAAGCGTGGATGTAGCGTTGCATGCTATGTATCATTGGGCAGCGTCTCCTGCACACCTGCATCACTCAAAACTGCAACCTTGTCCTGGGAGGGCTTTGCTGCACAGGGTCCAATCCTTGGTTCTTAAAGGCTAGGAGCGTGGATATATCGTTGCATGCTACATATCATCGAGCAGCATCTCCTGTGCACCTGCATCGCTCAACACTGCAGCCTTGTCCTGCAAGGGCTTTGCCACCCAGGGTCCGATCCTCGATTCTTAAAGGCTCAGAAGCGTGGATGTAGTGTTGCATGCTACATAGCGTCGGGCAGCATTTCCTGTGCACCTGCATCATTCAACACTGCAGCTTTGTCCTGCTAGGCTTTGCTGCAGAGGGTCCAATGCTTGGTTCTTAAAGGCTCGAAAGTGTGGACGTAGAGCTGCGTGCTGCGTATCATCGGCAATGAGCATGAATGTAGCATTCCATGCTACGTATCGTCAGGCACTGTCTTCTGCGCACCTGCGTCGCTCATCACTGCAGCCTTGTCCTGCAAGGGCTTTTATGCACGGGGTCTGATCCTTGGTTCTCAATCGCTCAAAACTGCGACCTTGTCCTGGGAGGGCTTTGCCGCAGTGGGTCCAATCCTTGGTTCTTAAAGACTCAGAAGCGTGGACATACCGTTGCATGCTACATAGCGCCGGGCAGCATTTCCTGCACACCTGTGTTGTTCAACACTGCAGCTTTGTCCTGCGAGGGCTTTGCTGCAGAGGGTCCAATGCTTGGTTCTTAAAGGCTCCAAGCCTGGACATAGCGATGTGTGCTATGTATCATTGGACAGCATCTCCTGCGCACCTGCATCACTCAACACTGCAGACTTGTCCTGCGAGGGCTTTGCCACAGAGAGTCCGATCCTCGGTTCTTAAAGGCTCGAAAGTGTGGACGTAGAGTTGAGTGCTATGTATCGTTGGCAGTGAGCATGAATGTAGCATTGCATGCTACGTATCGTCAGGCACCGTCTTCTGCGCACCTGTGTCGCTCAACACTGCGGCCTTCTCCTGCGAGGGCTTTGCCGCAGTGGGTGTGAACCTTGGTTCTTAAAGGCTTGGAAGGGTGGATCTAGCATTGCGTGCTATGCATCATCGGGCAGCGTCTCCTGCGCACCTGCATCACTCAACACTGTGGCCTTGTCCGGCGAGGGCATTGCCGCAGAGGGTGTGATCCTTGGCTCTTAAATGCTTGGAAGCCTGGATGTAGCGTTGCGTGCTATGTATCTTCGGGCAGCGTCTCCTGCGCACCTGCATCACTCAAAACTGCGACCTTGTCCTGGGAGGGCTTTGCCACAGAGGGTCCAATACTTGGTTCTTAAAGGCTCAGAGAGTGGACATAGCGTTGCATGCTACATAGCGTCGGGCAGCATTTCCTGCGCACCTGCATCATTCAAAACTGCAGCTTTGTCCTGTGGCGAGTGCTTTGATACAGAGGGTCCAATGCTTGGTTCTTAAAGGCTCGAAAGTGTGGACGTAGAGTTGCGTGCTACGTATCTTTGGCAGTGAGCATGAATGTAGCATTGTATGCTACGTATCGTCAAGCACCGTCCACTGCGCACCTGCGTCGCTCAACACTGCAGCGTTGTCCTGCGAGGGCTTTTCCGCAGGGGCCCGATCCTCGGTTCTTAAAGGCTCCAAGCCTGGACGTATCGTTGTGTGCTATGTATCATTGGACAGCATCTTCTGTGCACCTGCATCGCTCAACACTGCGGCCTTGTCCTGCGAGGGCTTTGCCGCAGAAGGTCCGATCCTCGGTTCTTAAAGGCTCATGTGTGTGGATGTAGCGTTGCATGAGACATAACATCTGGTAGCATCTCCTGTGCACCTGCATCGCTCAACACCACGGCCTTGTCCTGCAAGGGCTTTTCCGCAGGGGGTACGATACTCGGTTCTTAAAGGCTCCAAGTGTGGACGTAGCGTTGCGTGCTATGTATCGTTGGACAGCATCTCCTGCGCAGTTGCATCCCTCAACACTGCGGCCTTGTCCTGCGAGGGCTTTGCCGCAGAGGGTCCGATCATCGGTCCTTAAAGGCTCAGATGTGTGGACGTAGCGTTGCATGCTACGTATCATCAGGCAGCATCTCCTTGCCACCTGGATCGCTCAACACCGCGGCCTCGTCCTGCAAGTGCTTTTTTTTATTAAAATGTTTTGCAAGGGCTTTAGTTCTGGCTACCTTCTTTGACCACAGATCGGAAGAATCAGATTTCCACAACCAAATAAAAAAAAACAGGTTTTTTTCCCGTTGTACGCCCTTCACTCTACCCACCCTGGAAACTCCGTGCTTATAGGGAAAACTGTGTTGATAGTTAACGCGCTATAGGCCTCACCGTGTTTTGATCTTGCAGACACATGTTGCATATTCGGTACCACACACATCAATGCTACTGTCTAGACTCTCAATTTCAATTTATTATGACACAGTGTGCTTGGTATTGCTACGTTGTTCCTCTCTGCCTGCGCTCTCAGTTCCACAGAATTATCTGACAATGGCGTTTACGTGGAAACAATACAATCAATGTTAATAGTTCTCCGCTTGCATTATAGGGTAATGGCATGCGCCCGCCTTTTTCAAAACATCCGCCTAAAATTGTGCACCGGAAAAACACACATACAAATTAAAAGTCGCTTTAAGACAGAAATCATTGAAGGCTGGCTCTGCGCAAAGCATGGTCTGGCTGACAGAAGCCTCCACCTGCGGGTGTTTCTCCTGATTTCTCCTTTCAGCCCACCAGAAATGTTTTCGCTCTTGGCTGTGCCTCGGGCTAAAAACTCTCCCTAAATTCCCTCATTCGTTGCCTCCTTTCATCTCTCGACAATGCCTTGGTGTGATTCTGCAACAAAAGAACAGCGGCCTTGACTTAGCTCGCTGCTTCCTTTCTTTAATTCAAAAGCGCGAGGCGGACATAATCGCGCAGAAATAAAGCCCCGCATTCAGGACTCGCTGTGCCGTAGCATTTAAGCCTCTGCGCCCCCAGGAAGGCCTTGCCGTGCATGATGCTATAATGTAGACCTGTGCGCACGCATGTGACTGGGGGTGAAATTACTTGTGGGTGCTTACTGTATGCCTCGGTGTCTTCTGGAGAGATTACAATCTGCGAACAAAGAAGCACTTTGGCTTTGATTAAACGTTCATTGGTGCTGTCTAAGCCCCGAGTTCTCATTTTTCCTCGGCAGCCCCCCTCTGCAGTCTTTCTATTATGCATAGAAGCACATTACCATCCGGCGCGCGCTGCGTGCCGGGGCCAGTTAGAATCTTTGGGGGTTCTTTGAGCAGCATAGCCTAAAGCAAATGCCAGCACTCAATAGCGATTGAATATTGTAATCAGGGAACAAACTGTACGGCTTTGGCGTATTGCGACCCTTATTAAACATGTCTATTAGTTTGTCGCCAGTCCCGGTGACTTATATTTACAATGGACTCCCTGCGTCGGCGAGACCTTGCCCAGACACACATGCCGGAGCTACTTCAGCGCAGCCTTTGTTAAACGTTTGATTCGACTATTCAGAGTCACTGCTTCAAGGTACTGCGGAGCAGCACTAATGAAAAGCCCAAACAATGCTGTATCAAGCTGAGAAAATGTCCTTCCTCTTGCAGGCGTTCGCTCTGCACCCCCTCTGCTTCTGTTCGCTTTCCTCTTTAATTTTATAAAATATTCTTTGCCGTTTCTTCATTGCTTGTTCCTTTCCCCAATCTTTAACCGTGGACATGTTCACGTGTGTTTTTCGTTCGATTTTATGGTTCGGTTGGTGCCCAGTGTGTCGAACCTCACTCATTCTTTGTGTCTCCAGGAGGGGTTAATCCTTTGCATGCGTGTGTGGAAAGCACCATGCCCTTTTTAATGGCTTTCTGTGCTAATGTTCTGGAAAATGAATAGCAGAATAGCACTTCCTTCCAACCACCCTTCTAAGGACGCGTGGTCTGTGAATAACGTTTAAAATCTCGCGACAGCTCTTAATCCCATTGTGACCGCCTATTGGCCTCAGTTGTGTGGAACAGCAACTTTTTAAAGTGACCAGCTGCCTGCTTTCCGTTTTCCTGTGCTGGTTCCCTCTTCCTATGGTGTAGTGTTAAAGCCGCTTCCCATTACTTGACACTCAAGGAACCTAGAGAAAGGAACCCTTTCACACTCTGGACATGCATGAATTCCACATCCCACAGCTATGCCAAGCTCGAGGGAGAGATTTGGGTATGTCTGCAAACTTGTGAATCTACTACTCAGGAGTTTTACAACTGTAACCTTTGAAGTGAATGACCTTGACTGGGCCACTGTTTCAGGGTCATGCTTTAGCTCTCATTAGGGCCTCTGGATTTTAGTGTTAAAATCTACTTGGGAGAAGGTCACTGCTTTACCCAATCAAGGATAGTCTGTGTTACATAAAGTGTTGGAAGGGAAGAGCAAAAGGAAAAAGCATTGGCAAAGCCAATCTTTCTGGATTTGTAAATGTAGGGGTTTGATTTAAGTCATAATGATGTGTTTGGCGGGCAGTCCAGTGGGAATGGTCTGCTGGCCAAGTTAATAGGGGCCAGGCACAGCAAAAGCCTTTATCGTGGTGGTGGGCATACACCACAAAATACGCCTCACCAAACATGCTTTTATCACTATTCGCACCCGGGGAAGGGTGCTCAGCCAATCAGGTGGCTGGAACAGTGGGCGAGAATTCACAAGCCCTCTCCACTGTCCCAGCCATCCGAGGCCCTTCCCCGGATGGAGCTTTCGTTTTTGTTTATCATTGCAGGGAGGCAACAGAGAGCTGCTCTCCCTGTTGCCTCCACCCTTCCTCCACTTACCTGCGGGACCGGGGCCGGAGCGCAACAACCTGGTCCCGGAGCTCCTTCCGTCTGGCTGCCACAGACATGGAAAAGGGACTTAGTACATTTGGGGGCATTTAACAGCCCCCAGACTGAGCTGAGGTGGGCCGTTAAAGGCCATGTCCGCCCTCCTGGCAGGACATGAAAGCCATTTTAGCACCACATGCCTAACATCTGGGGGGCTAATGCCCACATTTTGGGAGAATGTATGGTCATCGGCAAGCAAAGAAATTCCAGTTTCATGGTGGCCCTGCCAAAGGTATCTTGAACTTATGGTGATGAGGGTGTGGAAGCAACGAAAGGTAAATGCAGCACTGGGCAGGTGGGTGGGTGTTGTACTAGGGGAGAGTGGATTGCGGGGCAAAGGGAGAATAAAGTAGGTAGGGGGTAATGCGAGAGGCTGAGTAGACAAGCCAGCTGCTCTAAATGCTGGAATTTACTAGTAGGTACTGCCCATGACCGGATCTACCCGACTGGCTTTCCAGACAATGCTGGCACTAAATGCTTTGAATGCCCACCAAAGTCCAACAAAGGCTGTTCCTCCATATATGTAAGGCCAGGTGTATTGGATTTCCTAGTGCTGGGTGTTAGGCAGAATTACATGCAGTACCCTTTGGGAACACTACACACAATTAAGACTACAGGTGGAAACACAATCTCACCTTTGGTACAAGCCTGTACTACACAGTTATGTGATAGCAGTGGCTGAGCAGCCAGGCTTATCTCAAGAGTAATGTGAGCAGTACAAGAAGTTACACGAAGGACTTGCAATCACAGTAGTTCAAACAAACACTATTCAAGGTTTCTTGGTAAAAGAATATACATTTATTTACACAGTCAGTTGGAAAACATTCCACTACTAAGAAGCAGCTCAATATCACAATCTTAATACATTACAGTACACAACCAATAAGTGTCTGAACAAGTTGGGCTCCCCTGATGTGGAAGCAAAATGGCACTTAAGTAGCTTTTAAAAGGGGGAGAAAGACAAAGGTTAAAATAATTAAGCACAATTACTTTCAGAGGTAGGGCAAATAGTTTCAGTTCACTACAACTGGCACTTCAATTCAATAGGCCTAGGCCAAAGTCAATGGTTCAGAGTCTTGGATAGGATAGCAAGTTCTGGTAGTAAACGGTTAAGTCGTTGCCAATGTTCAAGGAAGTAGTTTGCCAGAAAAAGAGTTATATGTCGGTTTAGGAGCGAACAAGACTCCAAAGTTGGGAAAGTTTCACAAACTTTCACGGCTGCAGAAAGAGTTTCCACACTGCGTTTGCACAGTACCTTATTGATGGAGACAAGTTGTAGCTGAGGCATTTGTTCCTGGCAGTTCCTGCAGATCTCGCTGTTCCAGAGCTTCAGTCGTGGGGACAAGAAGGAGGATGTTGGGAGGTTCCTGCACTGCCCAGGGAAGAGGCTATACGCTTGGCAAGCGTTGGTTTAAGGTGTGAGTGCTTTAAAGTCCACAAACTGGTATCCTTCTCACTGGCTATGCGGTTTTCAACAGCACTCTGATAAAAATTCGACCAGTATGGAGACAGTGTCTAGGTGGCTTCCGAGTTGGTTGTTCCCACCAGCTCAAGGGAAGAAGTCATCCTTGAAGGAGCTTCTCTGTCGATGGAGTTTCAGGCAATTCGGACCTGCAGCAGGGCTTCACCGGTCAAACCAACGGTCCAGGAGTTGCAGCAGTCGTCTTCCTTTAGCTCGTCTTCGGTCTTTTGTTCCAATGGTCGACTCTGCCTTCCAAGTCCCAGAGACCTGCTTTTAAACAGTTTTCTCCCATTCATTCCAGCATAGCTGTCACTCACCAAGCAGGGTGGCTGTCCTTGCCCGACAGTCAGCCAGCCAATCATGCCAGAGTGCATTCAGGTCTCCTAGGAGACTAAGCACAGGGAGTTTCGGGCACCTCCCTCACATCCTGTCCACCCCAGACACTCAGGCGCCAGAGGAGGGCTTCAGCACTGAAGCCCGCCAAAGGGCATCCAACAAAGAGACTAAACCTGGTTTGGCGTGCAGAGTTAAACACAAGAAGGACCTTTCCTAAAAGAAACAGCAAAAAAAGATGACCAGAGTCTGTTTTTACAGAGGGATGTGGGGCGCCACATTGAAAAACATGTCTGATCTGATTTTTAGCTACCGGTGTTTGCGGTCAGGAAAAATCATGGAAGTTTGTTCTAAAACCACTGTCACCAGCCATTTCAAGAGGAAAGGGTAACATTTGACTGTTACATGAGTGTTTTGACTCAGGGGAAGCTAGGCAATCCCTCCAGCACTCTATAGGAAGATAGTGTGTGCTGGGTCTATGAATTTAAAAGGACTAGTAAAGACAATTGAACTTCACATGCTCTGGGAGATGGTAGTCAGTGCCAGAGAAGGTATTTAAACCTTGGGGAGTCTGAAAGACACCCCTGTGCCACTGTATTGAAGGTGATGTGTGATACACGAGACAAAGATGATGCCAATGGAGTTTGTCTAAAAACTCCATATCCAATGAACACAAAAGTAAAACACATTGAAAATGAAAAGTTCAAAGTCCAAAATATAGCAAAAGAGCTGGGGGGCTTTAAGGTAGAAGGAATTTAGCACTTGGGTGAGAATTCTCCCTAACACTGGGATATGCCCTTCCAATAAAGCATTGTGTTATATTTTGTACTTTAGTTGTCAATTTCTGATGCATCTGTTCGGATTACTCTGAATTGCATACATGGCAAATATGGAACCCTGTCTTCTAGCTCAGTCTTTGGCAAGAATTGACGCTCAGTAGCATATTTCAATCTGTTTCCTTTTTGGATAGTCAAAAATGAGTTGACCACCTTTGAACAACAAATGCATGTCCAAAATGTTTGCCCGTGTGTCATTTCAGAATGAGAGAAAATGTAATTGATGCTTGAATTGTGTTATGGTATTCTTCGAACTGAGCATGGATCCGTTTACCCAACTGCACATGAGAGATACTTCATCAACGTTGCATAAAAGGCCTGTAGACCTACAGATGCAATGTGTCCAAATTGTTTGATGTTTCAAGATGTGCATGAAAATACTAATGTAGCAAGAGGCCAAGTTCGCTCCCACTGCACTGTTTATTTTACTTCTCATATACATTATTTTGGAATTGGAAACAGTGTGAACATCAAAAGAATTATCTTAAATATCAAGTGATTAAACAAAAGGATTTATTGGTTTGCTTGCAAGGCAAACAGACAGTATCCTAGCATTTAACCCATTCCCTACTAACTAACCAGCCCTGCCCTCCAGATCCACTGTTCATATACCCTTTCAGGCTCCTGACCCCCAAACTTCAAGAGCCAAGTTATCAGATTTTCCGGAACATTATTCCCACTTCCCCCTAAAACAATAGCCTTCATTGATGAAAGACCAGTAGCCTATCATTGGTATTCATAGCGAGAGATGCTACGTGGTGTTACAGATCCAGGTAACTATGACTGCTCGCTCGCACTTCCGATCTTGTCCTCCTCAGACGAGGGGCCTCCGCCCCTATGACAGCTTCAGTGGTAGATGAGAAGGTTTTTGTGTTCCCAGGTCTGAAATGACATGATCGATTGGCTTTAGCTCAAGGTCCTTATCTCAGTAACCCTGGACAAGCCATAAAGTCTGCACTCAGCCATTTAGGTGCACAGGCGTGGTCCAGTTTATGATAGGCAAGCATTGACTGAGGCAAAGGGAGGTCGAGGGACGCCCTAAACAAAGACTGGTAGAAGTTAAAAGTGAAATAATAAACTTGCGGTGAAGGGGCACCGGAGGACATCATGATGGGTTGAAACATTTGTTTTACTTATGACCAGCAATGGAACACTCCCAGTCCCACACCTCCATTTCATTGTTTCGCATCCCTCATATTGGTGTGTCATTTATTTATTTAATTTAATTCACTGAGGGCTGTTTTCTTCCATAATAGGTATTATTCCAAATTGTTATAAAAAATAATTGGCATTTGTATTGATATGTTGAATTGATAATTTCATGACCACAGACCATAATGCTGCTATTGCTGCATCATGTGAAAAGCTGGTTCAGAGGTTTTTGATGTATAAAGTAAACAGTGCTACAAAGTGAAGGCACTGTAGGTAAATTCACTGTTGCTGTGCTATGTCTCAAACTAAGTGCACGCAGGCCAAACCCTGAAGACACTACAGGTAGGTTCACTGTGCCTCCTCATTTGCAGAAAGTTTCACCGAAAGCCGAGTGAACTAGGCTCACTTCCACCAGGGCATGTGCATTGGCCATGCCCAGCAGGCACTGCAGTGTGTTTACTCTGCCTTCAGCCACTGCATGTGGTGGCACTCTGCCTGGGGCATGGTTGAAAGTCATGCCCAGTGGTCGTAATAGGTAGGGGTGCAGTGCCAGGGCATGACAAATGGCCTAGTCACAGTTCCCAGAAAGCATTGCTGTAGATGGCACTGCAACTAGGGTCACTGTACCCAGGCCATGACCAATGGTGAAGACCTAGGCCGGTTATCTATGCCTGGAGCATAGACGCAGGCAATGCACTGCAGCCGCTGCAGTTAGGCTCAAAATTCCTGAGGATGGGCTGGAGGGTCCAGCCACAGTCTATGGTCTGCAGGAACCTCTGTTATGTTTACTGTGCCTAGGGCATGACCAATGGCCAAACCCCATAATCAATGATCGTAGGCCATGTCTTGCAGACACTGCTGGGAAATGCACTCTGCCCAAGGTGTGGCAGAGGGGGAAATGTATTCAGGTACAGTGATCAAACACAAGGTACTGCAGGACGTCTCATAAAATGGGCACAATTCCAGCAGTGCATGGCCTCAGCCCTGCCCTCTAGTCCTTGTAGGTATGGTCCCTCTACCCGGGGCATATACGAAAGCTATAACCCTGGTACAGTGTTGGATGGGCATTGCTTTAAGCCATTCTCAAGGGTTCTACTTCTAGAGTAACATTGGAAAGCATATCATTAAAAAAATATATATTACAAAAATTCCATTGTACCAATTCTATGGAATAATTAAATTATTATCTCTGTCCTAGAATTTGGCATAAAAGAATTTCAATAAGGTGGTTTTATGATTAGCCAATACGCTGCAGGAACATTTCTATTTTGGGCTTCAGGATGCAGGCCAGGGTTCAGAAAGACCCATATTTATATTACGCTTTCCTTTGCACCAGCCTGCGTCAAGGCTGGTTAGGTGCAGGGAAAACACCAAAGCAGGAGCACATCATTTTGTGGTATCAGGTAATAATATCCGCATACATAATGTCGCAGGGAAAAGCCTTTGGCGACATTATATATGGTAACATTATGTATGGGGACCGGTTGCGGGGATGACTCCTGCTCCCCTTGTAAAAAAAAGAATTTGGGGGTTGCAGGGGTGTCCCCCGCATGTTCAATGTAATAATGTCTCTGCAAGAAACAGCGACTTTTTTGTCAGGAGACATTTTTGCGGGGACATTATTACATGGAACCCATTTTGCATGTACCTTTGAAAATAAGGGTGTGTTATGGGAAGCACTTGACACTCCTCTAGCACAAACATTATCTGTGTGGGCTACAACGGAATGAGCGAGGGCATTTTTGCATGCAGTTTATGCTTTGTGTTTTCTACCACACGTAAAGCCCATGTTTTTTCTCATTTCTGAGGCTACATTATAGCTGCAAGTTGGAACATGATTTGGCGAACTGACCTATGGAATTTGATGGTCTCAATTTACCAGGTAAGGTCAATTGTGTGAATGCAGTCGATTA
The DNA here is from genome assembly GCF_040938575.1 of Ambystoma mexicanum. Taxonomy (NCBI): domain Eukaryota; kingdom Metazoa; phylum Chordata; class Amphibia; order Caudata; family Ambystomatidae; genus Ambystoma; species Ambystoma mexicanum. Next base: position 442,883,458 of record NC_090933.1, on the reverse strand, counting down.
TATTCCTGGATCCATCCAAGATCAGATGGTGCAGAAGTTCTGGATAAAAGGAATACAATCTGCCTCATTACTAGGCTTACTGTTTCCACTGCCTGATATACCGCTAATAAGAGGATATTGCGGACGGCGACGGAACAGTAATTTCCCATTTTCGTGGGGAATGGGAACACTGAAGCACCAGCACAGCTGTTAACAGTGCCGCTGCTTCAGTGATTTATCTGCCGCTAGGGGCCTGAAATACTTGCAGGTCAGGCCTGCCCGTAGTTCACAGCCCCTAGCGGCTTACTCAGAGTTACCTGGTCCACTAAAGGTGCCAGTAATGTTACCCTATTTCCGAACCTGGTCACTTATAATGAGGGCCAATGACATGACCTTTATTGTGGATGAGAAAAATAACATTATAATATCATCGCTAAGGATTTAGGTTTTCAGATGTTAAATGTTCCCATGGGGTAAATGCAGTTTGTCAGGCTGAACAATAAGAACATACTTCTGGGTTTGAGGTTTCATTGTGGGATGACTTGGGCAGAGATCCTGCGGACAAAATGGACTACAAATATGCATCATATATTACATTTATATCACAGTTTTTAACCACAGCTCATTCTAAGCAAAGATGGGAGGTCCTACCTTAAAACATTGGCTATATTTCGACTCATTTACATTAAAGTTTCCATTTGAATAATCCTGCTATTAAAATCACAAGGAAGGGCACACAGATCCATTAGAAAGTTGTACAGACGTGGTCTGTGCAATTAAGAGACCAGATGTTGGACGACCTTTAAGTCCTCTAAGAGCGGGAGATAGCAGGGTCTCGTAACCGTCTATGCCTGGAGGCGATAAGAGCCAGGTTTCTTGGAGGCTTAGAAGGTCGATTTGACCTATGTTTATCTCTCCAGCCTTCATGAGGTGAGTATGGCTTCTAGTGTTCCATGATCCAATTGTTAATCTTTGTTGTAAAGCCTTTTCATTACCAACTCCTCTGTTGTTACGGTTCATTGTGTACCAACTTCATAGCCATCCAAATCTGCCTTGGCAGCGAAATCCTATTATCACAACATATATACCCTCCACTTTGCAGGACTGACATTTACCCATGCTATCACATAACATTCTTCCCCTGCTGCATTGCTCCCTCCATTTTCTTTGTAACATCTATGTCTCCCTTTTTCCATTTTCTTCCATTCTCCTTGCTACTTTTTCCTTCTGAAGACTAAGATCTAGATACCTCTGCCAAGGCGCAACACGCCACTCTATGGACAAGACACAGCAATATGTACAAGAGATAAAACAACTATATAGCAATATATAACAAAAGAAAGCAGAAAGTTACTGATCACTGTGAGAACTATGAGAGCGAGAGCAAAGCCATGCCTTAAACACAATAGCACTGGTGTATGGCACCCCATCTCCCCTCACTGCTCACCTCTAACCACAACTTCTTGAAACAATTGGAAAAACAACATCTATTGGTTGCACTGGAATAGAGGGAAGTAACAGATATACTACCCCTAAGGCCAAGGCCCCAGTTCTTCACACTCTCACAAATACTGCAATTAAAGGATCACTCAGACCAGTTGGGCAGACACAGAATGGAGGAAATACGTGGAGTGGGGAGTGGCATGGTAATGCACAGAAGGTATCGCTGGGTCAGCTGGGACAACCACGTGAAATGTTGCGTCACCCTTGCAGAGTGCTTCCTGCACTTCTCCTCGCTGCACCATTGCATGAGCTGAGTGGCCCCGCCCCAATCTTTTTAACTCTCTCGTCAAGTTTCTGCTCTAAAACCGTCTGACTCTTCATGAGGTCCAAGATGGCAGCCCTCGTCAACCACTCATTGATCAAGCTTCTCATGCCTACGTGCAATGCAATCTCTCAAATAAAATATGCTGCCCTTGGAATCTAAAATAGGAGACCGAAGTTGAAGAGGACAGAAGAAAAAAGTTATAAAAGAGGGGAACAGGCAACATGACAAACGGCAAATATGCACAGCCCCATTTGTCAAAAAATAAATATAAAGGTCAAATCTATATGGTAACTAAGTGGATAAAAATAGAATATTACCATCATAAGACACTGGTATGCATAAAATGAAACTCAGGACCCATCAATAGTCACAAAATAAATCCGTAAACTTCTACTAGATTCAATTAAACAAACCCTAAATATTTTTTAATTTAAATGACGCTTTCTCTAAGCATGTAGACTCTAGCAAGTCAGTCACATAGACAGTTTCTAGAGGATTCTCAATTATAGAAGATTCCCCATGAGGCGCCGCGCCACTCTCCTTACCAACACTTTCTATGACTGAGATGAATGAACTAAACTATCAGTACTTCTTAACAAGCAACGCATGCACCCTGACATTTCTTTCCCATCGCAAGCAAATTGAGTCTGCCATTTTTAAAGGATACACCATATGAGTCACGGTTGCAACTGCGCTTGCATAATTCCAACCTACATCTCATTTTCAGACGCCATGCTTAACATCCTTTGCGGAGCCCAAAGAACCTCAACGGGTTGCTTGCTGCACCCAACTTCGTTTTGGGACTCTAGAGCAATGTCCATGTTCTGACATGTATTGACTCTTACCCAATCCACTACAAAAGACCCAACCCCTCCTGCCCCCGCCCACCACGTTTCATTGTGAAAAAGTTTGCACATTTAGTTACCCATATGTGCACATAGCTTCATTTTTGCTACTAAAGTTCAGCAGCCTAATAATCTGTCTGAGAGACATTGTATGCATGTTCTCTACTGTCGTGGATTATAGATAAATGACAACAAGTCTAGTAAGACAGTTGGTCACAGACCAGGCGACTTTACTGATGGAACAGTTAATAGCAACAGCAAACGACTACAAATGTTCGTTGAATACAAAGCCCATAATTTGACAAGGGGCAAAAGTAGACACTTGCTTCAGATAATATAGTTTGTTGAATAAACACACACATACACTTCCTTCTTGGCTTTAGCGAAAGGCGATTATCAGGAAATCGTAGGTTCCCCCTCCAGCAGAGAAACCTAAACGCAAGTGGCAACTTCCTGTCTTAAACGGCACGTAGCAAAGTCAGGAGATGCTTTTTACACTATTTAGATCTGATAAGCAGTCAAAGGACAGGAAGCACCAAAATACACGTGCACAGTTAAGAGAGTGTGGGAGCAAGTGACATGCGTTACCCCTTAAGAAACCCATTTAATATAATGGAGTTTGAAGTTGTGTGGAAGCAAGTAACACTCTTTACCCATTCACTGAACGGAAGCCCAGTTACAATAGTGGAGATGAACAGTGGACACAGACAACACCTGTCTCTTAAGTTTGCACATAAGAAGGTCGTATTTTCAAGTAAAGTAAAGGAACACTCTTAAGCATTAGGCCTTAACCTTCCATGTAGCGGAAATGATGCACACAAGTTTGATAGACCAAGTCCCGTCTTAGATATAAAGTGCAAGTGGACTGGGGGAAAACACAGAGGTTCGCACAGCAATCAGCAGACTCAAGTCTCGGGGGCTGGGGAGAAATCGGTCACAGACCCCAGAGCAGAGGCGAGAGGGAGAGAGATAAGCAGGTCTCGCCGGACAGGAAGCTGTGGTTGATTTGTGTGCAGCACATCTTGTCGTAGAGCATAAGTTAAATGTGGAAGTCTTGCTACATGCATTTTGAGACTAATGGCGTTTGGTATATTTGACCACTCCATATCATAGCTGAACATAGTATAAATCCCAGGTCACTCAAGCTGCTAAACTAAAAAGATAACTTGTCCTTTTCTAGATAAATGTAAACCACACTCTTCGCACACATAGCAGTTCTTTTCATATGTGTGGTAATGTGCTATTTTGTAGTTGCTTTTGTTATAGCATGTGCAATGCATATTATAGATTGTAGGAGATAGATGTGATATTAAAAATATATCAACCTACTACCCTCATTGTCAATTGCATATTTCTGAGTAATGCTTCAAAATGTGTCCCTTTGAGTCCAAAGAACCTCACAAATTTCGTGGCTGTTTTTGTTAAATTATGCTAATGAGCACACACGCTCAGCAAGGTTGTCCCAAGAGCTAGGTCCACTCCTGTGGTGCGTATTATCATGAAACATGACTTCTGACTCCATGTCCACTTCCCACAGCCTCAACTGAGCTGGAGGAAAGGGGCAGAAATCGAGCTTGACCACAGGCAATTAAGTCACTTCTGGCCTGAAGTAGTGCACCCCGCTCATATAGGTGATGTGCGCCCATCACAAAATATTTCAGCTCAGCTGTTATTTCCACTAAATATGTCTTTGTTGAAATTAACCATTTTCCTCTTGTTATATATTGCTATATAGTTGTTTTATCTCTTGTACATATTGCTGTGTCTTGTCCATAGAATGGCGTGTTGCGCCTTGGCAGAGGTGTCTAGATATTAGTCTTCAGAAGGAAAAAGTAGCAAGGAGAATGGAAGAAAATGGAAAAAGGGAGACATAGATGTTACAAAGAAAATTGAGGGAGCAATGCAGCAGGGGAAGGTTATGTGATAGCATGGGTAAATGTCAGTCCTGCAAAGTGGAGGGTATATATGTTGTGATAATAGGATTGCGCTGCCAAGGCAGATTTGGATGGCTATGAAGTTGGTACACAATGAGCCGTAACAACAGAGGAGTTGGTAATGAAAAGGCTTTACACCAAAGATTAACAATTGGATCATGGAACACTAGAGGCCATAATCACCTCATGAAGGCTGGAGAGATAAACATAGGTCAATTCGACCTTCTAAGCCTCCAAGAAACCTGGCTCTTATCGCCTCCAGGCATAGACAGTTACGTGACCCTGCTATCTCCCGCACTTAGAGGACTTAAAGGTCGTCCAACATGTGGTCTCTTAATTGCGGTTCACATAGGAGCGGTCCTGAGAATAGAACGTTGTTTGGTATAGTCTACTTTCATCCAAGCGGCCCTCCTGGAATGGAATCAAAGCTCAAGGTCATTAAAGATCACGGTTGAACTCATCCTATTGATAAACATCTATTGGAACCCCACAGCACAAACAACAAAAAACATCGTAAATTCTATCGAGTCAATCATAACAGAAGGGACAACCGTTCACAACGTGTCTCGTACATTGATATGCGGAGACCTAAACGCTACCTGTCCAGAAATAGGAAGAAAAAATGCAGAAACAGTGACTCAAAACCACTACAGAGCACAATCGACTAAAAGAGGTTCTGCATGGGCTAACCTTATGGATTCTCGAGATTTGTACAACTTAAACCAACTCAACAAATCCACGCCGCCGGAGCCGACCTGGGAGAGTGACGGGCACAAGAGTACCATCGACTACATCTATGCTTCTAAAGACCTGTATGCGGTCATCGATTCATTTAAAGTGATCAAAACGAATTGCAGTGACTACAACCTTTTAACAGCATCATGGCCAGCCTTCAAAGAAACACATCAAACAATGACAACCCAGGTCGAATCTGACTCTCAAGGGACCCGACTAAAGTTGACAAAAAAGCAATCAGCTGGATGTCTACAAGCTACAAAGGAGCCCATGTCTTAAACATCGAAGTTCCGAGAACACCAATTTTGGACTGCTTCCCCCTCCTCACCCCCTACCTATCTGGTAGGTCAACAAAAAGTGGCCTAGGAAAATCACATCAGCACAGATACAATGAGGAACTAAGAGTGATGAGAGCGAGAATGAGAAAAGCAATAAGGCATGCCCAAACCTATCCATCACAACAAAATGCAGCCCTTGCGGCAGGACTAGTAAAAAGGTAATAAACCTGGGTACTAACAATCCGGAGCAGACTATACCAACATGACTCGGAGACAATGCTACATGCCATCTGCAATCGAAACTCCAGAAACATCTGGTCCGTAGTCAAAGATACCACAGCAATGACTGACACAGGTATATCAAACAGCGTTAGCGAGGAAGCATGGTCACTGCATTTCACCAACTTGTTTCAACATCCTACAACTGATCCTCACATCGCTGGTAAACCTGTTCCTTGTAAATGGGCTGTTGCCGATGACAAAACTATCATCTTGAAAAAGATAAAGACCTTGAAAAATTCAAGAGTCCCGGGTCCTGATGGAATTTCCAACATACACTTGAAAGAAGACCCGGAAGAATGGGCAACACTGATCTCAGAGAGTATCAACAAATGTCAGGCTACAAGAAACAAACCAGATCCTGAAAAACGGTCAACATAGTTCCCATCTACAAAAAGGGACCGAAGAACGATCCTAAAAACTATCGACCAACAGCGTTGCTAGATTTCATAGGCAAGCTATTTGGGTTGTTAATCCTGGACAAATTTCACGATTGGCAGAAAGAGTCCAACACAGTGGACCCCTATCAATCAGGTTTTATAAAAAACCTTGGCACAACCATCAATATCATGCCGATTAGCATTCTCAAGGCTGGTGTGATGGAAGGACGCCCTAAAATATTCATAGCCTCCATAGACCTGGTCCAGGCATTCGACCGTATAAATAGAGAAAAACTGTGGCAAAAACTGAAGAAAGCCAGATGCCCGGCTGTCATCGTAGAACCAATCAAAGCACTCTACTCTGACACCTCCATGAGAGTGCGGCTCAACTCAGCGGGCCAGCTGTCGGACCCCATAAAGACAACTAGAGGGGTAAAACAAGGCTGTCCCCTGGCCTCAGCACTATACATAGCTTACATGGCCGATATTGTAGACACAGAAAACGACAACCATTCCTTTCCTCCTACAATAGGAGAGTCTAAGATCACAAGGCTCCTTTACGCAGACAACATCATTCTTCTACACCAAACAGCTATTGGACTACAGTGCCAGTTAAACAGCCTTTCAGAATATCTAAAAAAAAAACCACTGGTTCATGAATTCGGAGAAACTGGAAACCGTGACAAGCCTTACCTACTTGGGAGATAAACTCACCAAAAGTAGAACAGAAACGACCATGCAGGAAAACCTTTATGCAAAAACAACAACACTTGCAGCTCAAGCATCAATCTTGGAAAGAAAGTTTGGTAAGTTTTCACTAATGCCAGTGATAAACTTTTACAATGCAAAAGCTACACCAGCAATTACTTACGGTGCAGGGTCGATGCCACAACTTCCGTCTACACTTTGGACCAAACTGGAAGGACTGTTCTGGCGCAAGGTTTTGAAATGACCAATCTCAACTCCCATGGTCGTAATCAGAAGGGAACTGGTTTGTCATTGATTAAATCTGTGGTAGATAGGAGCAGTTTGCTGTTTCTTGGAAAAATTCTAAGAAAGCCAAGGCCGAAAATACTCGACATCATATACAAGGAAATGATGAGTGGTAAAAGCCAGATGCTGGCAGCTTGGTCAAAAAGAAACTTAGATCTGGTTGAAAAAATTGGAAGCTTCCAATGGGATTGGGAACGAATCCCGGATAAATTCAAAGAAAAACTGAAAATCTGGGATTGGATCGAGACATTGGACAAATCAAAAGAGTTCAAATCAACTGCTGTCAATGAACATGCAAAAAGTGGACGAGGTTCGAAACTACTTAAAAAAGTTTCCTGACAAGGCACTGTGTACAACATTCTTAAGGGCCCGCCTGAACGTTTTGAAAACAAACAAAGTGTTATTATTCAGAAAACAATCTGTAAATAACACATGTCGTTATTGCAAGAACGAAAATGAAGTTGAGACAGTGCAACATCTCCTCTTAGCATGTCCAGGGACTGCAAACTTGAAGCTCACATACTGCCAACCACACAGGCATAAACATTTTACATTAGACGGGGAATCCTGGTGGAACTGGATGATGAGCGGAGATAATACATCCCTGATGATTGCAACAGCAAGATTCCTACAGAGCCTGGACCTAGACGGAAAAGTACAAACTACAATCTTACACGAAGAAAACCAAACGGAATGACCTACAAGCCGGAGACCACGGACACAAGGAGCCCATTGGTATAACAGAAGACGATGCAACACTGGTAACAACGAGATAACATTTCTCAAACTACCACTATCACGAAGACTGTTGCTCCATTTGTAAAAATTGTCAAAGTAACAATTAAATACAAAGAAAATAAAAATAAAATGTAATGTTTGGAAGCATGAGGGGTTAAAGAATGCACTTGGGCAATCCTAAAGATTTAGGGCCTGATTCACAGAGCATTTTCCTATGTGTTTGCACCATTATAAACCCCTTCTGTTAATCAGGCCCTTAGTGGTTTAATTGCCTTGGGATTCATTGAAATATTAACTTGGGCGAGCTCCAGAATATTAATTCCAGCACTGCCAAGCCTAAAGGATGGCGAAGAGTTGGCGCTGTAGAAAATGTGAATGTACTTGGATGAAAGTGAGTAGGGATTGAATAAACGAAAGCCTGGTACCTTGCAAAAGAGATGTAACTGTTGGTTCATCTAGTCTAGTTTGTTTTCATGTCCTGCTAGAATTCACACAGGAGGCGTGCATTGTGCAGCATATAATTGGCCTGAATACTGAATTATGATAACTTGGGAAGATTGTCTATTTCTTCCAGGGCACGTGGTTGCAGCCAACCTTTAACGTCGGAACGATTGACCCACATGAGTAACATAACACACAGTATATGTCAGCAAAACCCAATATCACATAGCATCAAACAGAAAAATATCAGCACTAAAGAAGGTCCAAAATGAGAAAAATCAATGATCCCATGGCATTGTAGCCAAACACAAGAAAAGCACAGATTAAAAAAAGGTCAGAAGTTAAATGCATGAGGAACAACAAAAACACGTTGAATATCGAGAGTTCCATAGCTCTACTTATGTCCAGCACATACAACTTGGTATGCCCTTATTTATTGATAACAACACCTCTTTCATAAACACATGAATACAACCAGGATGAGAGACTAGGAGAAGGTGGACATGAATAGTTTGGCTCCTCTGTTATGTCAACACATACAACTGTGTAAGCACTTATTTATTGTTAACAAACCATCTTTAATAAACTAATTAATAAAACTAAGATAAGAGACTACGAGAAGGCTGAGAGACTAAGGTTAAGATCACTTTGAGAGACGAGGACTGGGGGGATGGTTTTGCCCAAACATTACCAATATTTGCTCATATAAGTACACGCATGCAATGGCTTTGCCAGGATATTGCCAGCATTTGCCCTTATAAGGACACAAATGTGATGGTTTGGTCACAAAATGCACATGCATTTGCCCTTTAAGGACACACATGCAATGGATTTCCCCAAATATGATCAGTCTTTGCCCCTACAAGAACAAATCTGTGATGGTTTGCCCAAATATGCCAGACATTGTCCTTGTAAAGTACACCTTCCATGGCTTCACCGCAACCTGCCAGCATTTGCCCATATAAGCACACACCTGTGTTGGCTTTACCCAACATGCTAACAATTGCCCCCGTAAGATTGGTCTGCAGTTGCTTTGCCCAAAGTGGCCAGCATTTGGCAATGTAAGAATATCGAATGGCTTACAGTAAGCATATCATAACACTATTAAGAGGGACCTCCATTAAAAAATAAAGTGGTAAACTGAACAACAATCAAACTATACCACAGAAGTACCCATAGCATGCACCTCGTGTATAAAAAACACTCTAAAGTTGGTGTTGTCATCAGTACAACCCAGCAGATTGAAACTACTATTCAGTTTAATCGTTTTTTAAATTGTAATCACCAGTGCTGATTAAAAGACAGTACAAAGTGAAAAACTGAATACAGAAAAAGGTGATTCATCGACATCAGTTACAGGAAAAAGTAAATGTATGCAAATATATACAACAGAACACAGACATGTTGAATATAAAAAAATAAACATATGAAAAACCTCTCCTGAAATAGTTTACAAAACAATTAGAAGGACAAGACAATAAAGTCCTACATGTTTCGGTCCTTCGAGTTGGACCTTCCCCATGGTCTTATAGTGACACAGCTTGTGCTAAGTTAAAGAAATAAAACAAAAGGTGTCAGAATCACCTTACTTGAAACATTGGTCCTGATTGTAAACATGAGTGATACATGAGAAACGTCACATGTAATTTATATAATTTGGGTTATGTTAATGGTGTAGAACCAAATATATTGCCTGACAAAATGTAGAACCTGTTCCCATCCAACCTTTATGAATCTGGCAGAGCTATCGGAAAAAGGGCAAAATGCTGAATCAGTAGGAAACGGCAGTAATAGTGCCCCACATCAAAGCAACACTCCTTTGTCTCACCTTCGCTCTTCTAATCTCAATGATTCAATAAAGTTGATGACATTTCATTTCACAAAAATGGGTATGCAAGCAGCGAATGCCTCAATCTCTTTCAACATACTCTGCGAAACGAAGAAACAAATAGAAAGTTGCATGGTACCATTGAGGATGATTGTTCACCTAGGAAAAACCAGAGAAAGTCACCAATGTGTATTTATGGAAACAGCATCTCATCTAAGAAGGGGTATGTGTACAAATACATGGCTCATTCGAAATGTGTGATTGTGTAGATGTGTTAACTAAATCACCATCCTAAGCAAAAAGTAGAAGGAACAAAACAGATAAATAATTATATAAATAAACATCTCGTTATTACATACCAAAGGGACATGCCTAACTCCTACCTTCGATCCTTGTTACATTCTGCCTCCTCATAACTGACTGATACCCAAAAGCAAATTCAACTGCCACACTGCAACCCAATGCCACAGTAGCATACGTGCTTGCTGCATCTTCGTCTGTTACCTGGAAATGACGCAGTGGCCCCATTTCCAGGGGAAACAACTAGACCTGCAAGATATACCTCCCTAATTGAACTGAAGTCATTACTATATTATGGACGGCCTGACCAAACGAGAAAAGAGGGACATGAGAACGCACCTTATCAACCACTGTATCAATTTCAGAAAGCTTTAATATTCTACAATGGTGTAACATGTATAAATTGCAACAGAGCTGGCATCAAATAGATATGTAGATATATTTTACATAAAACCATAACGTATCTCCTATACAAACCACTCTAAGGATTACTTGTCTTATGTGTTAGCCAGTAACAAGATACAGGGACGTCAGCCTGATATAAACGCCACTGAGAGCTAACAGGATGAGGTGAAGGAAAAGTCACCAGATTACATTTTCAAAAAAACATTCTAATCCATCATTCAATCCAATAATGGAGTTTTTTGTTTTTGAAAATTAATCTTTGTTCTCACTTTATTAGTGACCGTTCAGCATCCTCAGCATGTCGTATAGACTTGACCACAGTCCATTGTATCTAATCTTCATAAGGTCCTGCTTCACCGTAGTGTGCTTCCAGAGGTGCCTCCATATTCATGTTTTGAATGAAACTCCTGTGTTCCCCAATTTTGACTCTTGCTTGTGTTCATCAGTTGTGACAAAGGAGAGACATCTATTGGATTTATTTCCATCTCGGCAGAGATATAATGGTTGTACAATGTGAGCTGTGAAGATTAGAAACAGAGTAGCTGAATACACACCAAAAATATGGATGCAATATGGAAGAAGCTCATACACAAGTTTCGAATATCCGACCACTCCAGAAGTCACCCATGCACATATGGATTTCTTCTTTCTTTACACTAACATACACAGGCTATTACATATCCTTTCACTTGCACATTGCTCTGTTACATTACAGCTAAATGTGTGCTATGTACAATCTATTAAAAGATACACACACCCCCACACACACACACACACTTACATAACATTTTCTTTAAAACAGGCACATTGCTTGGTAAACAATTCAAAGGCTTTAATGAGTGAGCTGATCCAGTGGAGTACAGAGTTGATAATAATTAACAGCATTCAATGAAACCCTTGATTTCAATACTTAAGCAGATGACTGAGCGTGATGCTGTGAATGATAATGCAGGTGGTCTGGAGAATAGTGCCTGGTGGGCTCATCTCTAGATATTTGGAATACCTGAAGATGAGGTGTGGTCATATATTAAGAGCCATGTAATATCAATTTTAAAAAAAAGGATTTTCAGAGAAACAAAAATGGTTGCTGCAAAAGACATAGCACATTTTTAGAGCACCTCAGGTAAAACCCCAATAGGACATGTAAACAATGCTAAATCTAATACTTAAATTAATTGTTCACTGTAGCCTGTAAAAAATAAAATATTTTCTATCAAAAAAGTTCAGCAAATATAGTACATGAAAATTCTGATTACTCAAAATGTCTGCAGAGTTCCTTTTTCCTCGGCTACAAATTCCTATAAGTAGAGGATGCATGTTTAGCCTATATTCCTTGTAATGCATTTTACTAATGACCTTACATTCTCCCCCCTGCCGCAATACTGTTGGCTTTAAGCCCGGATTGTAGATTGCAGTATATAACTTCTTTTCATCTCCTGGTGTAGATACCTTGACACTATAGTTGATAAATCTACAAATAGAAAGGCCATGGGTGGTTTAACAATATATGTTCCCTCTGATATTAAGTTGGGTCAAAATAAGGTTTCTTCTTACTACATTGTAGTATGGACAAAAAAGAGTGCATACATTAAAGATCCTTTATTTTACTCAGAGTGCATGCAATTCAATGATGCCTTTACATATGTTTGTCCCGTTTAAAATGAGGAAGTCATATAGACAAAGAAGTAAGAGTCTTTTGTCTTGTGGGTTCAAGAGACTCAAATTAATAGGTGTGGGAGGTCTCCTCCATCAATCGCCCCATTCCATCAAATATATTTTATTTGTCCATAGTTCCCCTCCTGCTCTTTTCTCTTGCTGTTCTCTCTGATTTTCAATTAGACTTGTTGAAATATGTTCTGTATTCTAGATGCACAAAGGGTGATCTTTGTTGGATACTAGATCAATGTTCAGTGCAGTTATTGCGTTCTTCATTGAAGTCAGCTGACAGAGATTTGATGACTCCCCTTGCTCGTTCCAAGCTGCATCAACAATTTCAGCTCTGTTTGATGAGGAACACTTTTATGAACAATCTTTCCCATGCAGATTGGGACTGAGGTCAATTCCAGTTTGAGAGCAGCTATGGGAAAGCTTCTTGGCAATTTGAGCACATCCTCCCAGAAGATATTTAGCAATATTTAGTTTTCCCAAGCAATTCCTGTTGTCCTAAAGTTTAGGCCCATACTGCATAATGTCTATACATTTTTACCCATATGCCTCTTTTAGTTTGAGGGCAATCTTAACACCATTGCTCTTTCAGAAACAATTCAAGCATAGCCTGCATGCTCAGACAAAGAGATGATGGCTGGAAGGTTTAGAATGAATCTTCACCTCTGGCAATACTCTGGGCAACCCTCCAGACCAACACATTTCACCTGCCAAGCCATTACAGAAGGGGAAAGACCATATGCAAATCAGGCTTGGTCCCACCCCAGAAGGGGCAGTTTAGCCTGAACTGCTAGGTCACATCCGTTCTGCACAAGACCACAAGCATCCCCAGAAATGTTACGGCCTTGTTGGGCCTCATAAGTGAGGAGTAGCGTGGGTCTCTAGGCCGAGCAGGCACGGGACCCATGTCTGGTTATAGGCGCCCCACTCGGGGTGACAAAGCAAAAACAAAGAGGTGATTACTGGAAGGTTTAGAATGAACCTTAACCTCTGGCATTGCTCTGGGCAACCCTCCAGATCATAGGTGTTCGCCTGCCAAGCCATTACAGAAGGGGAAAGACCATATGCAAATCAGGCTTGGTCCCACCCCAAAGGGGGCAGTTCAGCCTGAACTGCTAGGTCACATCCCTTCTGCACGAGACCAAAATCAACCCTAGACATGTGTCAGCCTTGTTGGGCCTCATCAGTGAGGAGTAGCTTGGGTCTCTAGGCCCAGCAAGCATGGGACCCAGGTCTGGGCATACCAGTCCCACTCAGGGTAACACAACAAAAACAAAGAGGTGATGGCTGGAAGGTTTAGAATGAATCTTAACCTCTGGCATTGCTCTGGGCAACCCTCCAGGTCATAGTTGTTCACCTGCCAAGCCATTACAGAAGGGGAAAGACCATATGAAAATCAGGCTTGGTCCTACCCCAAAAGGGGCAGTTCAGCATTAACTGCTAGGTTACATCCCTTCTGCACGAGACCACAAGCATCCCAAGACATGTTTTGGCCTTGTTGGGCCTCATCAATGAGGAGTAGCTTGGGTCTCTAGGCCCAGAAGTGTGGGGTGCATTTACAGGCCCTAAGCAGAAATCCCTGTCACCTAAATTAAATATTGGAACAAAAAACGGCTGTGCTTTGCTTTCACTGGCATATGTGTGGCAAGCATTTGGATATTTCACCAATAATGGCACTGCGTTTGCTTTTCTTTCATCTGAATAATAAGGCGTTATGCCCTACATTCAAAAACGGCCCTGCGTTTGTTGTTGCATCTGAATAACAAGAAGTTACGCACTGCATTTCAAATGGCCCTGCATTTGCTTTTCTTTCATCTGAATACCAAAAAGTTATGCACTACATCAAAGTTATGCACTACATCCAAAACGGCCTTGTCTTACTGTTAAATGACATGGGGGGCAAGGATTTCAACATTGCAAACCCAACACAGCTTTTATTTTCCCTTTCATGTAAATGGCAGTGCTCTAAAACAGTGCAAATGAAACCTACAGTACAGCATTTCAAACGGTAGATGAAAAATGGCTTGCACACGTGTGAAATAAAGAAAAATGATTTTTAAAAACCACTGTGAAAGGATAGCTTTTGCTCGCACAGAAAATGTCAGTGAAGTATGTTTTGGGTGGGGTGTTGACTAGAGCCATATACATTATGTTTCCCCCCACAAGACTTCATCACCTTGGAAGAGGCTCAGAATACCAGTAAAACCAGTTTTTGGGTGCAGGCACAAAACTCAATTGAAAGCCTTGCCTCCCACTGGAAGTCACACCTATAAGTGAACTATTCCGCAATGACATGTGATGTGACTGAGGGCATTATAATTCCCTGTTCTGCCAGACGTAAAGGCAGTACTAGCAGGGAGGACAAAGAAAGCAGGTGTGGAGAGAGCTTGACCAGGAAGTGTGAGTTCCTCCTGCACCCACTACCAAGGACAAACTGACAAACTTCAAAGGGTGTAATAAAAATCTTTGGTCCCTGGCTGAGAGAGTGAAAGACAGTTGGTTGTGGGGGAAGAAGCACCACCCTCCCATATGTGACAGTTCCTCCAAATTGACATTAGAGGATTGATTCATTTGAGGCATTTTTCGTAGTACTTAGAATAAGAAGTACTTTTTTTCATCTATTTTTCCATGTCATTTCCAGGCGGTTGTTTAGACACTAAGTGCATGTTCCGACGACTTTGTGGTCTGAAATGGCCAGTAAAGACTAGTTTCTGGCTGATTTAAAAATGTCACAAGCATGAGTTTGATGGAAAAATGGAAAATATGATTATGAACATGCTTAATCATCTGCAGAGTTATAACTGTTATATATTTTATGAAAAGGACAAACATGCGCCAAAGGGCCATGCTACCTCGCACGGAGTTGGCGATCAGCTTACTTAATTACCTATGACTAACTAAAAGCACATATCTATTCCTTATGGCCATAGCTGGTATACATATTAAATTAGGAAATATAACTCAGTTTTGCTAAAAAATTGAATTGAGAAACAAAGAACTGTAATACATGCCAAACAGACAGATGGTGCTCCCTCCCCTTGAACCAATGATGCCAAGGGGCGAGGAGAGGAAGGGTAGATTGTCCTATCAAAGGATAGGGGTAATCATAAAATACTCCCCCTAGATTGTAAAGTGAATGATGTCATTTGGGCTATATAAGGGGGGACTGTACACACAGACACACACACAAGAATCTGGGGAGACAGGAGAAGGAGGATGGAGAGGAGGCAGCTGATCCCATCCAGGAGAGTGCAGAGACCAGGCTCTTTGCTCTAGCTGTGTAGAGTGTCCTGATATCTAGCTGGCTGTCCAGAATCCCACCCAGGAGAGTGCAGAGACCAGACCCCTTGCCGAGCAGTCCCGAGTGTCCTGAGATCCAGCTGGCTTTCCAGAATGCTAAACTTTGTAAGTAGCAAATAACCCCAGCCCTAAATTGCATAATCTTTTCCTTTTTGCAACATAACCCCATTGAAAATCCCATCAAAAGTCCCAAATTGCCAGTATAATCCATTCACCTTTCCATAGAAGAATACGTAATAGCCTCTGTATGTTAGTCTATTCCTTTGATACATTTTTCAGTTGTCCGAAAAAAGTCCTTAGTATCATTTTGATATAAATCAATTAATTCCCCCATTGAAATTCATGTTCAAAATTGTTGCCATTCTAAATCAACAATCTTGTCGAGTGTCTTTATTTACTATAGTCATTAAAGTATAGCCTCAACAGAATTAGTCTCTGTGTAACTGTAAATTGAATTTGCCCGTTTATTGTGTGCATTACCCCACAAACTCCTAATTTGCTCTGTCCTATTGAAAATCCCAAACCGTAGTCCCATTGGGAGAAATCCCCTTTGCCAAGAATTCTGTCTGTTATGTGCCTCTGTCCTTGTCTTGGAAAAGCGATTTCTGATTTTGAAAGCTAAACCCTTTCCTTATCTACCTGTTATTGTAAATCTTGTGTAAAACGAATTTCCCATTTGCCGTTTGTATTTTTTTCCTTTTGCATTTGCTTTCTCCTCAAAATCGATTTTCCTACCTCATTCCCATGTTATTCTGTGTACTGATTAGTGCTCTCTTAGCTTCCCTATCTCCTCAAGTGCAGCAACACGAATTTCCTTTATTCTGTCCCAAAGCAGTTGTGAGTAGCCGTGTGAATAATAATACATGTCTGATTTTGCCGTCTTGCTCCAAAAATGGGCTTTCTTTTCTGGCTTCCCATCTTGATCTTAAACCTTGATGCTATTACTTGATTAAAAACTGTTTCGTTTCCCTTTTTTGCCATTAAAGATCCATGTAAACTGTGATAGGATTTCCGACCAATTGTTCTGTAGGAATCATTGCATTTGTGTTGCTACATATTAGTGGCTGTTGTATTTTGAATATTTTCCTTTTTCATTAAATAATAAATTAATAAATATCTTACTAATACACACCGGCCTGGTTCTTAGTCCATTGTGACATGGTGTGATTGTGAAGGTTGGGTGCGAGATGGGTTGGAGGCCTACTCAAAGAGAGGAACCTGTGGTTTATTAAAAATAGAAAGCGTTTTTATTGTGCGCCACATTCATTGTCGGGGAAGGAGTCCCTGGCTGGCGTGTGCCGTGTTATAAATCCGTGACAGAAGGCACGGGACCCACATCTGGGCATATCCGTCCCACTCAGGGTGATAAAGCAAAAACAAAGAGGTGATGGCTGGAAGGTTTAGAATGAATCTTAACCTCTGGCATTGCTCTGGGCAACCCTCTAAACCATCGATTTTTGCCTGCCACGCCATTACAGAAGGGGAAAGACCATATGCAAATCAGGTTTGGTTCCACCCCAAAAGGGGCAGTCCAGCCTTCTTTTATGGCATGTGCTAAATGCAGTTTCCAGTTCAGGGATTCTTTTATAATGATCCCTAGCTAAGGGAACTGTTTGACTTGTTCAATGTGGTCTAGCCATAGCTCGAAGCTTGGAGATCTTGTCTTTTATCCCATTTTGCAAAAGAGCATCCACTTTGACTCAGACAAGTTGGTTTTTAGATCATTCTTTATGCATTATCTGTGAAAGCTATCTCACATCAATTGCAAGGCCTTTGGTGTTCTTGCTAGAATGAACGAATCATCAGTGTGCACCAGCATAGCAACTTCTTTACCATTTATTCTTGGCATGTCTCTTTTCCTCTCTCCATCTTTGCCGGACTGACCATTAATGTAGATAGAAAAAGGTGTTGGGGTGCACAGACAACCTGGCTTTACAAATGTTGTTGTTTTGAAGTGCCTACTTAGAGGCTCAGTACGGGTTTGCCGGTATGCCACCGGTATTACTGGAGGGATACTGCCAAATTTGAACACCCTTTCTGCCACCAGGTCTACCGATGTTTTTTGTCAGTAGGGTGACGGATATACCTCCAGCTCAGCTGGAGGTACATCCTCCACCCTACCGCCAAACTTGTAGTTGGCTGGTCCGGAATAGTGTTGGTATATGTTATTACCGGCACTTTAATTCCAGACCGGCCATGCAAGGAGGCCCTTAGTCTGCCTGATTGGGAGATTGTGATTGTGACATGGTTTCCTGGTAGAGAGACATGATCATACTCAGAAATGATTGATACATGTTCATTTTGGACAATTTAGTCCAATGTGTTTGCTCACTGAGTAGATTAAATGTGCTGCTAAGATCAAGGGGCACATGGATTCCTTTTGCAGCCCTGAAGAAATTAATCATGTGAATCATGAACATGAAGACAAAAACAAGGTTGATGGTAGAAAGACCTGTTTGAAAAATCCCACTCTGCCCAATTTAGAATGGTGTTCCTTTTTAGCCATTCTTTTGGCCTTTCAAAGGTAAAAAGAGCTTACAATCTACCTCACTTAGAATGATGGATCTGTAAGATTTTGGATTTGTAGTAGACCCTTTCAGGTACCATGTTAGTCCAGATATTGGGGAAAACTTGAGTTTTTACGAATACCCTGAGGCAGTGTTTTAAAATGGGAATTCACCCTTCTTGAAATTATTTAAATAACTCTGGTGGTATGATGATTGGTCTTGGGGCCTTACCCACAAAGTCTTGATTGATTCCTATATTTTTTCATCAGAGTACCAATTTACAATATCATCACACTTGGATTGGTTTATCTCCTGCCCTTGAGCAGACCCTCCATTAATAGCTCATTAATAGCTGAAAGGTTGCGCGTTGGTTCAGCAGACTCTACGTCATGGGCGATCTTAAAAATATGTGCCAGCTAGCAGTTTTCTGGAATTTTACCTACAATGTGATTTTTCTTTGTGCCTTGTTCTAAGGCTTTGAAGATCCAGATGCTGCTGCCACAAACCTACTCCATGTGGGTCTCATATATAGAGACTTTTCCCACCTCACTAAGATATTGTATTTGTAGGCCTTTATTGTGCTTTGCACCTTCTGGTTATTTCTCATAACCTGAAGTTCCTTTTTAAATAATTGTCCATCTCCTTACATTCTCCTTCAAACCAGCTCCCTCGTTGAGATTTATTTTTTGGTTGCTTGTCATTGGTGACTTCCTGGGAAACCAGTGATGCTGCTGATGTGATCAGTTTGCAGTATAATTCCTTATTTGCCTTTTGGTCCTGAACATTTCTGGCTCGCTCTCAGATTGATAAGCAGCTGACAAATGTTATCCCATTTGATTTCTTTTTTCAACCTAATTTTACTCTGAATGTTCCATTTCCCATTGGAGGAGTTGGGGCAACACTGGCTATTTTCTACTGTGAAGGAGTTTGATGTGGCAAGAATTTCAGAATGTCTGCAAAAAGCCTACTTATGTGCATTGATGGTCACTATGTTGGGGTATCCCTGTTTTAGTAATTTCAGTCTTAGAGACTCGGCATGTTTGGAAAACTCTTACTGCTTGGAGCAATTCGTCTGAACAATTGCCTGACAGGGGGATTGCCTTGTAAGGGTAGGCGATGTGTCCCAGAGTAGTAGAGGCATGTGTTCCTAGCTGCTGGCATGGTTTTGCGATGCGGCACAGTATACAGATGGCAACATTTTTGATCTTGTTTGTTTGACCATGGTCAGTGTTGGCATGATGAGTAGGATTAGAATTTTCGGTATTTCATTTCTTTGTCACATGCAACAGTACCCATGATGACAATGGCACCGCCCCTATTTGCAGGTTTAATGGTGATATGCCCATTTTATTTTAAGTGTCAATGTGAAGTCACTCTTTTTTTATTTGGTTATATCTAATCCTAGGTCTCTCCTACACAAGCACTTGAACGTTTTCCCCCAAAAAAGTGTTTCTAAATATGATGATTTTTTGGGGCCAACAATAGTGTCTGCGTGTTGAATGTTGAATGTTGAAGGTGGTAGAAAGCCTGTTACATCTGCAGGTGCCACATACTCACTATTCACAGAGCAGTAGTTACAGTGCATGACTATGATACATTTAATGAGTTCTGAGCGGATTTGTAAAAGTTCTGCTTCTTTAGCCATGACAAATCTAAGCCCTTGCCTAATTGTTTAGTCGCTGTGATAATATGAAACATTAACCCTCGGGAGCTGCTCATAATAGTTGTAGTGGTGTTTATGCATGTTGATTGGAAGGAATGCACTGGGATTGAGGCAGTTCCCTGAGGACTGCCCTTGGCACAACATGATTTCTGCCGGTCAACTGGCGCAATGTTAGTAATGTCCGAGGTTGATGGTCTTGCACGTCACCTTCATCATATAACCCATCAGAAGATACTGAGATGTGTGAAAAAGTGACAGTATTTTTTCTTGGGGAAATGCGTCACCAAGGCCAGCTGCCATGGCTGATGCTATGTGCGAAAGGCTGGTAAAAGAAATTGATGTGCCCTTTCCTCGGTAAATTTGATGAAGTTGTTCTTTCATTTGTCAATCTTTTCATTAAAGGATAGTTCCTTACATTTTCCAATCTTAGCATCAGTGTCCTCCACAGTTAGCTTTGGCATTGACTAGTGATGGGCTGGAGAGCAATGTTTTTTCACCCTCCTCTAATTCCCGTTTTAATGCGGTGCTGTTGCTTTGAGAGGTTTCTGTTATCAGAATCATTCAATTAGACAATGACCTATTGCTGATGTGTTTGAGTTGAGAAACTCAGGTCCTTTATGAATATTCTCAGAATGTTTCTGACATGAAACACTTCTGGCATTGTTTTGAACTTGAAGAACGATTGTCTGATATAGGTTATGACTCATGACAGGAACTCCTCTTCGATAATGGCCTTTTCACTGACTTTGCCTCTGTGTTGGGGCTGCTGGCTGGTGACTGTCCTGTTGTTGGCAAACTATCCAGATGGTAATTACAGTAGAAAATTTGCAGCAATGTCAGGTGGGCTGAGAGGAGCAGTGCACTGACAGTGCCAGCACCAGTGGCTTGCAATGTTACCGTCAAACGTATTGTTATTCATGATAATGGATAAATAGCCCTGCCAACCTGGGTCATTAGGTTTATGAATAACAATCGGTTAGTCCATGCAGACCTCTGGCCAGTGCACACTGCAGAGCTTGAAATTGGCAGGAGCTAAAACCAGCTCCTGGGTGTCAGGTATCACCAAGTAAGCAGGAGCTACGGCCAGGTAACAAGGTGCAGGAACACAGCGCAGCACAAATCTAACCACATGAGATGCACAGTAATATTTGAGCTATTATGTATGATCGGTTATGTTTAAATGTGTCCTAGATGTGGCCTAGTTCTACTTTTGTAAAATGTTCAAGCACTCAAAGTTAATGTCACATATGCATGTTTGTAAGGCACCACTTGGACTGGGGAGCCAAAGTAGTTTATGGTAGATGTTGGTTTCAATGTAATAGGTTCTCCTAGGGTAGAGGAAGGAGTTAAATAGTTCCAAGCAATTTCGAACCTTGAACTGTTGTTGCCATATCACGACTGACTGCCAGTTAAAATAATACAGTTACCAAAACACCTCAACATAACCAAGCTGGAATCAGCAATAAGTGCAGGGACTCAGAAATAAGTGCCAGGGCTGAGCCATGGCAAACTCTCCCCACCCCGCTCCAAAAATTAAGCACCGTCCAGCATGTCTGTTAGCTCCTGTACCATGTTGGCACTAGAACAAATATTGTGCCAGATTGTCTTCTTCTATTAAGATGCACTGTCCGAGAAGAGTCATAAGAAACAAACAGGTGATTCAAGTCTATAAGCCTACTTCGATCCAATTCTACTCAAGGCTCGCACTTGCGCCAAGTTTTCTTGGGAAAACACTAGTTCAAATGTACCTCAAAAGCAATTTAAAAAGCATGGAGAATAGTTTACATCCATCAGTAGAGAGGACCCTGAAACAATTCTGTACCTAAGAAAATAATGATAACCTTGCTTTAAAGAATCTATTTTCAAAAGAGCCGTCCAGGGAGGACAGACATTTTCATCAGAGGGCCCCGCCTCTTGCTTTAGCCTACAGCTGTGGGGCTTTTCATCACCTGAATTCTGCTTCACTATTAGAACCCATCTAGCCTAACCAAGGCACTAGTGTCGTCTTTGAACCTCACCTTTGACCTTCTCTTACTTGAGTGAACGGAGCTACAGAATTTGTTCTTTTACGAGGATCCTTTTTCTCAGTTGACCATACCTCTAATAATGCCGGAAGTGGTCCACTCAACCTGGTCTGGGTCTTGATGCCAATCTGACATAATTTCAAAATGTCCCCTCTGCCATAGACTATGGCGGGTTGCTCAATGGAGATATGTGTGAATGGTATTGATCCACCACAGAATTATTTTACATGAGGTAAGAGAGAAAGGAACACCGTGCACCCTATTGTCTTGCAACATCAAACCAAGGCACCATTACTGGCTGACATTGGAAAGCATGGGTAGCTGCACCAACAGGAGAAACACATTGTTTCTCTTGGCACTCAAATGTCGCACATGCCTACTCCGCATTTCCCCTCCATCAGTATATATTGTGGGGTAGAAAAATAATCTGCACCTCATAGCAATTAACAGTGAATCAAAGGGCCCTTTAAGCTAGATTTGATCAGCTATAATGTAATCTTCAATGTTAATATATTGCAAACCACCTTTCTTCAGTGCAGGCCCCTGAGGCTGGCGGCATTGAACTGCAGTTGCAATGCACCATCTGGAGCTCAGTAGGAGGTGGCTGGAACGTAAATGAAGGTGTTAAGATAGGGCATAATGAAGGTACCAGGGCAGGAATATCGGTGTTACACCTATCTTAACGCCTCTCTGCAGACTCTGGGGCATTTTCATTGTCTTTGAAGGTATAGGGAGGGATGGAACAAGAGTTATGTGCCTGCCTCCTTTCTACCCTACACCTTCAAAAACAAATTGGTGTTGACGCCAAAGATGTTCATGCTGTTGTAAAACCAATGATTCCCTATCTAATACACCTGCTTTTTACTGCAGCAAAAAGCAGGCGGTTGATATAGGAAATCATTGTAAGCGGCACTTGCCATGCAAAAATGCCAGGCAGTGTTTACTCGTTTTGCTTTGAGGAGTGCAAAAGAGAAGCGTAAAGACACTCCCGCCCTACCTTTACACTTCTTTTTTGCAAATGATGAAAATTGACCGCAGGGGACCTGTTTCATGTAAATGTAAATACAAGCAGCCCCTTCAAGGCAATACAAACTGAGCTCCTGTATGCTTCTTCCACAGGCGCTAAACACAGTCTGGGCAATGCTGCAGTGCCTCACAAAGCGAGGCTGGGTAACTGCTGTTACCATCAGCAGGCCCAGAGAGGGGCAGCCCAACCTCTCCCCCTCTCTGCTCCTCTCCTCCCCCCAAGTCGATGAGACACGCAGTCTGTACAACACAATGATGAGGAAGGGTGAGGGTGAGCAATCACCTCACCCTTCCTTCATGCAGCAAGGTGCTAGGCACCTAAGGAAACCAACAAGCAGGCAGGGATCAGGTTCAAATACAGAGCAGCATGCTCTGAAAAAACACAATCAGTTTGTGGACCCTGAACGGGGACCCAAACAAACAGGAGGTGCAGTGTTTACTCAGTGCCTTCCAAACCTTTGCTTCTTTAGCCTCTTAAAAGTTTGTTGCATTTCGTCGCGTTTTTTTCCCTTTGAACATTGACCTGTTCAACTTAACACGACGAGCAAGCGGTGAACATTGACTAAGAAAACAAAGTCTCCAGGGAAGAATCGCAAAAGTAACAAGAATCCAATTACCTGAGCAGAGCGGAGGAAATCCTGCAGCGCGGCTCGGCGTAGGCGGCGTATTCGAGTATACGTCTATTTCAAGGTTAGCTGCCATGCCGGGCGCCGTACGAGCGCATTAGAAACTTTATTTTCCTACGTGAGCGGGATAAAGTAAACATCCGCAGTCAGCTGCTCCCCCAGGCAGACGCCGGACACGCGCTGCCCGGCTAATCTTTCACAAAGTAAGCACAAGAACCGGAGGGGAGAGCCCGGCCCGGGAAATCAACAATATTACGGCTAAAGAAACATCAGAAACAGCCCCAGAGAGGGCTTTTTATTTGTCAGACTAGCATGCATTTTACATACAGCTACATGCATTATTTTGCTGAACTAAATCAAATGTATTAGCCAGTCTCTGTGACACAGTGAGTAAGTGTCGTGACTCATACCTGAAAGGTTGGGGGTTCGAACCAATCCTCCAGCTCCAACATTCTAAACGTGTTGGGAAAAATAAGTTACAATTTCTATATGACAACACTAGACACTTTCCCAGCATGGGAAACAGCAACCTGGGGCATTTCAACTGTATAAATGTAAATAACAACTGTTACAAGCAAACAGGAGCAGAGAGCTCAATATTTGACAAACTGTGCAGAGATTGCTGACAAAGCAGGGAAAACTCATTCGGACTTATCTTTCCAACCGAAACAGGTAAAAAGAAAACATGGGTCCCAAACAAAAATCACGGGATGCCACCGCATCAGCACCCCACACCTATTGGCAGCCTTAGAAGCAGCAGAGCATTATGGGTGGGCTTGGGTGAGGGAGAATATGTACGGCCTACCAAGGGATGGGATAACCATGCCACTCATCCAAGATGACGTCACTACACCATCAAAGAGACAGAAAGTGACGGATGGCCACAAAAAAGGTAACAAAAAACTGGCAAAATTGTGCGAGAACATGTCTGAAATGCAGCAGTTATTGCGGGAAATAAGGGAGAAACAATTACCTCAAACAGGAGAACAAGGGCCAACAAACCACAACATACTTTTGATCACCCCCCCCACACCAGCAACTATCCAAGCTATACTAACACCAGCCACAGCACAGCCACAAGTGGTGCCAGCAGCACCAACAACTGCCCCCACAGTTGCACCAATGGCAACCACGGCAGACCCATCAGGAGCTTTAAAGGCATGGTCAACTCCCAATACAGTTACAGTAGGACAAACAGGGCAGAGCAACAGCAATCCAACAGACATGGCAATGATCTGCAATGCCCAATTAGATTTAAAAATGAAATCTTTCCAGACTGAAATACTGAATAGCTATAAAAGATGCCTAGCATGGAATATTGATGTCACAATCAAAGAAGCCATATGGGCCAAGGAATTCATAGAAATCTTTTCATTAATTGAAGCCCAACGCAAGGGAAAATATGCGTTTAGGGACCCTAAAAAGATAGAAGAGAAACGCCATTTTGGCAACAATGTATGAGGAGAAATTTCTGCATGATGGGAGAAAAATATGGGTCTACATGGATAAAATAAGGGAGGTGAAAGTAGCACAGAAAAGGAAGACCTGGCTAGCATACGACATCAGATTTAGGAGAAGCATGTCAGAGAGGCCAGCCATAGAATGGGATGAGGTCCAAAATGATTTGTGCATGTTAAATGCTGAGGCCCCCAGCGGAGGAAGAGGCCTCCCAGAACCCCTTCAAAAATACCAAAAACACAGGTCCCAGAAATAACGATAATGAGAAGCATAAAAAGGGATAAGTGTAATAACCAAAGGCATCACAAAAACCATAGTTCAAAAGCCAACACTCCATGCAGGAATTTTGGAAAAAATCAATGCTCTTGGGGTAAAGAATGCTGGTACAAACACACCTGCACAAACTGCAACGGTGATCACGCAGCAAGCAACTGCACCAGACTGCCAGCCAAAAACCCAAAAGACTAGTGCCAACCACGTTTTTTCAACCCCCGATTTGGCACCAGGTAGAACACCGATCAACCCAAACAATTTTAGAGAGGCGGTATTGAACTACCCAGACAGAGAAACCAGCGAGACTATCTGGCAGGGTTTCTCCAAGGGTTTTGTCATCCCTTTTCAGGGCACAGGGTCACAGAACATCCCACTAAACCTAAAATCGGCCAGGGACAACCCCCAAATAGTGGAGAGAAAAATCAAGAAAGAACTGCTTTTAGGCAGGATCGGTGGACCCTGGGACCACATGCCCCTCAAAGAATAAATATCACCACTAGGCCTGGTCCCCAAAAAAGAGCCTGGAAAAATGAGACTAATCCACCATCTATCCTATCCCAAAGGCCAATCCCTCAATGACGGCATTACACACACGGAATCTGCAGTATCCCACACACACTTCCAGGAGGCAGTAAGACTCATACAGGAATGTGGCAGGAACTCCCTGATGGCCAAACTAGACATCGAATCCGCTTTCAGACTATTGCCAGTCCACCCAGACTCCCAGCAATGGTTAGGTTTTACTTTTAACAACAAATTCTATGTAGACAGATGCCTCCCAATGGGGTGTGCAGTATCCTGCGCCCTTTTCGAGCAATTCAGCTCCTTTTTTCAATGGCCTTTCCAAAAACAGAGACCAGGAACCAAAGTAGCACACTACCTAGATGAGTTTATGCTAATGGGCCCAGCAAACTCAGAAGAATGCAATGGGGCCCTGGCGAAATTAGAAGGAATGGCTGCACACTGGGGCATACCTCTAGCAAAAGAAAAAACGACCAAACCAGCCACCAACATAATTTTCCCGGGCATAGAAATCGACTCTGCACAAGGACTATGCAGGATCCCGAAAACAAAAACTGCAGAACTCTTGGAGAAGATACAAGCCCTAATAACATAAGACAAAGGCACAGTTAAAGAATTTCAATCTTTAGCGGGCAGTCTCAATTTCGCTGCCAGAATAATCCCTCAAGGGAGGGTATTTTCCAGAAGCCTGGAACTAAAAATCAAATCATTTACCAAACCCCACCTACACATCCGACTAGGCGCAGAGGTGAAGCAAGACCTGGAAATTTGGAGGAATTTCCTAAAAAACTTCAACGGGACCTCAATTTGGCGTACACCTTTGAATACATGGACAAAAAGGGTCCTTTTTACCGATGCAGCCGGGAGCAGGGGGTCTGGAGCCATACTAGACACAGAATGGGTGGCAGGACACTGTTCCATCTCATGGCAACAGGCAGGGTGGACAAAAAACATCACCCTCCTAGAAATGTTTCCCATCTGGCTAACATTATACATCTGGGGCAGGCAGCTAGCGAACACAGAACTCTTGGTCTGGTGCGACAACATGGCAGGAGTAGGCTCCATAAACAGAAGGTCTACCAAATGCCCTTTAGTGCTAAGAGTCCTACGAGCCATCACAGCAGTCACATTACAAGAAAACATTGTGGTCAAAGCTAAGCACATTGCGGGGACAGCTAAAAACATTGCAGATGCCTTATCTCGCTTTCAGTGGCCAAGATTCCGGGAGCTAGCGCCGCACGCCCGGGAACAGATGATGCCAATACCGGCGGAACGCTGGGAAATAATGGGAAAACAAATATAACGGCATCAACGCCAACGCCAGAGAGCCCAGGCCGGGATGCACAACATGAACCAGGCACCTAAAATACGGGTGCCAATAATATAACGGCATCAACGCCAGTGCCAGAGAGCCAAAGCTGGGATGTCCACCAAGAACCAGGCACTTCAAAAACAGGTGCCAACACCTCACTAGGCTTCCTCACAGAGATGGCAGTGAAAGCGCTGGCAAGCACCACCGCAGCGCAGTACAGTAAGTGCTTACAAACAGTTTTTAAAGCCACAGGCATAAAACACGTAGAGTTAATAACGATTAAAGTCATAGAGATATTGTTAAAATGGGCACATGAACAAGGCTTTAAGAGAGATTGCGCTAAAAGACACCTAGTTGCAGTCTCATATTTCTCAAAAATACGGGGTGATTCGGACCCACCCAAAGTGCCCTCATTTCTTATGCATTGAAAGGCTGGGGCAGAATAGACGGCCCCCAGGTAGACACCCGCCGCCCCCTTGATTTCAACAAACTGGTACAAATCGCAAACCAGCTGGAAGCCATATGTTGGCATCCATACGAGATGCTATTGTTCAGAACAGCTTTCTTCCTGGCATACTTTGGGGCTTTTCGGGTGGGAGAGCTCATTGCTTCCAGCACCAAGGCCACCAACGGGCTGGGCGTCATGGAAGTCAGGGTCAGACAGGCAGGAGAGCGTCAGCATAGAAATCCAACAATCAAAAACTGCGGCAAAAAGAACCATCAACATTTGTTGCATAGATGAGGCAGTAAACTGCCCGGTATGTATTACCAACCTAAGACCCAATGTTGGGGGGGAGGTTTTTGATCCACAAGGACGCCTCGGCACTAAGCCGCTACCAATTCGATGGGGTGCTGATGAAAGCAATCAACAATGCGGGATGGGACCCCAGGGGCTTTGGCACCCATTCCTTCAGAATAGGTGCTGCCACCTCAGCATGGCAAGGAGGTTTAGCTCCCCAATGACTAAAAAACATAGGGGGCTGGAAATCAGATTGTTATAAAAGATACATCAGGCCGCAACTAATATAGCCAGCCACCCTCACCCTTTCTTTCTCCCCCTTTCATACAGAAACACCAGGCGAAGGGAGGAACACTCTTCAATCAGCATGGATAGTCGGCCACTCTTTTATCCTCAGGATGGGCCGATGGGCAGAGGAGACCAAAGAAAGGCCACCTTTTAGGAACACCATTTCCTCATGGTGGGGCTACAGAGGCCTACGATGGGCAGAAATCCACGAAACATTAGCAGAACTGGTCGCATACAGAGACCCGCCAGAATTTCTGATCATACACCTAGGGGGCAATGACCTAGTATCCTTTGGGAGGAGAAAGTTACTTGAGGACATGTGCTCATCCCTTGCAGGTATCTCACATAATTGGAAAGGAACAGAAATATACTTCTCGGCCATCCTACCCAGAAAGAAATGGCAAGGGGCCAACTGCTACAAATCTGTAGACATTTCCAGAAGGAAAATCAACAGGGGGCTAGAAAATTTTGTACAGCAAGAAGACTGGGCTCCATAAAGCCCCCAGCCATTACACTTGGTGACCCGGACCTTTTTCACAAAAACGGCATCCACATATCAATCAAAGGCATGGAACATTTCTCTCGAGAAATTACAGCAACTCTAGCCTCCAGGGGTTGTCAATAGGAGATACTTTTGGGGGAACACGGTTAGCCGTCAACCTGCCCATGTGTGGCGACACGGGCCAGAGGGGGTAACCCCAAGACCCGGTGCCCAAAAGTATTGTTATTATCTATGATATGTGATTATTGTTATTTGCATAACCATATC